>NC_056734.1:13765809-13983309 GCF_019279795.1 Protopterus annectens
GATGCACCACATGGGTGATCTGGTGGAGAGCACTCAGAACATATATGTGATGGTGAGTGATATCTGCAACAGGGTTACAGTAGATGTACAGTAGGCAATGTACACTTACTTGTCTGCATGAACAGGTGCCAGCATCGGCACAGGCACACTCACACAGGGACGCACACACATTAACACACTTGGCCGGGCCAGGAGGGAAACTCGTCACTAGTGGGATTGCCACCACACATTAATGTGCAGGGAACACATGCACCACACGGGTCATATGGAGGTCCTATGGGCAATGAGTATGAGGGGGTGTCAGACATCAGGTGGCATGCTTCTCTGTGCCCTGGGGGGAGTAGTGCATGTGGATGTGAACATACACACCATACAACACACACATGAACACACAGGGTGCAAGTTCAGACATGCATGGGTGCATGTCTGCACAGGTGTGTGGTGGTCAACAGTGCCAGCAAACTATACAAGAGTAGGCGATGGGTATACCTTGGCATCAGGCTGCATGATAATTGTCTGCATTGTGGCACAGGCCTGTAGCTTCTGCATTTGCCCACACAGGTGGGTATTGCAACCATCATCCAGTCACCTGTGTGACTATTGTGTGTGGCCAATGCTGTGCATCACTTGCCATGTATGTGTTCCCTAGTCCATGACATGGATGGTGTCTAGGATGTGCACATCTCCCACATGCATGTGCAGTGACATGTGGAACTGTGCCTGGGGTGTCTGGCCCATGCTGTAAACACAACTTATCAAATGTGCCAGTCTTGCCCACCTGTGGCAGGAACTGGTACTGATCAGCAGATTTACCCTGCACCTACATTGATAGCATGCTAACAGCATTTCCTGATGTCAGTGTCATCTGTCCATACAGGGCATGTTGTCCGGCATGGTATGTCCATTGTGAGTCACATGTGAAGGCACAATGGGGTTGCTAACTGTGATTGGCTGGCCTTGATGTCACAAGTATGGGTATGGCTTTGCACCCCAGCCTCTCAGCTATTTACATCTGTTATCCCTGTATGGTTGACATTGTGATATATAGTAGGACCACAATAAATGGAATTAGCAAAACCACTCAACATTGCCCACAGGTGTCACACACTCACAACCACCCCTACACAGGATACGAGTTACAAACACACACACCTGTCATGTCTGGGAGTAGAACCCCTATCTAACTAGTGTTCTACACTACAGCACTGCGCAGTTATAGTACACACCACAGACATTACTGAAGTACATTTTCCCCAAAGGTATATTTCACAATTAATGACATCAGCAGGACTACCAAAGCAGAGTATTTGTAATGTACTGCAAGTGAGTAGCCTGTAATGCATTGCTCCATACACAGACACTGAAACACACACAAAACATCCGGAACTGGCATGGATTGAGATGGAATACTACTACCATTCTAAATCACACTACAGTAGTACACAGTTACAGGATGCGCTATGGCGATTACTGGGCCATCACTTTCCCGGAGGTGTATTACTAGGTGAGTGACATCAGCAGCCTTGCCAAAGTAGAGTATTTGTATTGTATGGAGTGTGAGTAGCCTAAAAAGCATTGCTCTCTACTCAGTCAGACATACCCCCACAGAGACTCACACACAGTTGTCAGGTCTTGGGGTTGAACACCTCCCTAACTAGTATATCGCACTACAGCAGTACACAGTTATAGAACGCTCTATGGCAATTACTGGATTATCACTTTCCCAGAGGTGTATTACTATGTGAGTGACATCAGCAGCCTTGCCAAAGTAGAGTATTTGTATTGTATGGAGTGTGAGTGCCTAAAAACACATTGCTCTCTTCTCAGTCAGATACACACACAGATACACACACACACAGTTGCCAGGTCTGGGGGTTGAACACCTACCTAACTAGTATATCACACTACAGCAGTACACAGTTACAGAATGCTCTATGGTGATTACTGGGTTATCATTTTCCCAGAGGTGTATTACTAGGTGAGTGACATCAGCAGCCTTGCCAAAGTAGAGTATTTGTATTGTATGGAGTGTGAGTAGCCTAAAAGCATTGCTCTCTACTCAGTCAGACACACACACACTTACAAGGTTTGGGGTTCGAACCCCTATCTAACTAGTATATCACACTACACAGTTACAGAACACGCTACAGCAATTATTGGGCTATCATTTTCCCAGAGGTGTATTACTAGGTGAGTGACATCAGCAGCCTTGCCAAAGTAGAGTATTTATATTGTATGGAATGTGGGTAGCCTAAAAAGCTCAGTCAGACACACACACAGTTGCCAGGCCTGGGGTTCAAACACCTTTTACTGTCTGTGTGAGTCAGAGTGGTGTCATTCCCTGGGCCCCTACTGTGTCAGTGCATATGATATGGATTGCCTCTTTGCCAAGACCAGGGCATACAGGGGCATACAGGGCATGCCCCCTTCTGGCTCATGTTGTTCCTCCACTGAGTCACTCTGTGCCTGTGCAGGCCCTGGCATTGATGGGGGGCTGTGTGGCCCTGCCCCATGCTGTTTCTGCTGCAGCTGTTACCGCAGGATCATATTGTGTAGCATAGCACATACCATAACAATTTGAGTACATGTAGCTAGTGAAAAGTGCAGGGCTCCACTGGATGTGCCCAGACACCGGAACCGTGACCTAAGCATCCCAAACACATGATCTATTATATGTCTGGCCTGTGCATGTGCCTCATTATGGCGTTGTTGTTCAGGTGTGTGTGTGCATTTCTGATGGGTGTCATCAGCCATGGCTTCAGTGGGTACCCAGCATCCCCCACCAGGTGACCATAGGGGGATGTCCACATCGGCATATCTGTGGTACAGCTGAGTCAGTTGCCATATATGTGAATCGTCATAGCTTCCAGGGCAGCCAGCACACACATTCAGTATAATGCCCTGGGCATCACATACGACCTGGCAGTTGATGGAGGGGATGCCCGTGCGGTTGATGTAGACCCTACCTTGCTCACTGGGTGGTGCTTGGATGCATATGTGCATGCAGTCTATAGCACCCACTACCCCAGGGTAGTTAGCTATTTGGTGGAAGAGACGCATATTGCTGATCAACACCTCACATGTGTTGAGGAAATATACATGCTCACTGGCATGCGCTGACATGGCATCCAGGAACTGGTGGAATACTCTGGATGCTGCTGATGCCTGTGAGATGCCCATGTTATCCCCAGTTGTGGTTTGGGAAGTACCTGTGGCTAGTATACCTAGGCCTACACATACCTTGGTATCCACTGGGATGGGTTCCCCTCGGCCAGTGCGGTGTGTCAGGTGTTGGCTGCACAGCTCAATGGTTTGCTGTAGGAGGTCTCTGTCCACTATATATTGCTCCACTATCTCCAGCTCATGTAGCCCCTGGTAGGTTACCCTAGGTCTGCACACTCTTCACTGTCTCCTTACTGTGGGTTGTTCAGCAGCATTCACATCCTTACCACCCTCAGCCACTTGCACATGTTGTTCTATGTTATCTGCTGCAGCCCTTCTCATTTTGTAGGTTTGTTTTTAAAATTTCCCTGCTTGTATACACTGGTGGTGCAGAGTGTGGAAAAACCAGGGGGTAGGTGTTTGCTTGGTTTATAGTGGTGTTCTGGGCTGGGCTGGGCTGGGCTGCTGCCTGTGTAATTAGCTGATTCTGATACATTTCACCTGGCAGCTCAGCTAGTTCTCCTTTATTACCTTCCTACTGCTGTTTTCCCTTCCCATTGCCTCCCTGTTTAAGTCTGTGTGTGCACTGCACAGACAGAGTGCACATATATGCACAGAGCTGCGATTTCCTGGTTTAACTTCTTATTTCTTCCTGTGAAACCCCATGTGCAGCACGCACACCCATTTACACTTTGTAAGGAGTGCTAGGCAGTTTGGACACACCTGTAGCTCAGCTGTGTTAAGCTAGGAGCAGTCCCAAGCCACAGGGCTCCAATCCACTTACAGTACGCCTGACACTCCCACCCATGATGTCACCCATCTCCTAGTTTTGCACCCAGCTATTTCTACTATTACACTCTTGGCACCTGCCTCACAACCTGGGGAAATCTGGGATTCACTGTCCTCCCCCTCATTTGTATAGGATTGCCTGCTAATGCATAGTTACATGTCCCACACTGGGCCTCCACCCATAGCAACCATTACTCACTGGCCGGGTTGTCTTATGCCTGCCATTGACTTGCATGGCTGAATACTGCTTTTAGATGGAATGCTTATTTTATGTTTATTTTATTATTTTCCCCCCAATCCTGTTTGTGCGCCTCTGCCCTATCCTTAAACAGGCAAGATCGGTGAAAGGAATTTAAAAGTTGTTTTTTTTATTATTTTTTATGCATTTTGCATTGTCAATGGCCTTCTACTTGGCCATTGCCATGCTTCATCAGTGATATGCAGCCTTTATTTGTAGCTGTCATATCTCCATTTTGTAGTTTCCAGGAACGTACTCGGTTACTAACCGAGTACATTTCTGCAGACTGCACTTGTCCTGCACTGACAGCTGCCTGCTTCCTGGATTGCAAATTACCCTCATTTTCATGGTTTTCACATACAAATGAGGGTAATTGGCATACAGGGGCTCAATCCATGCAGGATTAGCCTAAGAGCTCACGTGAACGTCCCAGCAGCTCGTTCCTAGATCGCACGCTGGCCATATTGCCGAAAATAGCTCTTAAACTATTCCTGCACGCTATAATGGGCATCGTAAATCCGGGGGTTAATTTCCTACAATCCACAAATGTGTATCCAGTCAACTTTTCCCTATATACTACATTTCCAACAGATTGCAGAAGTCATTTTAACAAAGTTAGGGATTTTACAGGGAGTAAAAAACATTCTACATATATATTTCCACATACAAACTTTCCAGTATAAACTTGAAGAAGTTTGACTAATTGATTTAAGTAATAAAGTTTTATTCTTACCATCTTCTAAGTTAATCAATACACTACTGTAAAATGGAATATGTGTGTTGTATCTTTAAGAAGCATTCCAAAGACAGAACGTGCATATAAATAGTCAGCACATGCCAGGATTAGTGCCATTTTGTGAGTAAAGCCAGACAGTGAGCATGTATGGGTGTAATAGACTGGAATTTAAAGCAAGTAAAAAAGCAAGAAAAATGCCTCTTACTTTAATCACAGGCTCTGAGGATTCCTCTGGTGTGGTTAAGCCCCTTACATGCTCCCCTCCCCTTGCCTTGCTAACAATCCGAGGTTACTTAACCACCTCAATTAACTCCATTTTTCAAACACCCCAGTGCTCCCGACTCAGACAGCTGTCCTTCTGTAAACATGGTATGTAATTTTCTATGTTACAAAACAGTGTAAAAAACTTCTCTGTGTGCAAGATTTTCAGTCCATATATTTCTAGTTAATCACTGTATATTAATCAGATCAGACAATAGTAGTAGAAGTAACGAACGTAAACTCGTATTAAGTCAAAACAAAACAAAAAGTAATAATATAAAATATATAATTGTACAACATTACTAAGTATTTGAAAGTAATCCAAGCAAGGCAGGCAATCTGTTTCCAGTCGAAAATCTTTTATTAAGTACTTAGCTGCCAAATACTTGAAAGTGTTTCTTACAGCAGTGCAGTGTACTATTAATGTAAGGATTAAGGATTATGCTTTTTCTCTCGGTCGCTGTGTTATATATGGCATGAAACACTGTTCAGTTATTTTTTTGCTATAGTTCTATTTCTGGTGATGACACAAAATATCTATTATTAGATATTATCTCTTCTCATTAACTCCATTTTTCAAACACCCCAGTGCTCCCGACTCAGTCAAAGACAGTGGTGCGACCAGTACTACTGTATGGTACAGAAACCTGGGCAGTAAAGGCAGAACAGTTGAAGAAGCTAGAGGTGATGGAAATGAAGTGCCTGAGAAAGGTGGTAGGATGCACGCTGTGGGACAGGTGAAGAAATGAGGACATAAGAGCAGAAGCCAAAGTAGTTCCAATTGCAGAAAAGATCAAAGAGAACAGATTACGATGGTATGGGCACATGTGTAGAAAAGCAGAAGACAATCTGGTGAGGGAGATTTGGGACAGACAGGAAGAAAGTAAGAGGAAGTGAGGGCATCCGGCAAAGAGGTGGATGGATTGTGTGAAAGAAGATCTGCGACAGTCAGGCATGAGTGTTGAAGAAGGCAGGAGAGTGGCACTGAATCGAGAGAGTTGGTGACAGTTAATACGATACCCCGACCCCATGTAAATGGGAAAAAAAAGGGATGATGATGCTCTCTTCTCATGGCTCCCACCCTGAAAGGCTCGCACAGTTAGAAGGACTGCATCCAGGTGGGCATTTTAAAAAAAATGGATAGTCACACTGGTCTACCCTCAATAACAAACTTAACTAAGGTTACTATTTTTTTCTAAAGACTTTCTGCTTAAACTGTTTAATTCAGCCATACTGAGTCAACAGCACCAAACTTCCCAGCCCTTAAATAAGGCTCCTAATGCTAAAAAGTTCCACCAAATTTTACTGTTAAAGATGCCGTCTGTGTTTAAAAAGAGAACATAGATTAGAATTTAACGCAAGTAAAAAAGCAAGAAAAAAGCCTCTTACTTTAATTACAATGCTCTGAGGATTCCTCTGGTGTGGTTAAGCCCCCCCTCTGCTCACCTTCTAGGCTCACTTTGCGCCCCCCTCTGCCCACTATTCCCACCCTCCCCCTGTACCTCTGAAGTTATAACTCCTCAGACACACTCCCCCTCCTTCACCAACCATTATCAGGAATTCATTTATAACCAACCCCTTCCACTATCTTCCCACCTACTATTACACCTAGGTTGCCTACCTACCAGGAGTATATTCCCCCCATCATGTCTATAATACTTACTAAGTCTTCTAAAATACCACCTCTACTCTACACCCTATCTTTACTACTCACCATTTATTTTCTCACCATCTATGAAAACCAATCCCATCTAGGATTCAACCATCCCAAATGCCTTGCTACCACCCCAATCCCCTCAAACCATTCTGTCCATTCATTCATGTCCATCGATGCCAACTCCTTTTCCCCTGCTAACACCCACCCTGTTATACCCAGATATGTTAACACCAAAACTAAATACTACCAAAAACTGCTAAATAATTTTCTAAAGCTCATAGCTAGTTTGCCCCACACCTTTAGTATTGATGGGGATATCCACCCCAACCCTGGGCCATCATACTCAGACAACACTAACTCTAATCATAACAGCCCAAACCTAAGACAAAGCCTAAATAGACCCCAGCTCACTACTGACCTGCCACTTAAACATTAGAAGCATCAATAAAAAGGTCCACAACCTCCATGCCCTCCTGGCAACCTACTGCCCCGACAAACTTTGTCTCACAAAAACATGGTTAAAACCAACTACGCCAGATAATGAAATTCTACCTCCAGGGTATAATATACTCAGGCTATATCGTACTACCAGGAAAAGGAGAGGGGTTGCTGTTCTCTATAAAACCACACTAAATGTTACTCTAGATAACCTTCAACCACCTATATTTAACAAAGCAGAAATTATGATTTCCAAACTACAAATACAAACAAATTTATAAACATAGTATGTGTCTATATTCCCCAAGGTAATAACTCAAGGATTCTAGAAGACATCCCCCACTGGTTATTCAATGCCTACTCCCAAGAGACCATTGTTCTAGGGGACCTCAATATAGATTGGAACACCTGCACTACAGATACCCCAACCACCCACATAAACCTACATGGTTTTACACAAACTATAACCTCCCCTACTAGGATCAGCAAGCCTAACAAAAAAGAACGTATCCTAGAATGGACACTAATTAATAGCTCCCACCACATGTACAAATCAGGTACTCTCCCTGAAGATCTAAGTGATCATTTCTTAATGTATACTATTAGGCATAAAGTTGAATGTCCACATCTACCCACCTATAAAACAATAAGAAATAACAAAAACTTCAACATTAATAAATTATTAGAAGAACTTAAATTATGCAGTTGGTCAATTCTAAAACAAATACCACTAGATGAGGCAATAACATACTTTAATAACACATTCCTGGCCATCCTTGACAACCATGCACCTGCACGCTCTATTAGAATTAAAACAAAAGTTGCCCCCTGGCTAACTAAAGAAACCAAACTAAAGATCATCCAAAGACATAATGCCTGGAACACCTCGTGCTCCTCTAAAGCCCCACAAGATCAACTCAAATTTCGACAATTTAGGAATGATACAAAAAAATCCATATTACTAGACAAAAAAAATATTTCTGCCATCTACAGCAGAAACACCACAACAAGTCACAGAAGTTCTGGGCAGGTATTAACAAACTCCTCCACCTAGGGCAATCCACAACTCCACCCCCTCAGCCCCAACCCAAAAATCGCCAGAGTCCATTGCCAACACTTTCAACAGTTTCTTCACAGAAACCATCCGGGCCCTTGCTAGCAAACTTAAACCCACTTGTCCTAATGCTGAAACCCCTAAACCCAGTGACATTCTCTCCTTTAGCTTTCAAAAAGTTCTGACTTCTCTCATTAGAGCCCTAATTAAAAAACTCAAACAAACCACCCTTTCAGCTGCCCTCCTCCTTGCAGACTACCTGCAAAAAGCTGATGATGTTATAGCATACCCTGTCTCTATTTTGATAAACAGAACCATAACTGAAGCCTCTATCCCCTCTATCTGGAAAATATCATGTCATACCACCCCACAAAGGAGGCAACTCCACTGAATTGTCAAGCTATAGACCAATAGCTATCCTTTCCCCTCTGGCTAAAATTATGGAAAAGTGTATCCATAAACAACTCTTACACTACCTTATTAGATGTAATCTTCTGGTCAACTCCCAGCATGGATTTAGACCACAGCACAGTACCACCTCAGCCCTCCTCTCCTTTTCTAATGTCATAAATTCCAACCGTAACAACAACAAACTATCTTCTGCCCTGTTTCTCAAACTTTCCAAGGCCTTCGACATGGTTAACCACCAGCTACTCTTACTTACCCTAAATAAAATATCCCTAAACAACCATGCCATATAATGGTTTCAATCTTATCTTAGTAGAAGACAGCAGGTTGTCCTTTGGCAGGACAAACTCTCCACCCTTCTCCCCATTACCCTTGGTGTCCCTCAAGGCTCCATATTTTAGGTCCCCTTCTTTTCTCCCTCTATATCAATGACCTCCACACTGTAATCTCAGACGCAACCTGTATACAGTATGCCGATGACTCCACCCTGATTTGCTCAGCCTCTACCCCTACAGATATCCTTAGTTTAACCCAGAAAACATTTAATACAGTGGAAAACTGGATCTCTGAACAACAGCTGATATTAAACCTTAATAAAACAAAGCTATTTCTCTTCTCCCCAACTCAAAAATCCTTTCAACCTTCATTTACTATAACATCTAACAATGGGACCATAATCTCACCAGATATGTATACCAAATTCCTGGGTGTTATAATAGACAACAACCTCAAATATGATATGCACGTAACCCAAACTATCAAAACCGTTAATAAAAAAACTTGGCTTCCTATACAAAAACAAACCTTTTCTCACCCCTCTAGCTGGGACTGCCATTGCCTGTACCCATCTGCTTTCAACTCTACTCTTTTCCTTGCCAATACTCACTAACTTGAACAAAACTGATCTCAGCAAACTCTCGAGCTGCTACAATCAAATTGCCAGGTTTACCACAGGAACTCCCTACAGGACACACCATTGTCAAAACCTGAACCTCTGAGAATGGCTAGAACTCCCCAGGCTAATTCAGTATAATCAACTTACTGTAGCATTCAAGGTTATTAATCATCCAGAAAAAACGCCCTTCCTTAAAAACATTATCCATCCCTACAAAAACGCTAGGCCACTTCATTCCACTACAAAAACCTTTGGTTCAGTCTGTTAAAGCTAACAACCTATTTGGAGAATCTTTGTTTGCAAATGCAGTAGGCAAAACCTGAAATTCGTTCCCATCTGACCTTACTCTGAACCCCTCCCTTAATCAGTTCAAAAACAATCTAACCCAGTATTTTAAAACTCACTGGTTATGTCCTTGCTCTAACCCTGACTAAAGCCTCATCTACTTCCATATCCCTGCAATTTTTTATTAACAGCGACTAACCTCTCACACTAAACGTTTTAAAAAGAGAAACTGTAACATCTTTGCAGATACTCCATATAAAAGCTGCACCTATAGGTTTGATAAGAGAAACTGTCTCCAGATTTACTAAACTTCCGTGTAGGACTAATCCAGTCCTGCACAAAAGTGGCAGTTTAAGAGGAGGACGGCAGCATGCCATGCATATTAATGAAGGCACGCTGCCTGAACTCTTAATGCTACATGAAACGTGGACAAGTGCAGGGGGCATGTCTGAGAGCAGAGCTCTCAGAATAAACACGCCCCTGCAAAGTATAACAGAAGAATGTGTAAATAAATGAGTGAGACTGCTCATAAGTGTCCACATATCCCCACCAATGGTCCCCATGTGTTCAACAGCAACAGTACAGGCAAATAAAATGAAGATACCCTTTTATTTTTTTAAACCCCGAGTACAGCTAACAGTAGGTGCGTGGGTTTGCCCATCGCCTAGCTATGGTTAAAGCAGCTGAAAAGGCTGAAGAGGATAACAAGTAATATATATGCAAATGATGCAACACAGCAATAGTGTAGTGGTTAGAGCATCCGCCTAGCAAGCAAGCATTCCCAGTTTGAGTCCCACTGCAGCACGTATCATTTTCCATGTGAAATCTGTATATGAACATACTTTTACATCTTTTTGCTGTATAACCTACATAATAACATTTAAATGTGAACTGGAGTACCGCATGAAATGCACATGTGAAGTGCCAGTGTCATAATGAATAAGGCACTAGTAAGCAGGTTTAAGCCCAAATAAGCAGTAGTAAGCATATATAAGCACTAGTAAGCATATTTAAGTGTGTTTGCATGGGGGTAAGCATTGCCTACACAGATTAAGCAAAGTAGACGCTAACTGAGTGTAAGAAACTGTAACCGGAGGTTAGCAGTGCTTACCGTCATGCAAACCCGCTTACAACTGCTTTAAAGTGCCTTAATCACTCTGTATCCAATGGCCCATGTTCTGCCCAGCAACAAAATAAACTGCCTTTGCAAGGCTCAAATTCAGGACCCTGTACACTATAGTCACAGTAGTTAACGACTAAGCCATCATAGCAATATATATGAATGAGGTATCAGAAAACTAATCCTCACCACAGGAAAATCAAACCAAACATGTGAACTGAACCTATGCACAGTGTGAAGTAGTATAACCTGCCACAGAACATAAATATGTGAAATGGAGTACTGCAGTAAGCATAGAATGGAGTTGTTATTATAATAAAGTGTAGAAGTCCCCAGATCCCCATACAGTGTAAGTACACATGAATCACACATACCAGACACAGATATAACCTGTAATGAAGAATAAATCATTGCCAAATGGCAAATATAGTGCTAATTAACTATTAAGCAATGCTAACCGCAGCACAGCTCAAGTTAGTAAGTGTAAGCAATGTGTAGGGCAATTCAATCTGCCTAGTGGTATACCTCTTTAAACAGTGCCAACATTATGTAAGCAGGTGTGCCCATAGTGTAGCCTTTTCAAAACTGGCCAATCATGACAAAGTGTGGGAAAATGGCTGTATTTAAACCTCACAGGTGGGAATACGTCTCATAACTGGTTGTAGCTTCCTACTGCAGATAGAATGACTGGTGTGGGTGAAGGCACTCGATTCAGAGTGCAGCACTGGGGCATCCAGGAGACAAAATTCATGGTATGGCTCCCGGTAAAACCCTATGATCAGAGACTACTGCAGGGCCAGTACCAGGGCTCACAGTACAAAATGGAGGCCAGGGACAGTCTCGGCCGTGACCTCACCAGTGCCACAGGTATTCCCTGAACAGGTGAGCAGGTCAGACACCACCATGCTGACCTGAAGTGGCGGAGGGGGGATGTCCTGGAACAGTGGATCCAGGAGTGTTGGCAGATGGCCAATGCCCCAGTACTGAGTAAGTACACATTCTACTAAGTAATAAAAAATTGCCTAGTTTGTGTATACTATGGATAGGTATGGCTAAATATCAATGCATTTCTCTGACAGCTGCAGATGAGCGGGCTGCAAACCAGCAATCCCATGATGCTAGGCTGCAAAGGCTGCATCATGAGGCAGGTTAGTAATCAGTCTGCATGTACTGTCATAACAAAGATGATAAGAGCCTTAGAAAGTGTTGTACCAGTAGAAATAAATGTGTTAATAGTCTGTGAATAAAAGTATATCCCCTGGAGTGCTTCTGTTTACTCTTCTTTCATATGTTTGTGATCTGTCCCATACTATAAATAGTACTGTTGTATCTTAAGCAGTGTCACACACACCATGGTATGCAGATAAAGTGGGTATGAAGTCTTGCATAACAATGTCAGAAGTGCCTAGAGGTCAGTCATATTGTACAAGCTAGGGCGACTGAGATATAAAACAGTTGAAAGCTTTACATCAATTCCCTGATAGCACAGTGTACTGTGATGTTAGCAATCATTTTTTGTCACACACAGCAGGGTTTCGACTCCTGGGAGTGCTACTAAGATGTACGCATAATCATACCCCACAAATGTACAGACTGTGATTCAATGTTCAGATAGAAAGCTGTATACATAATTACACCCAACAACTGTACAGAGTTTGCTTGAATGTTCTAATTGTAAGTTGTATGCATATTTATTCCGCACAACTGTTCCAATCTGTCCAGCATGTCCAGATAAATGGCCCATATCATCAGCTGGGTACCCTGTTTCCCTGAAAATTCAGTGTGATGATCCAAGAAATGTAGGCAGCTGTCAATGACATATAACTGATAGTCAAATGTGTACATAGTCAGAGAATGTATATGAAAACAAACCTGTCATTCTAGCACCTCACCCAAAGTGTATGGCAGCAATTCCCAACATATGTTGCATTAACACCTGCAGCCTGTCACACCTGTATTTAAGACACAGGTCACGTATATAATAATCTATAAACATACCAGTGTACAATATAAGGCCATTATGTAGTGTAATGATACATGTAAGGGAAAGATCACCGCAGTGACTTGGAATGTTATGAGAACTACAAGGGTATATTAGTTGTTAATTGAACCATCTCTCTCACCCATACCATATGTGCATAATAACGCAATGACACTCCTCAATTGGTATGTGTACACTCCAATCTTTTTTGGGACATATGTCCTAATGGTTAATAAATATTCACATTTGTTTCTATGCATGTGCCATGTTAAAATACATCCATATTGGTGGCCTATTGCCATCAATGAAACCAGCATGCTCCTGTAATGGCCACTGTTGTTCCATATATGCATGTGTTCTGCTTGCTCTGCAACTGTGTTAAATCTGGTGTGTCTGGTTAATGGGAATATCTACCTGTGCATGCTGTTATAACTAATCCTGAATGCTGTTGACTGTTACTAACCCATATCTGCCATAAACCTGCAACAACACAGCTCATATGGGAAGGCCAGTCTCAGCGGACCCACCTGTCCCACCTCAGCTGGCCATGGCACCGGGCACCAGCACATCTGGGGCCCAGCCTGGGACCTCCTCCTCTGTGGGCCCTGTGCCACCTTTGGGAGGAACCATTGCATGGGATGGGGCTCGACCCCTCCTCAGAGCGGACGCAGAGTGGAACCTGTCACACATCAACAGGTCCGGGCCGTGGTGTATAGGGAGCTCGATCTGGAGTATCGAGAGTGGCTACACCAGCTTGAGGGCCGAGTGGTGCTATTAGAGGGTGAGCATGCCCCTCCTACACAGTTCCCAGCACAGCCACCTTTGGGGCCCTGAAGGTGCAGTGGTGACTGCCTATGGGTGGGGGCCTCAGTCCCACTGTTTCCAGTTGGGGGCTCATGGGCTTGCGACTTCCAAACAACCCTCCCTGTCCAAGGTGTTTACTCCCCACATGTGTCATATACTGGCCCTGTATGCATCTTGTGTGTCTTGTCTGTTTCCCACCAAATCTCCCTCCCCAAATATACCTACTACCCCTCCCCAACATCCCACTCTCACCTGAAAAAGAAATAGCAATCTGTTCACACAAAAAAATTTTGCCCCATACATAGCTGTCCATTTTGCACACGTGTCCACAGGACACATGTAATCTGGTCTAATTGGCATCACAATGAATATATGTTGTCCTCACCCCTCTCCCAGGGGTTTGAGGGTCCAAATGTATCTGCAAATATAGTGTATATGTACAGCTGTTGCTGTAGAAGAAATGGGCAGCTATGGATCTTCCCTATACCATTTCTGCACATGCCTAGCTATTTTCCCTACTGTCTTTCCCTCTTTGTGCCCCATTTTTCACAACTTTCCTATCAACCCCTTCTTCTTTTCTTTTAAAGGAATTAGTGCGGGGGTAAGTGGCAGTAAGCACTGTTAAGCAGCAGTAAGCAGGTTTGCATGGGTTTGTGCGAGTCTAAGCTATGCCTACACAGCTTGACGAATCTGACGCTAACTGACTGTAAGAAAACATAAGCGGAGGTTGGCAGTGCTTACCGTCATGCAAACCCGTGCAAACCCGCTTACAACTGCTCAAAACTGCCATAATCACACTGTATCCAACAGCCCTTGTTCTGCCTAGCAACAAAATAAGCAGCCTCTGATAGGATCAGACCCTGGGCCTTGCATACCATAGCCAAAGTGATTTCCCACTAAGCCATCTCAGATATATATATCTGTGATGTATTCGCAAACATATCATCCAGCCCAGTCATTCAACAGTACAGAGAATATATTCCAACATGTAGTTGTATGTGTAAATATCTTAATCTCTAAATGGTTACAACATATTAATATATGCAAATATATATATATATATATATATATATATATATATATATATATATATTATTTATATGTGTTCAGTATAAAATAACGTCTTTCATCGTCATACTGTTTTAGTCAATCAATTACGTCATTATTAGATTGATGGCTGTTTTAGTATAAAAGGAGTTGATTGAGTCCCATAACCACATCTGAGGAAGTTATCTAAATGAAAATGTATTGGTTTTAACATTCATGTAGATCGTTCATTAATGTTGTTTTTTTGGTTCTACTGTCCGAGAGCTTTATTGTGCGCAGTAAGGGTCCGTTCATTTGTTTAATAGTGCAACTTTTGGACTTTTGGCTACCTTGTTGGATATATATATATATATATATATATATATATATATATATATATATATATATATATATATATATATATATATAGGTATATACGAACATACATCTGTAGATAATGGGGAAATAACAAAACATATATGTCCTCATGCAACGTTAATGGTGTTGAGAGACCCCACACAATATACGTCTGGTACGAATAGATATACCCCCCCCAGCCAAGCACACCCCCCACCCCCCCGTAATACGGTACCATGTGTTGCAGATCTCATAACCAGGACCAGACATGACATGGCCATCCCTAAGATACATATACACAGACACATATATGCAGATACAGGTATACATACATATATATATATATATATATATATATATATATATATATATATATATACACATATATATGTACCTACACATACACACACAGAGATTTGTACAGTAATATACATATGTAGTTCATGCACGCAATATGGAGCAGCCAGTATTCCTACAGTCACCACCTTACCAACTGGAAACTGTATGAACCACCCATACGAATGACATTCATAGCCTGCAACATATACCCACAGACATATCAGAGGGCATAACACCACACACAGGTGTGCATAAATGAATGTGAAAGCTTTATTTGTGTACTATAACAGTTGTATATGCCATATCATATAGCTGTTTAGACACTGACATCCATATGAACAGTGTAATGCAACTGTGAAACAGTTATACTAAGACAGTAGTCTGGAAAAGTTGACATATGTTGCTGTCCAGGCCGAGGCCTACAAGTAGTACAATAGTAATGACAGACTGGGCCACAGCATACCAGACAATCAACAGTACGTAATGCAGATGTATAGGTCAGCAGCCTCTATTTACACTCTGTACGCAAGTCTTACGGGGGACAGACCTCAGCTGACACAATGGGATGTATTTGTTACATAACAAGGCATACCTGACATTATCACAATCACACTGACAAACAGAACATCTTGTATGGCAGGAGGCAGTAGGCCTGCATTTACCCAAGGTGGTTTGTATGGTTAAGTACATCCAGATACCTTAAGGCAGCCTATCCCAGACGCACACACATGTTGTAACAGCCTATGTTAGTCATGGTGCACTCCCCCTACACTCACTAATACTGGGCTATATACCACTGTTACATACACTGGCCTCTGGAGTGCATTAGGGCACACATGTATTGTGCAGTTGAAACCCACACATATATGGCCCCAACCCGCCAGTATGTGTGTGGGACACAACAGCAGTGGAGTGATGGCAGGAATGACAGCATGATATACACACAGCCCACTACATAACAACCCCTGACAGCATGTCATATGTGCAAAGCCTGGTATGTAGGTGAAGGACAGAGGCTGGAACACAGGCACATATGTGTAAAACTGTTGTCATACAGTAAGCAAGATATGTATATGTGTACATATCTATATGGATATATGTATACTCATTTATACATATATAATCACCATATGTCCTGCACATGGAGAGAAGCCCTACCTCAGCCGCAATAGTCCCAACCTCTCAGTGCAAGGGGATGTCAAGTATGTAGTGCAGGTATATTTGTAGACTATTGCTACTGTAATAGGGATTGTCTTCACAGAAATGGTGCATGTAGGAGTCCACATCTGCTGTTAACATGTGTACCATTGGCTACTTTCAGACATCCTAAGATCATCATATTACAGTACCACTGCTAGCACAGTAATGCCCCTGTGGACTACAGCTGCGATATGGCCAACATATGTGGATAGTTTGACACACTCGGGTCAGTCTAGCGGTATACACAGAACCCCTTCATGCAAGACATGTGGACCAAGCCTGTCAATGTGGATGTTAACAGCCATGTAGATGGGTATAACACATACATACCGGTATACATTTGCCCCCATAGGTTATGCGTTCATGCACCCCTGTCTGTCCTGAAACATAATAACCGTTGGTACAGGGGTGCCATGGCAACATACTATCCACTAGTTAGTGGCATACATCTGAACAGCATCCCACTGCTTTGTCTGACAGACATGACTGTTATGGTGGCCAGGGTGCAGTACATCTGGCAAGTATCTGGACATGACATCTCACTGGATAAGTACAGTAAGCTGCTAGGCATGTAACAAAGCACAGTGAAGGCTACAGGCAGACTGACCTAGCACTGGGCTACATCTCCTATGTGGGAATACACATGCACCTGCATAGATAGCAGGCTCTACAGGCATGTCACATCACAGAGTAACAGACACCTGTGTGAAAGTGCATAACCACAACCAATGTGAACACAGCCACAGCCACATATGGTAAGCTAGCATACTATTACAGTATATGGATTATCTGATGTACACTAGCCTCATATGGGCCACTCACACAACAACCCTACATATACAGGGCCACTACACAATGTGGTTTGATGGATGTCTGTGGTTTGGGACATGTTTCTGTCTGCCCCTACAAACTTGTAAGCTGATAGGGTGACATACAGTGGAGCAGCATGTAACATCAGATAGAACAGGACCGAGAACATTGACATCTACCACAGTCTCTCCACAGGCCAAGGTACATATACATTATACACACACTGTCGACAATTACCAGACTTACACATACCTCAGTACTGTACACACAACTGCTGGCTGTGACTGTTGTTGGGTATGTGCCCTCCTAACTGGCATGTGTGAGTAATTTACCTTGTGGGTGTCACAGTATTGAGGGTGGTGCTGCAGGGCTGCCTGTGTTGGATGCACATAGTACACTCCCTATACATGGCTGAGCACAGGTAGTGTCATGTTTGGCATCCCTTTTACTGTATGTGCGAGTCGGAGAGAGATGTAATTCTCTGAGTCCCTACTGTGTCAGTGCATGTGCTATGCGTTGCCTCTTTGCCAAGGACAGGGCATACTGGGCATGCCTCCTTCTGCCTACTGGGCCAGGCTCAGGTTGTTTGTCCTCAGAGTCACTCTGTGCCTGTACAGGCCTTGGCACTGGTGGGGGGCTGTGTGGCCCTTCCCCTTTTTCCGCAGTATCATATTGTGTAGCATGGCACATACAAGGACAATTTGGGTACATGTAGTTGGTGAGTACTGCAAGGCTCCACCGGATGTGTCCAGGCACTGGAACCGTAACTTGAGCATCCCAAACACATGCTCTATTATGATCCGTGTTTGTGCGTGTACCTCATTATGGAGTTCTTGTTCAGGTGTGTATGTGCATTTCTGATGGATGTCATAAGCCATGACTCTGGTGCGTTTACAGCATCCCCCACTAGGTGACCATGTGGGATTTCCCCATTGGCAAATGTCTGGTACAGCTGCATCAGATGCCAGATGTGGGAATTGTGGTAGCTTCCAGGGCAGCCAGCACACACATTCATTATTATACCCTGGGCATCGCACATGACCTGGCAGTTGATGGAGGGGAAGCCCTTGCGGTTGATGTAGACCCTACCCCACTCACCTGGTGGTGCTTTAATGTGTATGTGCGTGCAGTATATTGCACTCAGTACCTCAGGATATTCTGCTATTTGGTGGAAGAGATGCATATTGATGGCCAATGTCTCACGGGTGATGGGGAAATATATGTGCTCACCGACATGTGCTGACATGGCATCCAGGAACTGGTGGAATACCCTGGATGCTGATGCCTGTGAAATCCCCATAATATCCCCAGTTGGCCTTTGGAAGGTACCTGTAGCTAGTATTATTAGACCTACACATACCTTGGTATCGACTGGGATGGGTTCCCCTGTGTTAGTTCTGTGTGTGAGGCGTGGGTGGCACAACTTAACAATTTGCTGTAGGAGGTCCCTGTCCACTCTATAGTGCTCCACTATCTTCAGCTCAAGTAACCCCTGGTAGGTTACCCTGGGTCTGTACACTCTTCACCATCTTCTCGCTGTGGGTTGCTCAGCAGCAATCACATCCTCACCACCCTCAGCCTCTTGCACATGCTGGTTTATGATAACAAAAGCAGCCCCTAACATTTTTTCTCTTGCTTTAGTTTTCTACAATTTCCCCGTCTGTATACACTGTTGGTGCATAGGTTTTGGGAAAAACAAGGAGGACAGGTGTTTGCTTAGTTTATAGTGGTGTGCTGGGCTGGGCTGGGCTGCTGCCTGTGTAATTGGCTGTTTCTGATACATTTCACCTGTCAGCTAAGGTAGTTCTCCTTGATTACCTTCCTACTGCTGTTTTCCCTTCCCATTGCCTCCCTGTTTAAGCCTGTGTGTGCGCAGCACAAATGGAGTGCTCAAATGTGCTCAGCGCTGCTATTTCCTGGTTTAACTTCTTTTTTCTTCCTGTAAGACCTGGTGTGCAATGCGCACACCTGCTTATACTTTCTAAAGAGTGCTAGGCAGTTTGGACACACCTCTAGCTTAGCTGTGCTAAGCTAGAAACAGTCCCGATCGACAGGGCTCCAATCCACTTACAGTATGCCTGACACATACACCCTCATGATATCACCTATATCCTATTTGTGTACCCAGCTATTCATGCTGTTACACTCCTGGGACCTGCCTCACACCCTAGGGCAAACTGGGATTCACTAACCTTTCTCTCATTTGCATAGGATTGCCTGCTAATGCATAGTTACATGTCTCACACTGAGCCTCCCCCCTTAGCAACCACTACTCATTGGCCAGGTTGTCTTCTGCCATTGACTTGCATGGCAGACTACTGATTTTAGTTAGAATGCTCGTTTTATGTTTATTTTCTTATTTCCCCCGATCCCGTTTGCACACTGCTGCCCTATGCTTAAACAGCTGAGATCGGCAAAAAAAAATAAATAAATAAAAGTTGATTTTTGCATTTTTTAAACAGTTTGCAATGCCCATGGCCTTATACTTGGCCATTGGCATGCTTACTCAATGATATGCAGCCTTTATATGAAGCTGTCATAGCTCCATTTTGGATTTTGCAGAAATGTACTTGGTTACTAACCGAATACATTTCTGAAGATTGCACTAGTCATGCACTGACTATTGCAAGCTTCCTGGATTGCAAAATCACCTCGTTTGCATGGATTTCTCCTGCAAATTAGGTGATTTGCATACCAGGGCTAAGTCTGTGCAAGATTAGTGCAGGAACTGTTGTGCACGCCCCTGCTGGCAGTTCCTGGATCGCACGGCAGACATATTGCCTGCGTGAGCTCCTGCACTCATCCTGCACTCCATGCAGGCTTTTGAGAATCCGGGGGTGTAACATATTTGTATATATTTCTGAATATAAACTGTATTCTTCATAGACTTGAAATGTGAGACTGTAACTTGTATGTTAATACAATATGTTTGTGCATATAATGCAACTTGCTTCTCTATCTGTTTGTAACTTTGGAGCTTTTCTCCCCGGACCTCCACTGAAAATGGACATGTATCCAGTTGGACTATCCTGATCAACAAATGTAAAATAAATAAAATGAATAAAAATAGCCAGTTTGTTTATAAGTTTATTTAAGTTAAAGTTATTAAGCCTCAATCCTGATGTGTTTGTACAGAATAATGCTGCTTGAACAGAACCCATGAAGTCTCGTCTAGTGTATACTTACTAGATAAGCAACATAGTGTCAGAACCAATATTCCAGAGACTGATATTCAGAGCCACAAGGTGCAGAGATAACAGTGAAGGTAAACTAAGAGAAATGAGCATGAAAAAAAAAGCCAGAAAAGAACGAAAGGTAATAAAAACTTGCACAGTTTATTTTATAAAAAAGCTAAAACAGAGCATTATGAGGGCACAAACCACATTATTAAGCAAGTGGCATAAAAGGTTTATTAATTCAACAAGATGTTTAAGATTAAGATATTTGATAAAATGATTGTCAAGAAAAGCACATGAGGCATTTGAAATTACCTTCAAATTGCAAAATGAGTATGTTTAAAGCAAAACAGGTAAATTTAGAGTAAAACGAGAACAAGAAAAGTACATTGGGCATGAAAAGAGATTAAATAAGCAAAATGATTATAATAAGGGCAAAAAGGGCACATTAAATGTAAATAAAGTATGGTGACTGCATGTGTTTTGGCATAACTTTGTAATGTATTCAGAGCATAACTAGAGTTATTTGAAATATCTCAAAGTGTGCAAAAGTGCTTACAGTGTATGCTTATTACTGTGCATTTGTTCTGAAGAATTTATTTGTTTTTAAAGTGCAACTATGTCAGAAAGTACGGTCAAATACAGCCATTGTGAAAAGTTTCTTGTGCTGGGTGTGTGTAGTTATAAAGTGACACCATTATAGAGTGTTTCTTGCACTGTAGAGTTATTTAGCAAAGTACCACCATTTGCAGAAGTTTCAGTGTGCTCTTTACTGTTTATTCACAAGGTGCAATTACTCCAAAATGTTTCTTACTTTGAGGTTATTCTGTCCAGTTCATTCGCACAGTGCAGTTATTTCAAGATATTTCTTGCACTGATGAGAGGTGGTTTCTTACAGAACAGTCATTTAGAGAATATTATAGTGCCCCAGAGACTTGTTTCAGAAAGTTCAGTTATTCTGAGACTTGTTGTGTTATTGGGCAAAGTTGCAAATACTGGCATAAATTTCTGGCATATGTGTATGCGGGTATGTGCATACATATTTGCAAGAGCCTTCAGTGGTATGTGTTAATATGGCAAACAGATTTCAAAAGCTCTCACCCCTTGTGTTTGATCGGAATATTGCAGAGAATTGGAGAATATTTGACCAAGAGTAAAATATTTTTATACAAGCAGCTTATCTGGACAAAGATGCATGCTCTAGGGCATTCATTTTGTTAAACTTAGCTGGGTCAGAGGCTATTGGAAAAGAACATTCATTTGTGTATGCACCGGCAGTATATGAAGGAGAAGGTGAAAATTGTCATATTGTTATCCAGGCTGAATCAGGGAAAACCCCGTGTGTTTGAAGTGCAAATTCAAGGAAATGTGTAACCCCCAGACAAATATTACATTAAAGAGGCATTTGTTTTACACAAGCAATCAGAAACCAGGGGAAACTTTTGCAGCTTATATAACTGACCTGAGGAACAAAGCTAAAATGTGTCTGGTGACTTAAAAGATGAGTTGATAAAGGACAGGCTCATGTGTGGTATTAATAGTGCTGCTGTGAGAAAGATTTTGCTTCATGACAGTGATTTAACATTGAGTAAAGCTATTGAGATGTGTCAAATTTATGAAGTTAGACAAAGGCAGGCAAGTATACTTGCAAGTGATAGTATGGTTTTAGCAAGCTCCAAGCAAATGTAGACAGCATGCAACATGGCAGCCTAAGTACATGGCAGCCACAGCCCCTGCTGGTTCACCAGGGAAACCACATAGTTTTCCAGCAAGTTCTAAGAAAGGAGCATGCTCAGTGTAATACAGGCATGAGTCAGCAAAACCTAAATCCAGCTTTATTGTTAACTGTCGTAACTGTGGTGCAATTCATGAGTCTAAAAGAGAGAAATGCTTAGCATTTGGCCAGCAATGCTAAGAGTTTAAAAAATGGAACCATTTTTAGATTTTTTTGCAAAACAATTAAACCTTACACAGTTATAAAGAAAGCTCAATCAAACTGATCCTAGTGGAATTGTAGCAGTCCACTTCCTATGTAGATGGTGTATCAGTAATTGATAAAAAGGTTGCTGCAATGAATTTGCTGACAAAAAATGAAGCATTTTGTACTGTCAAGATCAATGGTAAATGCACAGAGTTCAAAGTAGACACTGGTTCAAAGTGTAATGTTATGTCAGCAGATACATTTGCTAAAGTGAGAACTAATGAACAACTCAATATGGCTAGTTGTGCAAAACTTATTTCTTATGTAAGTGAAGAAATTCAAACCAAAGGTTCAGTGGAGCTTTCATGTTATTTGGCAAAAAACTGTTACAGCTTGTTATTCTATGTAGTTCGAAGACCTGTGCAGTCATTATTGGGTCTCAGAGGCAGCTTGAGAATGAATCTGCTTTCTTTTACCAAAGAAGTTCATCATATAAGCACATCTCCTAGTTCCAATTTTGCTGAAGCTATTTTCTCAGAGTATGCTGATGTTTTTGATGACAAGTTGGGAAAACTTCCAGTTGTGTATTCCATGACGTTAGACCCAGAAGTCACTCCAGTAGTTAGACCAGCAATAAAAGTTCCAATAGCTATGCAGAATAAAGTCAAAGCTCGGTTGGATAAAATGGTGTAACAAGGTATGATTTATCCAGTCACAGAACCAACTGAATGGGTGTCGTCCATGGTAGCTGCCCACAAAAATTGCTCAGACAAAATCAGATATGTACTGACCCAAGAGATTTGAACAAAGCATTAAAGAGACTGCATCATTCAATCTGTACAGTTGAGGAAGTCACAGCCCTAATACTGAATGCCACTGACTTGTCTGTCTTAGATGCAAAAAGTTCATTTTTGCAAGTGATGCTTGATCGCAAATCTTCAATGCTAACTACTTTTGATACCCTGTTTGGCAGATATAGATTCCTGAGGATGCTGTTTGGAATAAATTCTGCAAGTGAAGTCTTAAAGCGTGCAATGGAGCAAATTTTTTCAGGTTATCCTTGTGCCATAATAGTAGATGCTTTTTTGATTGGAGGCAATGGTGAAGCAGAACATAACAGAAACCTTAAGAAAATTCTAGACAGAACACATGAAGTGAACTTAAAGCTCAATCCTCTGAAGTGCAAATTCAGACTACCAGAAGTTACATATGTAGGTCATTTATTTACTATCATTGGCTTGCAACCACACCCATCCAAGCAGACAGCTATTCTTGAGATGCCAGCACCAGATAATGTTCAAGCTCTACACCATTTTCATGGTATGGTCAACTGTTTAGGAAAATTTATAACAGACTTCAGTGAGTTGACAGCACCTTTGGGAGAGCTAACACACAAAAATGTTGCATGGTCTTGCTTGGAACAGCACCACAAATCATTTGAAGATCTCAAGAAGAAAATTTTCACCCCACCTACATTAAGATACTATGATGTCAATAAACTAATAACTCTTCTCTGTGATGCTTCAGAATTTGGTCTTGGTGCCATCATTCCTGAAGAAGGCAGAAGACTAGTCTAAACATCATGAACTCTTACCCAAACTGAAATGCAATATGCTCACATTGAGAAAAGACTTTTGGCTATAGTATTTGCATGTTCAAAGTTTCATGATTATATCTATGGTTGAGGTATTCTGATTGAAACTGATCACCAACCTTTACTTACTATTTTAAAGAAGCCAATGCATTCAGCTCCAGTGAGATTACAAAGAATGCTGCTCAAATTCGAAAAGAACAACTACAAAATGGTCTATACAATAGAAAAACTTCTTTATCTGGGTGATATCCAGATCACCTAAAAATATAATGGAACAGCTTCATGCAGAGAATTTTGACTTTGATGTCATGGAAGTGTGTACTTTTTTTATCACAAGACTTGCGCTGAGAGATCATACAAAGACTGATCCAATTTTGCAAAAGCTCACTCTCTACATTAATGTTGGATGGCCATCAAAGCAATCTAGTGTACCACTTGAAGTGCAAGCTTATTTCCCTTACAGAGATAAAATGTTAATGGTAGATGGCATTATTTTCAAATGTCATGAGACAAACCAAAAAACAAACTGATAATCCACAAAATCCGACTAATAACTGTAAGCCAAGGAACTTGTAAATAAAATACAAATTTATTCTTATCGAATGAAGTGCTTTTCGTTGGCACAAATGTGTCAACTTCTTCAGATTCAAAACAGTTTTGTGAAATACACACACCACTTAAAACAACTTACTCTTGTCATGTGATCAGCATCAGCTGGTGCTGCTGTTCTAGAGCCTGCTCATATTTAAAGTGATATTACATATAAAAAGCAGTAATAACAACTCTATTCCAGCAGCACAAGGGCCACCAGGGAATAATTTTTCAGCTGGACTGCAGGGTAGTCGACAACAACCCACTGGACTACAATTACAACCAGAGATACAAGGGAGGACAGGGCTTATTGGCGCTCCAACATTCAGTGAATGGGTTAAAAACACTTCTAAATTGTCATTTGTGAATGGGTTAAACAGTGAGTGACTGGCTAGTTCTTCAAACAACGTACAGGTTGGTTTACAAACTATTGATGACAAACTAAAATTGTTTGATAACAAATTACTAAAAATGAAAACGCTCCAACTAGAAGTCATGTATTTTAATACTTGCCTTGATCAACACATTGTTCCTAAAGGGTTGCGCTATCACCAATACCCCACCGGTTTAATTGCTGATTCACCTTTTCATCTTGAACTGGTATCTTTGTTTGACAAACAAGGCTTTGACTTAATGAGCTTAATGATTAAACATTACAACTTTTATATTGAAACTTTGATTAAGGAAGTGTCTGTTTTGAACACTGAGATCACTACAGACTTGGACTTCCTGAGATACAAGTTCGATTATTAAAGAAGCTTTTTTAGTATAGATCAGCTATTGGAGAGACTTAAAACAAATAAGCTTAAGAAGATAGAGACCGACAAGCTTATGATACTGGCACTGCTTACCCTAAACCATCTAGTGCACAGTCAGCAGCAGCACTTGGTGGGAATACTCAAATTTTGCTTAACACCAATGCGGATTCTACCCTTGACAACATGGGTAGTCCTAATTCTATTGTAGTTGACAATAATGACAACACCCTGAGATGTAGTGAAAGAATTCGTAACCAAAATTGCAATAACATTAATGGGACAACTACACACAGCACTAATATGAATAATAGAAGTGATTCCAACCAAAATTTTTGTGTAACCAAAGACTTAGGAGCAATTCTGAAGAAGAAGTTCAACAACATGCAGAAGAACCAGAGGAACAAACGCAACAACAGATTCAAGAGATAGGGGCTATACCCCCTTTGGGGGTAGACATTCTCTTGAATTCAACAGAGGATTTTAAAATCTTTAATTATTCTTCCTTGCACATTGACCCCACGCTAGTTGACTTCCTAGCAAAGGGTAACACGTTTGTTTCCAGTAAACCTTCTAGCTTGGAACACCTGATTCTTGACTTGAAACTGTTTGTCAGAAAATTGAACTTAACGGTTTTACTTGGGAACCATACTACTTCAAACAACGCTCTTAGGGTTCCATGTACTTTCAACCCACCCTCTTCACCAGACTTTAAGAGTATTTGAGCAAATCTGTGAACTGGACTTTTGTCACATCGTGGAGACCCGTAAATTTGGGAAAAGTAACAAGTGTCGAAACATTACATCACAGGAAAATGAATTATTGAATTTGTTAAAATCTTCACCCGTGAGGGTAGTGAAACCAGATAAAGGGGGTGGGATTGTTATTTTGGACTTTGTTGACTATAACAATAGAATGTTGATGTTATTAAATAGTGAAGCATACTCTAAGGTATCGTTAAATGAAGTCAACACTGCATATGGTTGAGTTAAGAGTTACCTCAGTGACTTATTTATTGAGTCACTGATAGACATTGACACTTACAATTACATCACACTGCCCTGGCCTAAAATCTCAGTGCCTTTCAGCATCCCCAAAGTACATAAAAACCTAACTGACCCACCAATGAGGCCACTCATTGATGGGAGAGGGTCTATTACGTACCCTTGTTCCAAAGTAGTTGACTCTATCTTGAAGAAATACATATTATTAGAACCACAGGTTTGCAAAGATTCTTGGGCCTTCTTAGACAACATTAACAAATTGAGGTTTGATAAAAACAACAACTTTTTAACCATAGATGTTAAAGACTTATATACATCAATTTCACATTTGGATGGAATTGAATGGGTAAGCCTCATGATGAAGTCTAGGGATGCCCCACCACAAGAAATCCAATTAGTGGAACTCTTATTGGATATAATTTTAACTAACAATTTCTTTGTATTCAATGGTGAGTTCTACTTGCAAAATTGTGGAGTGGCTATGGGCTCACCCTGTGGAGGTAGTTTTGCCAATTTAGTTATGGCATTTTGGGGAAACAATTTTGTTTCTAAACATCCACTACACAGGGTGAGCATAGCATTTTATACCAGATTCTTGGACGATATTTTCGTCCTCTTCAAGGGTGATGAACAACAGGCACAAGAATGCATTAGGTATTTAAACTCAACTACTGAATTCTTAAGGTTTACATCTAGTTTTAGCACAAATTCTATTGACTACTTGGATTGTAAACTCGTCAAAGACATTATAAATGAGAGATACGTATCTAGAATACACAGAAAGGAAACGTACTCTAACTCATTTTTGCATTTTACTAGTAATCATCCTTATCACCAGAAGCACTCAATAGTGAAAGGAAAACTTATTAGAGCAGCCAGGATGACTACTTTAGACTCAGATTTTAATGAAGAGTGTCTATTGTTAAGCAATATGTTTATACAATGAGGCTACCCCTTACAGCTGAGACAATCTTTGGTAACAGAAGTGAGACTTAAGAGACAGTTAGGTGTAGTTAAACCTTTACTTAACAGTAATTTTGCAAACACAATAAATGTTGAGGTAACAAACTTAATAGAGGGCAGCACTATTAGTAACTGCGCATTGACAGCAGAAGTAACAACTGGGCTTACAGTTATTAGTCGGATTTTGTGGATTATTTTCAAATGTACTAAAATTGTTGTTCCTGCTTCCTTACAGCATGAATATATCCAGATTTTGCATCGTGGTCGCCCAGGTTCTGAATCTACCAAAAGAAGTGCAAGAAGACTAGTATTTTGGCCTTCTATAGCAAAAGACATTGATGAAGTACTTTCTACTTGTTTAGTATGCAATAGTACTAAACCACATTTGCAAAGAGTACTACTTCAGCTAAGTCAAGTTCCTGAACTACCATGGTCAACAGAAGCAATTGATATATTTGAGTGGAACAATCAGCATTACTTAGTATTGGCAGACTCTTATTCAAACTGGTTTGAGATTGATTTACTACCTAACCTAACATCCACTGCTGTTATTACTAAGTTGAAATGTCATTTCTCAGTCCATGGTAGTCCAGACAAAGTTATTTCTGACAATGGTACTCAATGTACTAGTAAGTTGTTGGACTTTGTATATGTTACTAATAGTCCGGAATATCCACAGTCAAATGGACTAGTTGAACAAGCAGTGCAAAGTGTAAAGCAATTACTTGAGAGGTCAAAGCATGACAATACCAATGTTTTTTTGAATTTACTTAATCTCAGAAACATGCACTGTGATGATATACTTGGCTCACCTGCTCAGAGACTTCTATCTAGGCAAACCAGAACAAAATTGCCTATTAGTTCCAGTTTGTTGAGGCATAAAGCTAAGAACAACAGGACAATTGGAGCTCAACTATTCAGAAAACATTCTTTCCAGAAGTCCAGCTATGATAAATTGAGCAATTTTTTTTGTCCATTGAAAGAGGGAGAGACTGTGATACAAACAGCAAAAAGTTTTGACCAGATTGGTCAAGTAACAGGTGCATGTACCAAGCTGAGATCCTACTTTGTAGAATCTGAGGCTGTGGAGTACAGGAGAAATTGCAGACATATTCTTCCTGTATCAGAATCAATATCACAGCATTGTTCCTATGATATAGACTCTAGATCTCAGAGCAATCCAGACAATGTTCCTGTTGCAGAACATGTCTTAACCTCTTATTCCAGTCCTGATGATGTTCCTGATGTCTCAAAAGCTGAACATTCAGCACCGACAGTCCCAGTTGCTAGACTCATTTCCAATTTCTATGTCACATGATTTGCTCGGATTTCCAGACCCAGTGTGAAATACACAGAAACCTGGACATAATTGTGTATGTAATTTAGTTCTGTATAATTGCACGACAAATAATTATTTGTATTGATTCATGCCAATTAATGTCATCAGCACTGCATGATTTATTTCTCAAAGATGGAGGGTATAGAATGGAATACATGTGCTGTATCTTTACAAAGCATGCCAAGGACTGAAAATGCATATAAATAGCATGTGCCAGGATGAGTGCCATTTTTTCATTGCAGACAGAGAGTGAGCATGTATGATTGTAATAGCCAGTTTGTTTATAAGCTTATCCAAGTTAAAGTTATTAAGCCTCAATCCTGATGCATTTATACATAATAAAGCTGCTTGAACAGAACCCACAGTCTTGTCTAT
The DNA here is from genome assembly GCF_019279795.1 of Protopterus annectens. Taxonomy (NCBI): domain Eukaryota; kingdom Metazoa; phylum Chordata; order Ceratodontiformes; family Protopteridae; genus Protopterus; species Protopterus annectens. Next base: position 13,795,088 of record NC_056734.1, read on the forward strand.
TGTATCCTGACTAGATGAGACACAACTACTATCCAAAAAGTTTCAGAATTGTGAATCAACATTATTATTATTATTATTATTATTATTATTATTATTATTATTATTATTATTATTATTATTTATAGTTAACTTATGTAACTTGGACAAACATCCTTTGTAGGTCAATCGACCTTCAATAGTACCATTCATATATTCATATAATGGAAGACTAGTGCTTTGTTCCTCTTCACTGATATGATCTACAACTTTATTTAATTTCTTACTGATGGATAATATTAACTGGTCAACAGATTCATCCAACTTCTAATATTTCATTAAATATTCTGGTGACTTACTTTTTACTTGTTTAAAGCAATCAGATGATAATACTAATCCATTCTGTTTTAGTAAATTAATTTTAACATTGTTCTGAGTTTCCTTAAACCTAGAGGTGTGTACCATGGGAAAGCATAAAAATGGAGTTTTAAAAACATATGCCTTAACTGTTTTTAAAATTGATTGCATATATGCAGAGTCTAAAGACTGAAATTAATTTCCTTCTAACATAAATTTATTGACCAGAGGAAAGGACTGTTACATATTTCTAACTTATCATATTTGATAAATGTATAAGGATTTTGTAAAATCTGCTCTTGAATTGTTTTTCATTGAGGAGTGTATGTTGATAAAGTATAATAGAGTTACAATTTTGGATATTATTGATTTGTCCCTCTTTGCTTAACATCTTATTTCTATTAGCCAATCTAGGTAGAATGTTGAAGTCTTCTCATAATTGTGCAATTTTATTATTTTTTTCTAAAGCTATCTCTATTTTATGTGTTAAAACTGCTTGATATTTTGTCATTAATTTTTAATGACTTCAGTATTAGCTAATGTATTTGTTGCTCAGACATCTTTTGATGTATTTCATCTTGTATTTCTAACAGCTCTTTATCCCACTCTTTCATTTTATTACTAGCATATCTTCCCAATCTCTATTTAGTATGCATTTTTAAGGAGTTCCATAGTGTGAATTTTCTAACCTGACCATTATCATTCAAAGATAAATAATTCTCAATTTGTTCCTTAAGATAACTCTTAAATTCTTTTAATTTCATTATATATACTGGAATTCTATAAATAATCTGAAATGTCCTTATATCCATTAATATATTAATGCATAGTGCATTATGATCAGTTGAAGGTCAACAAATAGTTTTTAAAATAATTTACTTTATTAAATAAATCTGTAGAGGCATAAATCCTATCATATCTAGTTTGTGTCCCATGTGCATAAGAATAATGAGTGAAGAACAATGACTTATCTTCAGCTTTTACTGTTAAATCAGCTAAATTATTATTATTAATCCATCCATTTAGTGCTTTAGCTGATGCCAGAACATTAGCATTCTTCTGTTCACTTGTATCACCCATACTAATATGCAGTTAAAATCCCCTGATAACACTGAACTACCCTTACTTTGTAGTATATTTAAGTGATATTTAGGCACTCTTGCACCTGTTCCAGGTATCCAGTAGAAATTAGATAGTGTATACAGTTTGACATTATATTTAATTAATATAAATGTATGCATTCTTTTGGGATTGTTAATTGATTCCATGACTTTAGCCATTGCTGTAGATTTTCTTCAAAGTATAGCAGTTCTTCTATTCTTTTTGTTAAAGGAAGCAGATGATAACATTTCATAACCTAAGTTATTTAAATATTGTATATTTGTATCTATCAAATGAGTCTCTTGAAAGAATATAATGTCTTCTCTATTTAATTTTAGATATCTCATTAATGATTTCCTTTTGTTGCCATTATTTAATCTATTTACATTACTAGATAATAGATTAAAACTATCCATACTGTATATTTAGAAATATTTATTTTAAAAGATAATATGATACATTTATCCACCATATTAATTTAATTGCATACAAGACTCTAATGCATTCCTCCAATGCTATCTTAACATTCTAAAATATTTTAAATTCTTCTTTTCTACAAACTAAACTACTAAAACTTGTAAATAGCAAAAACAAAAACAAGTGAACAACTTTTACTGCATATATTACTCATAAAACACAGCCTACCATGGATACTAAAGTTCCTGGTTTGCAAATCAAATAGACAAGCTACTATACTATCTCTCAGCCTACCAATATCTAAAAATTCACCAAAAAACTAGCCAAAAGATACATTGAATTACTAATAATTAATATAATGTTGTATATAAGTTAAAAATAATAACAGACTATTAATTTAGTTGAATATTTTGCCAATTAAAAATATTCCCCCATTACCAAATAAAAGTTTAATAATACTCTTCCATTAATCACAAATATTAATTAACCGAACAAATAGTATACTGCATATCTATTTATGTAATAGTAGTATAAATTATCCATTAAATATTCCTAAATTATTTGCTAATTCAATATTGTTGTAACTAAATCTCTAAGCAAATAAGTAGAATAAAGTGGGACATGAAGAGATAAAGATATCTGTAAACTTACAGGTGACAGGTAATTTTATCATACTAAACTATTATACAAATGGAAACACAATACACATATGTATATCTATCTAGCTATAACAGACTTTCAAAATCCCACAGATAAAATCATGAAAGTGCAGTAACCCAAACATTGACATTTTATTATGGTACGTAAGCTCTTGGCCAACATGTCCTGTCATCCACTGTAGTGGAATTCCAGAGTTGGCATATTTAGTTATGGGGGTATGGGGGGTCACAGCTCCATACATTGGGGTTATATAGGTGAGTATTACTTACCTCGGCATGAATTTTGTTTACAGTTGGCCATGTATTTACTTACCCTAGTAAAATGTCAAAATTCAGGTTTCTGTAGTTTTGTGATTTTCAACTCAGGAATTTGAAACTCGGTCAACTGGGAGTTGAGCTTTAGAAGTAGACCCATATATATATATATATATATATATATATATATATATATATATATATATATATATATATATACATATATATATATATATATATATTCATCATGCTAAAAATATGCATATATTTTACAGGTTTAAGAAAAAGTTCTGAGTTAATTTTAAAAGTACAAGTGTCTATATCTCAAAACTGTGTAACACTCTTAATATGATAAATATCAACATATTTAAAGTTACCAAATATATTGCTTATAATTTAATGCCATTCTCTTATATGAAGTATTTGTTTAGCATTTCAAAATACATTTATAAGTTTACTTAAATTAAAATTAAGTCTTTCACTGTAAATATAATAAAACAGTAAAACTAACCATGTATATTCCTTATCATGAAAACATGTTTTTGATTAAAATATAAATACATGTTTCCATATGTTTTGAAGCTTAAATCCAGAACAAAACTTTTACTTAAAGGGTAAATACATTATTTCAGAAAATAAAAGTGCTGCAATCAGAGAATAAAAGTAACTTATTTTAAATTTTTTATTTTTAGAAACAGTTTTCCAGGAATTCAGCTCACTCTGTCTCTTGAGGGTTATGCTGTTCCAATCCATTTATTCTGTAATATTAAGGATTATACTTTTATTGACAAAAGTGGATGCCTCCTCCAGTCTGTCAATTTTAGATTCTTCAGAAAGAAATAATTGATCTTTGTAGAAACACCAAAGTGGCTTTGATATTTTCCTTTTAAAGTCCCTTGATCAGTGGTAAGCAGGAGTTTGTTTTGCTCATTACTTTACTGGAATAATCATTGTCAAATCTGATTACATCTTCAACTATTTTAATAGGCCGGCTGGACCAGCCTGATTTTAATATTTAATCTATTTCTAAGCTAGACACACATTTACTTATAATTAAATGTGGTGGTCAGTTTTCTTCTTCAAATATGCTCTTAGGGATCTAGGTACCATTTAAATTCCAAAAGATAAAGTTTCAAGAAAATGTAATGTTTTATTTAGTCAGGCTATTAAGAAGTTTATTATATTGTCTCTCTCATACTTTTCAGGTGTACTATAAATTCTAATGTTATTTCATCTCAGTCTATTTTCTAAACAACAACTTTATCTATGAGATAGTTATTTTGTTTTAAAAGAAATTCATTCTGAGATTGACCTTCAGTTATTCTCCCTTCACAATCACTTCAAGCTTCTTCCCTACTGCTGATTTGCACACTTTATTGTTTCACAAGAATTTCTAAATGTTCCATCTTCTTTCTTGTCACTTATTTGAAATTTTCTTTTTGGTATCCGGTTTGTCCATTCTAAGTTACACATACCACATACTACATATTAATGATTGGATGTCTTTTTTGAGCACAAGAATCCTGAATACCATTTCTTGAGTCACTCATGTTGAAGTCTCTTTTTTCTTAACCAAGAAGCTGAAATTCTGATAGGAAAATTGCAGCTTTTGAAGAAATTGAAGGTACAAATCTTTTCTCTGCCTGTTAGCAAAAAAAATTAGCTCAGAAGTATCTCCAAATTTTAATTTTTTGATTATATGTTCAGTCAGAGAAATGTTTTTAGCCACACAGCTTTCACCAGTTGCTGCTCTCAGTTACCCATCTTAGCCATGCCTTCATATAAAGCCTTTTTAGATTACATAAGATCATTTTTTTAGCTGATTAATTTTGTCATGTGCTGCATGTATAAATGTTGTTATACCTGGTCATTCCTTTGTTTCTTGAGAAGAGAGAAAAGTGCATATTAGGCCTGGAGAAAGCACAATGGGCCTTTTCAGGAAAACATGGAGCATGGTATTGCATGGCTTTAGAGGTTTAGGTTGGCAACAATTGTTGGATAAATTTGAAAGGATAAAAGCAATGTTCATAGTTTCTACTATTTTCTTTATTCATTTAGGAGGCAATGATTTGCATTGGGTCCCTAAAAGGTAGTTGTCGCCTGGATCATTCGTAACTTAGTTAAATTAAAGCAGTTATATCTCTGAGTGCTGACAATGTGGTCTGAAATTACACCCACATTGGTTTGGAAGCAGGCTGTCACATGGTATTCAGGGCTTTATCAGACTTAGGTTTGTTTGTAGTTCAGCAATGTGATTTTGAAAAATAAGGATACAGTGTGGTATAGGAAAGATGGGGTACATCTAAGTGATGTCGAACTGGATTTGTTTAATTTTGATTGGCTTTATCTATTCAAAATCTGGTTAAGAAATTGTGAAGGGGGAAAGAGAGAACATCCTGCAGACAGACTGGTGAATGGAGTAAGAGTGCTTCAGGTTGAATCCCTCTTGTGTTCCCCTTTTCCCTTTAACTTTCATAAGGTGAAAGAGGTATGCTGTCTTATGATTTGGTCAGGTCAAGTGAGTGGAAAGGTGTAATGCTGTTGTGTTCATTTGTGGATGAGTAGTCTATGCCACCTGCAGTGTTATATGCTATTTATTTTCTTACAAGTTTAATTAATTGCTTTGATATTTTCTGTTTTATTATTTATATGTGTGGATGTTTGTCATTAAACTGGTTAAGATGGCAAAATTTGTGTAGTTTGTGTCTCAGGTTTAAACAAAAATATATGTTTTTACTTTAACATAACTGGCATTAACATCAATCATTGTAAGATGACAGTTCACGTTTAAAATACTTTTGCACTTTATAGAACTACTTTACCATGTAACATGCGCTTCCCTTCAAGAAATGTATTATAGGTTTATAGGAAGGTACTAGGCTAGCAGCCCTTCTGGGTAAATTTAAGCCTAGCTAATTTCCCTTTTTGTGCTCAAAATAACCCATCCCATTTGGTTATAGATCAGACTTAGTCATCCCATGGTTGATAATTATATATTACCTCTAATGACAACAACTGGGATCATACCATAGATAATCTGAGGGATTAGTTCATAGGATAAAGAATTTAGGAGAAACCTCTTCCCATTATTAGTACAGCGGACAGTCTTGGTGTAAAATTTCTGTTTCCAAATTGATCCAAGACACACTTGAATATGGACAGGAATGACGATTGTTTTATGTGGGGAGGAGTCTGTCTCACAGCAGTAGTATCCTTTGCGAGATATACCTGTCCCCCCAAAATCATTAGGTTAATGTTGCAAAAGAAGTTTAGATCCCTAGACTGAGTATTGCTGATATATTTACTTGATGATGTGCAGTAAATCCATCACTAACAGTAAATATATACATATTTCTAAGATAATACAGTTATAAATTCATTACATAGGATTATAGGGTCATAAGAAATTACTAGGCTATTGGCCCTGAGGCCCTTATAAGCCTAGCCAAGAATTTAGCCCATGTTCCAGCAAGTCAACACCCGATGCTGCTGTCCAGCAGGGACACAGGTGGAACCTCAGGTGTGTATTTTTTGTTCTCCAACCAGTTATCCAGGTTGCGCTTAAAAAATGTTAATGAGGTACTCTGCTTGACATGGAGAGGAAGTCTATTCCACAGAAGGGGGAGTCTCTGGGACACAGATCTGTCCCACCAACAAGTCCTATTGATGTCACAGTCCAGATTGAGGTGACGAGTGCAGGTTACTCCAGTACAGTTTGACTTGTGGATATGTAGCAGTCACATTAAGGTGGGGTCTTAAATTGCTTTGTATACCAGATAGACACCACCTCTGATGAGTCTTTATTAGACTGAGTAGAGGGACAGGGCCTTTATCCTAACTGTGTAGGTTAGATGTTTGAGGCCCTGGATTTTCCTGGTGAGGAAACTCTGTGGTCTGTCCAGCTGCTGCATATGCTTTGTGAGGTACATGCCAAAAGGGGCAATGTACTCAATAATGGGTCTTATAAGGGAAGAATACAAGGATGTTATGACCTCCTTGTGCCTGGATGAGATAACCTTACTAATGATGTGGGCCATGTAGAAAGCTTTCTGTACAACAGGGACAATATGGTAGTCAAAAGTCAGTTTGCTATCAGTCTTGGTGCCCAAGTCCCTCACAATTGATTGCATGCTTAGGACCATGCTATTAATGTGATAATTTGTGGGGATGTCACTCTCCCCAAAGGGGGATAAAGATGCAGTTTTTAGCATTCGATTTGAGGCCATGTTTCTGATTGTTTGATTGTTGGCATCCAGGCAGTGTACTGACTAACCCATAAATCATTTTACCCATATAAATGGGTTCTGATGGCTGCTTTCAACGTTTCTCTTTGCATGCTTTGAGAGCTCTACTTGACCAGTGTGCCACCATCTTGTAAGTCCATATAGATAACATTCATCATCTGAGGACAAATCACATTAGAAGCTGCACAATTTATTTGAACTTATATGAATGAATGTGACTTTTGCAGCATTAATATGGTCATGTGACTCTAAGCAAGTCACTTAATCACATAGAACTTCTGGGCTGTGACTGAAATTGGTTAATATGAATTAGTTCACTGTCCAGAAAAAAATATATGATATAAAATGAAATAATTTTGAACAATTCAGTATTTCTCAATCTTTCCAAATACCATACTGCATACCCTATGTACTCTATGTGCAAGAAAGCTAGTTAGATTTTGATTTACCTAATCAATTAAACATTATGCATGCCCATTAATGAAGGTATGGAGTCGTATACTGTTATCAACAAAAGAAGAGAGTGATGTACAATCCACTAAAGTGGCATTTGACTTAAAATTAAGAAATTATTTTTTTTTTTTCATTTTATCTTAACACATTGTAAGTAATACTTAAATCACTATCTACTAAAACCAATTAAACCTGCCATATCTGATGAGCACTACAATGCATGTTCCATTCATAAAATAGTATTAAGTACACATTCCCTAGAATGAGAAGATCGAAGTTTTAGAAAGTCAAACTTCATATGATTTAGACCATATAACTGAATTTCCAAAAAGTCAAAGCTTTTGAATGAGAATTATGGTAGAGTAGGGACTGGAGAATTTACCCTTTTCCCCACTGTAATGTAATCTCACAGCTGGTAAATATAATATGCAGGGGGTGTGGGGGAGCATATCCTCGTATGTGGTGGGGGTGCAGGGGGGCTTGCACCTCTGGAAGAACATATAGGTTTGCTGTTCGAAGTTTCATGAAATCAATCATATGGTCTCAGCTATATATATATATATATATATATATATATATATATATATATATATATATATATATATATATATATATATATATATATATATAGGTTTACTATGGTAAGGTAAATCCGGCTTCCATCGAATCCACTGTCAAAGTAAAAATCCTGCCCCATCTTGACCCATGTTAAAGCCCATTCCAAGGTCGAAGTTGAGATGTATTTCGACAATGTAGGAATTTGACAATGACACTTCGTGGATGTGGGTCAGTGATTCCATCATTCGACGGAATCCAGATCAACCTTACCATAGTAAACCATATATATATATATATATGTGTGTGTGTGTGTGTGTGTGTGTGTGTGTGTGTGTGTGTGTGTGTGTGTGTGTGTGTGTGTGTGTGTGTGTGTGTGTAAGATTTCCATGCATTTATCAAATCACTATAATCAAAGGTAAGTTGCACAGCATTTTGTTTAATTGTTTTAGGTTGAATGCTGCTGTGTCAGTCATCAAACTTTGTGATTTATGAGCTGTAGTTATTTGTTAACAGTTTAAGCCAATGGGTATGTCTCATTTATTTACACTGTTAACATAATAAGGGGAGATATTATGCTTAGGGATATTGAGCTGGATGTTGGTTTCAGATTAGAGAGTGGGAGGAGAATTTTGGGGGAAGGAATGGGGATGGAAGTTATAGGGTTAGGGAGTGATTAGAATGTTTAACTTTTAAGAGCAACTGGTAAGTCTTGGGTTTAGAGAGTGACCAAGGAGTTTATGGTTAGGGAGTAAGAGTAAAGTTTTGAGATTATATTTGGGGTTCTGGGAGGGCTACATAGTTTAATTGGTTTCTGTTATTAGTGAGTTATATATGTATGGAGAATCATGTAGTTGAAGTTAAGTTGTTTAAAACTATAGGTAGTTTATTGGGTTTTTAATGTAAGTATGTTGAAATTTTTGTCATTGTAAAGTGATTACTATTTACATATATAGATATACAGATATATGCATTTATCTATATATCTATATCTACATATATTTATATCTACATCTATATCTGTATCTATATCTATCAGTATGCCTGTGTTTGTGGTGGAATCTGTGTGACTGTTTAAAATAATGCATTATATGCACTGATTGTCCATCTAGCTTGTTATTACAGATAACATGCTTTTAGATAATATGTACATTTTATGGATCTACTTTGTTTCATTGAATCTCATTTCACTGAATTTCATTTCACATTGCTAAAAACACAAATGACTGAAAACTCATTTCACTGACTCGCATTTCACTGAACTGAACTTAGTATATATGGCACTGTGTAGAGCACTGTAAGGCAAGTAAAAGGTATATGCCCTTTTCTCTACTGTAGTGCAATCTTGGAGTTAGTATATATAGTTGGGGGGAGTGTAGCCCCCCACCTTGTTTGTTTTATATTGTATTTTACCAAAAACTTCAAAACAATACATTTTAAGCAATATATATGCATAGTTGCAACACCAATGACTAACTATCAGCAGAAGACAATATGCACTCAAACTAAGTGGGGGGCTACACCCACCACACACCCCCAGTGTAGGGGGCTGTGCCCCCCCCCAACTATATATAATAACTCCAAGATCACACTACAGTAGGGAAAAGGGCATAACTGCAGTTCAGTGAAATGAGATTCAGTGAAATGAGTTTTCAGTAATTTGAGTTTTCAGCGAAGTGGTCGGGGTGAAATGAAATTCAGTGAAATGAGATTGAACAAAACAGAGCAGACTGAAACTTTATATATATATATATATATATATATATATATATATATATATATATATATATGTATATATATATATATATATATATATATATATATATATATATATATATATATATATATATATATATATATATATATATATATATAGATATAGATATATGTATTCAGTTTTCTATCACAGCTAGTTGCTGCTGAAGGATTGTGGAAATATTACATATTATGTACCTCTTGTTTAGCCATTACCTCTGTATTCTGCTTAATAGAAAGAAACAGAATGGATAATGCTCAGAATTTGGATGAGACAAAAATTAAACAAATAAACACAAAAGTAGAACAGCAACCCAAAAATTAGGGCAAGCAAGTTTAAAAAAAACAGACTTTACCAGAAAAAAAAAGAATGAATCTCTGTCTTCAGGCTTATTATCCTAAGAATGAAAAAGAGTATACTGAACATTAGATATAATTAGGTTCAGTTTTATACTGATACACATGACCCCTTCAATTTACATACACACACACACACACACACAGACACACACACACACACACACACACACACACACACACACACACACACACGCACGCACGCACGCACACACACACACACACACACACATATTGCAAATAAAAATGGTTCAGGCCACTGTATACAGAAGCATCTGACTGTATTTGCCATTTTACTGCAAACATAATAACTAATTCCTGAAATTCTCCCCAGGAATCGTCTTCAAAAATTCCTTTATTAGGAGTTTAAAACTTTGTATTTATTGGTTCCATATCGGATATGTTCATTCAGAGCATTATGCTTACCGCATTTAGAAACAAAATGTATGTCTTTAAACTCCAGCACATGCATGGAGTATTCACTCTGACAGACATAAAACCTGCCACATACTCATGAGGCAACATGAAGCACATCTTTCATTTAAACAGCTTGTATGCCATTAATATTGAATGCTATATCAATATCAAGTATATAAATTGCTATTAAAAGTAGTATCAGAATTGCATGGTCCTGGTACATGCACTGAAATCTAGGAAATGTCATATTTTTTGCACAAATATTTTTATATACTGGCAAAACAGCATAATATGCTTCCTTCAGTGACAGAAACAAATTGAAGATGTACCACTGAAGATAGAGGCTACTGAGTCCACATTATTTGGGCATGCAATGACCTGGAAACATTTAAAATAGTTTTACAGCATTTTCTAAGATTGTTGTTTCAGATGGAGCTTCAAGCAATCTTGTTAACTCTAGATTTGAGATGGCATTCTGGCAAGGTGTATTTTTACTTAGATTACTCATAATGATACCTAAGAAACTCTACACCAGTCACTGTAAATTAATTTTACTTCCCTATTAAGAGAGTTATTGCACGTAACAGGAGACTAGCAAATGACAAAAAAGGTAGTTATTGGCAAGCAAGACAATCTTTCTTAAATACATGGCTTCTCTCATATCAGTACAAGGTTACATACAAATATCAGTATGAAGAATTCAGAAAACTGTATCCATTTAATGAAAAAGAAACAGAAAGATTTCTTTCTTGAGTGGAATGAACCTTGGTGGGACATTTTCCCTTGCTCTGCTAATCTCTCCTTTTTTATGTATGTGTCTTATTTTAATGCAGAAAGAAAGGCTATGCATTGAACTGGTCTTATTGCTTGCTAATGAAGTATAGTAATTTCCTCTGGTTGGTTGGAAAGAGGCCGGCATTTTAAGGAAACTGAGTGTCTCACTGTTAATAGTGAATATTGTTTCAGTACTTATGTTTAAAATTTAGTCATGTATAGTCACTGCCTGTAAGATTTTGATCTGGACTAATGATTACTTGTATCATTTATAAAACAAAACAATAAAACATGAAATTATTTTCTAATAATAAAATAATAAACTTAGTTTATTTAAAAAGGATTATTTTATTGGCTGAAGCTATCTTCTTTTTGTTTAAACAAGAAACATCTTTATTAAATTATCACATATGACATAGGCAGTCGTACATCTGTATAAATAAAAACAAACCATACTGATATAATTTTAGATTAAAACATGCATCACAAACCGTATTGACACAATTTTAGTTGCAAACATTATATACCAATTATAATCTATACAGTCATTGTCAGTCAAACATCACATATCTCATTCAAATCCTCCCTTATTTTAAATTTATTTCCTCCTCTGCATGTACTATATCCACAATTCCCTTTTTTCCATGTTATTTGCTACTTCCTTTTTCTAAAGTTCCCAATTCCAGTTGTTTTATCTCTGTTACTATATTTACTACTTCTCGTACAGTAGGTTTAGACTTTGATTTCCATTTTCTACTAGTTTTATTTTTTGCAGTCACCATAATTAGACACAGCAAGGCCTTACTATGTCTAAACAATTCTGATTCTGTATTATCCCTCAAAAAATAATTTCCTTAGTTATACCAATTTGCTCACCAAGTCTGTCTGACATAGTAATCTACAGGAAAACTTTAAAATCTGCCACCTCATTACACTCCCACAAAATATGTTCCCAATTACCTCTTTCTTCGCCATTACACCTCCAACATTTGCTGTCTACCTCAAGAAAACTTTTTTTTGGAGTCTATTTGGGGTAGAAAAATACCTATGTAAAGACTTCCAAGTAAAGACCCTAAATCTTCTATACTTTGCGGCATAATTGAGAGACATATACATACCCCCCCATTGTTTCTTTGTGACTTGCTTATCCAATCTCTCTTCGCAATCTTTTCTAACCTCCTCTGATTAATTCCTTTAGGTATCATGCAGTATTTTGTATGCTCTACTAATTATTCCTTTGTTTTAGTTTTTATTGGATTTTCAATTTGTAAAATGATCACAATAATATTGTGAACATAATAAATGAAAAAAATTCAACTAATCCTTATTCACAAAAGAAAGAAAAAACAACTAATATCCAACAGAACATGCTTACAGGAACAAATATTCCGTTGATGAATGATCGTATAACACAAGAGCTGATGATAACAATGGAAAAAACAGGATCCAAGGGTGTCATAAAATACGTTGTTTAATAAATGATAAAAACAAATGTATACAACTGGTAAGAGCTTTCACAACAGCTTCATCAGACCACAAAAACTCTTCCCTCATCATTATCAGTTAATTTATATCAAATTCAGGTCAATAATAGCCAATCAAAAAACAAGTCTACCTTTAATATAGTAGCTCAATTAAACAAATATGTGCACATCACTTTTCATCAATAACTCACTAAAATGAAAAATGTATAGAAAAAACAAATAAAACATATAAAAAGCATATCTCAAGATAAATATAATGTATGAAAACAAATAAAACACCATAAAATAGTATGGCTTAAGGCTACATCCTTTTAAAATAGGCTTTAAGGGAACATTCTTGTTCAAATTCCTACCTTGGTCAGCTCTCAACTAAGTAATCCACTTACCCTTCAATGTTTCAGTAAAATTCCACACATCTTCCCTCAAGCAAACTAGGTCTAATAACATCCATAACCAAAAACCTAAAAGCATGTTGTTCATTAGTATCTTTCACATGCTATGACAAGGCAATTTTGGCTGAACTAATATGAATGTTAGACAGATTTTAACTTACACTGACCTTTAGCATTCTCGATATCCAAAAACAAAAGACAAGCTGTTGGATGCATAGTCTGTAGCCAAACTATAATTTATTCAAGTAAAACTACAAATAACATGAAGCGCTTTTCATTTGCTCAGTAGTACCAACTTTTTCAGATGAATTGTTTTCTCACCACACCCATTTAAAAGTAGGCAAAGTCATGTGATTACTACAATTTAACTCATTAAGTATCAAATCCTGTTAAAAATAAAAATGAACCTAAAAAACACAACTGAAAACTTCTTTTTTACACTTAGCAAAGCAGAGCAACTTTAAAATAACAGTTCCTTAATATTAATGTTTCACAAAAATATTACAGTAAAACATTCCTATAACCATTATTCTAATGTGTATTTAATATTATCTCATCTAGTCAAATTTTTTAACTTAAGAAAGCACAAGATAGACGAGCTTTCACTTAAGCCTGGGTAGGTACATGCATTAGTATGTAATATCCATAATAACTCCAGTTTTTCGAATAAAATAGTTAATGGACCACTTTTAACATCTGTACTTATTTGGTCAATAACTTTAAATTTAAAATAATGTGTTGGACATTGGTTAATGTGTCTTGCTAATGCATTTTCTATCTTATTTTTACCAATACAGTTGTGTACTTAGCCCAATACCAATCATGCCCCTCTTTTTACATCGGTAAAACTGAACGTAAATTGAGGGAGCGTATATATGAACATTTTGTGTTCCAGGTTACATGTTACATGCAGAACATACCCAGACATGTACAGTATGGTAATGGGGATGTAATGGTTGTATATGGACAATACATAGTGTGACATACCATCATATACACATTAACAGACACATAACAGGCAGGCCCACATACGAGATACCTGGGCCTATTGGTGCTAACTAACTTGTCCATGTGTCCAGTGTGTTACAGGTAGGCTGCACACAGCACATGCATAACTGGGCTGGATTGTGGTATCAGTTACCTGTATGGTTGATGGTGACAGTGGTCACCATACAGTGGTACATGGGACATATACCAGGTGTACCATGGTATAATGACAATAAACACAGCAGCCGTATCCCACAGTGGATATTGTACTCACTGGAACCTATGATGACACTCTGACATACCAATCATCACACATTGCCCACGACTGTGATACAACCCATTGTACATCCCAACAGTGGTACTACAGGGATATGCATCTAATGCACATGCCACAGGCATAGTAGGGTTTTGCTTTGTCATGCCTCACCTATGGGCAGCAACAACACTATCTGTATTACTATGTGGCAATGCATATTGTAATAAGAGTATATGGCCTCGGAATGCTGTACCCTACAGATATACAGACATTCACACATACACACACTTTCCAGAACTCAGTAGGTATCCCATGCCTATCAACCCATTTGTACAACACTGTTGTGCGGGTACTGCAAGGCTCATGTAGCCATTAAGAAGAGGATCGTAACAGGGTACATGTAATGCCCGATACACTAGCAGCCATATCTGACTATGGCAATGGGTGTTGCGGTGGTTTTGAAGGCCCTCAAGATATTTACAACTACAGGTGTACTAACACACAGACACTGCTATCCTTGGTAATGCACATGTACACATGTGTCAGTACTGGGGTGCATCGTTGCAGGTGGTCATAGGTGTGTACCTGGCTATTGTTCATGGAGAGATGGGTTGTGTAGGGGATGTGTATACAGTGGTATCATGCCACTTGCCATGTGCCAGCAGGCAATCTATTGAAAGACACCACTGTGGTGACCCTCAGGGTGAGAGTGACATGCATCAGCCAATCCTCTGGGTGCCGCCTGCAAATGGCCAATGAGGTGATCCAGTTGACATGTATGCAACATGTATTACAACATATAGTTAGTGTCTGTGATGGAGACCTGTACCCAAGCATGTTCTGTTGACTGTGGTACTGTAGTAGAGGTACCCATGGCATGTGGTGCATACAGGGTGTTGTCTCCTATATGTGCCAGTTATAACACAGCTGGGCAGACATGTCAGTGTCAGTCAAGCATAGGTTGCCTGTACTTATCCAAGCTGGATACCTGCCATCTGCACATTTCTACAGGGACTGCCAGACATCAGCTTGTCAAGTAGCTATGCAGTAGGATGAATGTGTCAACAGATAGACGTTTGACAACAATATGTATGGCATTACTACATGTTGGAAGCCCTCACTGACATGTGCCGTACAGACAGTAGTCCACAGTTACATTCCATATGTCAGATCATTATCCAGTAGGGGATATATACTGTGATACAGCTCACACACCAGGAACATGAAAGTGAGGCCTCAGAGTCCAGCTATGCCTGCAAGTGTGCTTGTTGTCAGTACTATAGTTAGTACTCTACCATTGGCTGGGAAAGGACTGTCAACAGTAGTACTGCCATGATACACTACATGCCAATGTGACAGCACGTAACCCGGGTTACTACCCTTGTATGTAACACAGTCACATGGATAACAATGCTGTACAGGACTTATATAGTTGTGCTCCACAGACATGACACTCACACCCCTTGCTACTGTAAAGACAGCACATAGATGCATGTATTGTACATGGCATTACATACACTTATTATAGATATCATTACCCTGCTATGTTATCAGACTGGGATGTGAGCACTGGTTACCAGGACTGAGTCATGCTTAGCAGTTGTCAGCATTGCTGCAATTTACCAACTAAGCAGATTTGCGCACTGGTAAGTGAAGCCTACACAGTGTAAGTGCCCGTACGTTTAACTGTAGCTTAGCACCACTTATCTTCATGCAAAACCACGCAAACACACTTAAAGCTGCTCAAATCTGCCTTAACCACTCTGTATCCAGCAGCCCTTGTTCTGCCCAGCAACAAAATAAACAGCCCTTACAGGTATTGAACCCAGGACACTATAGTCACAACAGTTAACCACTGCACCATGACAGCTGAGAAGACAGTTGTTTTTCCAATTTATCTGTCACTGCACATATTGAATAGTATTGAACAATTGCTCTGAGTTCCATAACTGTGTAGTACTTGTTATTCATCACATATGTTGTTATATCTAAAGATACGCATATCAGATACATATGGTGAGATACATCTGGGAAGGTATACACAACCGAGATGTTTACACATGACAGAAATATGGATATATACATATACATATGTTGATATATGTCTACATGTACATACACATATATATTCATACATATGTATGTCTACACATCTGTATAGTGCATCATATATATAGCCATTTATAGATCTCTTTGTATATACACACACATATATATATATATATATATATATATATATATATATATATATATATATGTATATATATATATATATATGTATATATATATATATATATATATATATATATATATATATATATAAAACATATATGTATATATAGATATATATGTCTGCACATCTAGTGTGTACAGACATACCTATTTATGTTGATATATATGTAGATATCTATAACTATATGTGCATACATATTTAATCAGATATACCTATTCATGTATATATATATATATATATATATATATATATATGTAGATATCCATAACTATATGTGCATATGTATCTATATATCTGTATGTGTAGACATATATTGCTGTGTATATGTATATATTTGAGTGTTTATATGTGTATATACCTATCTATATATATATATATATATAAGTATATATGTATATATATATATATATATATATATATACATATATACTTATATATACATATATGTATGTAGATATGTATATGTGTATATATCTATATAGGGATCTACCTGAAAACAATGAAAGCTGAAAACACCAACAACGAGAAGACCGACAAGAGAAGACCGACAACGTAAATGATTGACAGTCTAGAATCCCGACGCTGAAAACACAGACATGCAAAATGAGCGCAACTGTGTAAGTATGCGATAAGTGTGCATTAGTGACGGACTTTAGGGTTAGGGTGCGGGTAAGGTAAGTGTGCGATAGTGACGGACTTTAGGGTTATGGTGCGGGTAAGGTAAGTGTGTGATAGTGATGGACCTTGGGGTTAGGATTTGGGTTAAGGTTAGTGCATAGATCGTTGTGTATGTAAGGTTTAGTGTAGGTTTGTAAGGTTTTTGGTGTGCTTGTGTTGTGTGTGTGTTCTTCGGAAATGGATTTGTTTTGTTTTGTTGAGTTTTGGGATTGTGGTTTGTCGGGCATTTAAACTGTTGGGTATTTCACCTGTCATTCTTTTTGTGTCGGTGTTTTCATGCTTTTAGCTTGTTGATCATTTCAGGTCGATCCCTATATAGATATATGGATATATATATACATATATATATATATATATATATATATATATATATATATATATATATAAATATAAACATATATGTTTACCATATGTCCAGAAGTGGAGTCCTACCTCTGCACCAATAGTCCCAACCTCTTAGTGCAAAGGGATGTCATGTATGTATTGCAGGTACATATGTAGACTGTTGCTACTGTAACAGGGGTTGTC
Organism: Protopterus annectens; assembly: GCF_019279795.1. NCBI lineage: Eukaryota > Metazoa > Chordata > Ceratodontiformes > Protopteridae > Protopterus > Protopterus annectens. Next base: position 13,812,966 of record NC_056734.1, read on the forward strand.
TAAACAGACATGTTGTGTGTGAGAGGTCACATCTGCTTTTGACATGTGCACCATTGACTACTGACAGACATCCTAAGGACATCATAGTACAGATCCACTGCTAGCACAGTAATGATCATATGGACTACAGCTGAGACTGTGGACAGTCTGGCACTCTGTAGTCAGTCCAAAGGTGTACACAAATCCCCTTCATGCGAGATATGTGGACAATGCCTCACAATGTGGATGTTAATAGCCATGTAGATGGGTATATTACGTAAATAGTGGACTACATATGCCCACACAATTTATGCATTCAAACACGCCAGTCTGTCCTGACACATAATACCTGGTTGTGCAGAAGTCTCATGGCCGCATACTACCCAGTAGTTACCGACATACATCTGTACAGAATCCCACTGCTTTGTCAGAAATACATAACAGTTATGGTGGCCTGGCAGCAGTATATCTTGCAAATAACTCAACATAGCACACTGGGTAATTACACTAGGCTGCTAGGCATGTCACAAAGCACTGTGCAAACTACAGGCAGACTGCCACAACACTGGACTACATTTTGTATGGGGGAATACACATGTGCCAGCATTTATAGCAGGCTCTACACGCATGTCACTGTACAGAGTAACAGACACCTGTGAGAAAGTGCATACCTACAACTAATGTGAACACAACCACAGCCACATATGGTACGCAAGCTTAATATGACACTATATGGACTGTCTGATAAACACCATCCTCATATGTCCCACTCAGACATTAACCCTACATACACTGGGTTATGACACAGTGTGGTCCGATGCCTATCTGTGGTATGGGACACGTGTGTGTCTGGCTCTACAGACATGTGAGCCAATAGGGTACTATACACTGGAGCAGCATGTAACATCAGATAGAACAGGACCAAGAACAATGGCATCTACCACAGTCTGTGCATAGCCAAAGGTACGTATGCCCAATACACATACTGTCGACAATCACCATAAGTACACAGACCCCAGTACTGTACACACAACCACAGAATGCCCAAGTTATGTCCTCAGAAACAACCCCTACTATACATAACATGTCTAGCAGTCTGATATCTGACTGGCTTATCAGGTATGATGTCAGTAAATAATAGTGTACAGTACATATGCACCTCTTACTGCATGACATATGTACAAAGGTTGACAGATTTGTGGCAGGAGCTACAAACACTGGCCCAATATTGGCATGTTGCTGTGATAACCTCATACATTTACTGTCGTACCAGGGTTTGTTATGACATTTGTTCTATGACAGATATGAAGTCAGTAACTCTCATGTCTGTCACCATGTACTGACTGCAATCCTCACACTATGCTTCTGCAGTTCTCAGATAGGTGTTCTGTGAGTAACACAAAAAACAAAAGGCTCCACATACTGCCCAGTCTGGAGATAAGCCTACAGAAGGGGGTTTCCTCAAACAAATAACACTGCTATGACAGGTATTAAGTCATGTAGACCAGCCATATCCACACACACCCTGTTAAACCGACATTACTCCAAATGCAGAAGAGCAACATTTACATTCTGTAGTCATGTCTGGCACATCCCCCTCCTGTCTGTTGGCTTGTTTCAACAGTGTATGCTATTAGAAGTAAATCCCAATACCATCCATGATGCTGTTTGCCAAACACCAAATTTAGGCCCTGCTCACAGTGAATGAAAAGGCCCAACACCAATATGATGTTCCTAGATATTGGAGTGTGTTTCCATGCAATTGGCTATGGGAATGTTACCACAGCTGTCCCACATGCAATCAGCTAGAAGGGAACTGCAATTCATGCAGAGGCCATCAGCTGATCATGAGCATCACTTACAAAACACAAGCTGCTGTCTAAGCAATGCAGGTGTAGTTCTCCACATCTACTAGAGAGGGAGTGAGAGAGACAGACAGAGACAAAGTAAGTCAGGGAGGGGGTGGGAGAGTAAAACCTAAACATGTTTGTGTAACACACCTACCAGTACAGGATTTCAAACCTCTGACTGACTATGTACTGCTATTACATGTCTATGCAGTTATTGCATGTGCCACATAGCTTACATGTTGGGGAGCTATCTAAAGGTATACCTGATGGTGAGAGACATCTGCAACAGTGATATAGTAGCAAGAAGGTAGGTGTAGTACATGTGCCTGTCCATATGAACAGGTGTTAATGTCAACACAGCCACACTCTCTCAAGGACTCACACACATTAGCACAGTTGGCAGGGTCAGGAATAGACTTTCTAACTAGCTAGTTTGCGACAATACAGTAATGTGCATGTATCACATGCACCACAGGGGTCATTTGGATGTTATATGGACAAAGGGTATGTGAAGGTGTCTGACATCAGACAGTATGCTTCAATAGGCCAATGGGAGTTGTAGTGAGTGTGAATGTGGTTGAAAGCATCACACTCCACACACACAGATACAGGGTGCCAGTACTGACATGCATGGGTGCATTGCTTCATGAGTGTGTAGTGGTTGACTGTGCCTGAAGGCTGTACAAGGCTAGGTGAAGGGTATACCTTGGCATCAGGCCACATGACAATGGTCTGCAGTGTGGCTCAGGGGTGTAATGTCTGGACGGGCCCACACAGGTGGGTATTGTATTCATCCAGTCACCTGGGTTACTATTATGTGTGGCCAGTGCTGTGCAATGCTTGCCATGTATGTGTTCTGTAGTCCATGACATGGACAGTGTCTAGGATGTGCACATGTTCCACATGCATGTTCAGTGACATGTGGAACTGCACCTGGGGTGTCTGGCCCATGTTGTGTACACAGATTGTTATCATTAGATGTGCCAGTCCTGGACTCATGTGGCGAGAACTGGTAATGAACACCAGGTTGACCCTGCACCTACATTGATAGCATGATACAGGTATTCCCTGGTGTCAGTGACATCTGTCCATACAGGGCATGGGTTTAAGGCATGGTATGTCCTTTGTGGGTCACATTTGATGGCACCACAGTTGTTGCAGGTGTCCAATGGGGAGCATAGAGAAGTCGCACTGTCTGTGATTATGTGCTTATTGTAGTGATGGGACAGGGTGCCATGCCCTCTGTAGTGCACTGCAATCACACCATGGTTACTATCTGTGGGCAATATGCAGGGTACTACCAACAAAGCTGTTGTTGCCTAGGAAAGTGTGTTTGTGTATGGTCATGGGTTGAGAGTGTTCTCTGGGTAATACAAGGGTTGCTTTCTTTGTTCACCAGACCCTAATGTCACATGTAGGGGTATGGATTGGCACCCCAGCCTCTTGGCTATTTGACATCTGTTATCTTTGTAAGGTGGACATTGTGACATATAATAGGCCCACCATATAAGACCTTTGCAAAACCCGCTCCACAATATGTCCAGTTGCTACAAACTCACAGCCACCTCCACACAGGATACAAATGACAAACACGCACACACACACACACACACACACACACACACACACACACACACACACACACACACACACACACACACACACACACACACACGCACTTGCCATGTCTGGGATTAGAACTCCTACCTAACTAGTTTCTCACAGTACAGCATTACGCAGTTGTATGATGCACCACAGAGATTACTGGACTACTCCTTCCCCAAAGGTGTATGTCACTGGGAATGACATCAGCAAGCTTGCAAAAGTAGGGCAAAGGAGGTTGTAGTGACTGTGAATGGCTTCAAAAGCATTCCTCCGTACACAATCAAACACACACACTTGCCATGTCTGGGAATATTGTAGTAGGTGTGACTAGCCTAAAAAGCATTGCTCCCTACACAGACAGTTGTGTCTACCTCTAGATGAATGGGTTATGGCCCATGCACACACACTGCCCTCCCCATAGCTCTGTTATGGCAAGTTGGGTCTATATTATATTCTCGAAAGCTGACAATATTGAAGCTGATATTGTCAACACGAGAATAGTGAAAGTGGAGATCAGCCTTATCTGCAGATCGATGTAATGCATCATTATAGAACTACTAAACAAGAACATATGCAGTCTACCAACCCTGGACCAAGCCCCTTTGGATTTGTTAATGGTAGATCATGCCTTCTAAACCTGATATGCATCTTTGGTTCATAGGTTCATAGGTAGGTACTAGGCTATCGGCCCAAGGGCCTATGTAAGCCTAGCCAATAAGGTTCCCTGCCTTACCCCACCCAAGAAAGTTATTTTCCTGTGCCACTGTCGAGCAGACACAGAAGTGATCCCCGGGGTGTATTTCCTATTTCCCATCCACTCATCAAGATTTTTCTTGAAGAGTGCTAATGAAGAACTTTGCTTGACATAGATGGCTAGCCTGTTCCAGCGTATGGGAAGTCTCTGGGATAGGAATCTATCCCTCCAGCATGTCCTGTTTATTGTGGTGACAAGGTTTAGGTCCCTAGAGTGTGTAGCTCGGAGGGATTGGGATTTCTTTAGGTGTAGCATGTCCAACAGCTCTGGGTTTGACATAGCTTTATATGTTAGGCAGAGATCACCTCGGAGTAGGCGATATGCTATGGAGTAAAGCTGGAGTTTTTTGAGACGGTCAGTGTAGGGCATTTGTTTGAGTCCAGTAATCCTCTTTGTGAGGTACGTCTATGGCCTTTCCAGCTGCTGCAGATGTCTTGTGAGGTACATTCCAAAAGGGGTGTTGTACTCTATAATGGGTCTAATGAGTGTTGAGTAGAGGGGAACGATGACCTCTTTTTTCCTGGATGAGAACCCTTTTATGATGAGGTGTGCCACGTAGAAGGACTTCCTGACTACTGTGATGATGTGACTATTGGGTAAATTACGGCAAATTACTGATGCATTAGACTGAAGTGAAGTGGTTCACACTGCCTATCTGGATCTAATCAAGGTTTTAAATACCACTCCACATTCTGGTATTTTCTATAAGCTAGCCAAAGTAAATGTAAATTGATATGCTACCCGATAGATAGCAAACTGGATAATGGACATATCCACGTCTATTAGCATGGGAGGAATGCTCTCTTCAAAAAGAGCAGTTACCAGTGTTGTGTCCCAAGGATCAAGTCTAGGACCACTTCATTTTGGCACTTACTTCTCTGATGTCAAGGCTGAAATGAAGGGCCTATGGCTGACCAAATTTGTTGATGACTGAAACTTGGACTTCTTGTTAACTCTCCATCTGACTTCCAAATTCTTCAGATGCAACTAACATGCATTAGTAGGTGGTGCCTGTATCACAGCCTAAAGCTAAAAAAAATGCAACTCTAATTGTTGGATTACAAAACAGGTACCTGTGTGTCTTCTATATCCTGTTAGACCTCTTAGGAGCAGGAGCTTGACCATCATGAACACTGGATGTTGTGAGAAAAACATTATCCAAAGCAGGCAATATAGGAAGGATAGGTGCAGCTTTAGTTGTGACAAATCACAACATATTTTCTGTGACAAAGGAATCTCATTTTGGTGCTACTGAAATATTGCTTTCATATTAAATAAAGATATTTCTTCAGAAGGGAAGTCTGAAACTATATTTTCTTCAGAATCAGAATATTCAGACTGGGAAGAAACTCCAGAACTACAACTCTCTCTCTCTACGTTGACTAATCTGAATGAAAAATTATGTCAGAATCAGAAGGAACTCTATTTCTTATCCTGAATAAAGTTTATGGAAGGCTTAGAAAAAAAAGTAATTTGTTCCTTGGCAAATTCCAGTATCTCTTCCCTCTCCATAGAAATAGAAACAAAAGATTGAATGGTTGTCACTCAATTAACACACTTTCCCCATACAAAGCATGACCCTTAGGCACACTGGACCCTGTATCCACAAAGACCCTTCATCTGACCATTTCCCTGACACCAGCAATAATATCTTTCTTGCCTGTCAAGTGCATCCCTAAAACTGAAGAGGACAAGGAAACCCTGCAATCTTTTCTAGGTTGGAAGGCAACATTAAGATGACTGGAGGAAAAAGGTGGGAGGTCTGAGGAACAACCAACGGCCACAGCATAGTCGTCCACCAGCAACTAAGGAAAACTAGGAGCCAGTCATACCACTGAAGATTCCTTGATAATTTGTTTTCTATTTTGTGCCAGGAAAAGTATATCCATGGAGACCAATTGCTGCTCCATTGGTAAGAGGATCTGAAATGTGGGACACAGCAGACAGAAGAGTCCATAAGGTAAACAGCAGAGAGCAAGTGGTTCTGAGGTAAAGTCCCCCCACAAGCACAATGTCCTGTCACAAACACATTTACTTTCAATAAATGAATATGTTTTTAGTCAAAAATTAAAATTTCCTCACAAAAAGTTTCCACAAGCACCAACATTATGCTTCCATTCAAAGAAATATTAGAGTCCCAATCATTGTGTTTCATAGCACAAGTGTTTTTGTTTTTTTTTTTTTTTGCTTTGTTTTGTTTTTAGCAGGAAAAAAAGACAATTTGTCCTCATAAATTTCAATAAAAGTTGGAAGGCTTTGCCCAACAGGGACTTAACTGCCCCACTCTTGAAGGATTTCTAGTCGACTGACAATGTCATGGGCTATGCTAAAGTACACACTTTGGCAGCATAGAAGCTCTCAAGTGTTTTAGCACTCCATCTGCTTTTTTTATGGAGTTCCCACTATGCTTCTGGCAGTTGGAGTGCCTGTAGGGCACAGAAACTCTTGGAAGCTGGCTGGTGTAGGAGGTAAGATCTCTATGCCTTAAGCTACTGCAGTGGGGATCCATGTATTAAACATCTCTTTCTTTTTCTGACAGAAGACAGAGTCAAATTAAAGGCAGAAATGAATATTCTAGCAAATCCAAACAAGCCTTCCCTATCCATAGAAACTGACACAAGAGAAGAGATGTTTATAATTTTCTGTTTTCTTTTCTTGAGGGACTCCCCAGAGGAAAGCTGATCCAAGTAGTCACACTGTTCTGGGATTCAGGCTCCCTTCTCTGGCTATGTAGTAGACCTTCCACCACTCCTTCACCCAAACCAAGCAAGAGTAGATGTCTGTATATTCACAGCTGTAGAATTCTTAACATTTGGGAGTTTCCTGTCCTGGAAACCCAACATTTGGCTAGTCTACCAAAGACTCCTGTTGCTTTAAAGGTATGCGAAACGTCACCCAAATGCTCCTTGTGTAGCATAGGGCATAAAGGTGACATTCAGGCCTACCACAGTCAGAACTTCTTTGTACCAGTCCGAACATATCTTTTTACCATTGGTCTGTTTACCTGCATTTAATTTCTGCCAAATGAATGCATTTAGTTCTCCAGTGACTACATACGCCTGTTTGCTGGCTTCTTTGCAGTTGCAGATAAGTGCCCCGTGGGGTTTTTGCTTTTTTCTTGTCCTGTTTTGTGCTCTTTGGGGTTAATGCCATTCAGGAAGGGTAAATGCTAGTGTGGGAGACAAATTCCCCATAAAGACCTGCACAATATGTCTTTTTTCTCTAGGAGTTTCTCATGACCATCCATTTTGTTCAATTTGTCAGATGTTTGTCCAGAAAACCCTTCTCAGTAGACTTTCTTCTCTTTCCTTGTATCTTGAGAACCAGCATCTTAAGCTTCTCACTAAAGATACAATGGAAGGAACCTTTCTCCATGAGGGTTAGCCATCTACAATATGCAGATGATTCCATTATAATTTGCACTGCTTCCTCTCAAACTGAACTTCAGTCTCTTACTCAAAAAGCCTTTTCCACTGTTGAACAGTGGCTCTCTGACCGCTGTCTACTCCTTAACCCTAAGAAAACCAAATTATTACTATTCTCATCTACCCGTAAATCTACTTCTCTAAAGTTCTCTATTACTTCCACTGATAATACTCAAATTTCTCCTGATTCTTCAACAAAACTGCTAGGTGTTACTATTGACAATAATCTTAACTATGATTGTCACATCAACAACACAGTAAAAGTAGTTAATAAAAAGATTGGATCCCTGTACAGAATCAAACCCTTCCTTACACCTGAAGCCCGGACCACCTTAGCCCAATCTCACCTTATCTCTACCCTTCTATATGCTTCCCCTATTTTCACTAATCTCTCTAAAAGTAACCTTAAGAAACTTGCTACATCTTACCATAATATTGCTCGATTTGCCACAGGATCCCAGTTTAGAACTCACCACTGTCTAAACTTAAAGCAACTAGGCTGGCTTGAACTTCCAAACAAGCTCAGTTATCAACAGCTCTTAATAGCTCACAAAATTCTATATCAACCATCTAAAACACCAATACTTAGTAATCTCTTGACTTCCTACAACAACCTGAAACAACTACGTTCTTCAGACAAACTACTAGTTAATAGTATCAAACCCATTAATTCTGCAGGTAATTGCCTTTTTTCCAACTCAGTTGGCAAAATATGGAACAACCTCACATCAAATATCTCCTCTTTGGCCACTCTTCCACTCTTTAAAAAACAACTGGAAATCCATCTTAGTAAATACTGGCTTTGCTCCTGTACCAACCCTGACTAACCTTCCTTCTTCCTCTCCTCTACCACAATACTTCCTTCTCTGCTATGGTATCCTGACTGACTTCCTCTGACATCATATCTTTGTAGATATAACTGAACTCATATATATTGTATAAAAAAAAAAAAAAAAAAACAAGACAATGTATGATTCTCTCATCAAAAACAACGAAAAGGCACCAAGTATCAAGCAACAAGTAGCAAACAACGACCACAGTATCCAAAAAGTTCTTTAATAAAATCTCTGACGTCTCGGCCAAAGCCTTCAAGGAGAATAAAATTGTATACAAGCATCCACATTTTATAACAAACTAGTAACTCAATTAAACAATTAAGCAATTAATTAAGCAACACTCTCCAATTGAACTCAGCATTGAGCCCACAAGGAGACATAGTTTTATACTTTAAAATAAGCAGAGCTTCTTTTTGCAGTAACACAGTTTTAACATCCTGCTGACAATACATTATTGGCTTAACTTGTTCTAAAATAGTGGCTTTTAAACCTTCACTATTTTTGTTATGACATTCTAAAAATGCAAAGCTACAGGGCTTTCAATATTACCATTCTTAATGTCCCTTATATGCTCTAACAATCTCAGTTTGAAGGCCCTTTTTGTTTCTCCTATGTAATACATATTACATGAACAACATAGAGCATAAATAACCCCTACTGACTTACAACAAAACTGCTTAACAGGAGTAAACTTAACATCATTAATAAATGGAAAACATGATGTGATATATTTGCAACCTTTGCAATTTCCACAAGGGAAAGTGCCAACTTGGCATGGTTCTTTATATAATGAAGGTGGAGGCAAAATAAATTTACTTTTAACCAGAAAATTTTTTATATTTCTACCTCTCCGATAGGAAAATTGTAAATTAACATTCAGCCACTGTTCAACATTTTTGCAAGAAAGTAAAAGACCAAAATTGTTTTACTATATCAAGAAATTGAGAAGTAAAACAACCATAAGTGGTTACAAAATACATATTTTCCTTACAGTTATTATTACCATTATATTGAGCCACATTTTTGCAGGGAAAGTAACTATTTACACCATCAAAAAGCTTAACTCTTTTAACTAATTTATCAAAACATCTGTTTAAAATATCTTTGTTATATCCCCTACTCAAGAAAGATTCCACCAAAGTATTCATTTCTTGCTGAAAAATATCAGATCTTCCACATAATCTATATGTACATAACATTTCCCCATATGGTAGGGCATCCAACGTATGAGGAGGATGACCACTAGTTCCATGTAAATAAAAATTAGTACCGTCAAATTTTCTATTGATCGAAGTAATAATTTTAGTACCATTAGAAATATCGAGAATAGCATCCAAAAATGGGACAACAAGTCCCATTTTTAGACCATCAAAACTCATAGAAAATCTATTATGATTAATATCTTTAACAAATGCTTTAATGTCACTTTCATCAGCCTCCACCAAGAATATTAGATCATCCACGAACCTATAATAAGATATTACATGGGTCTGAAAAAATCTATGCTTGTATATTGTTTCTAGTTCAAATAAACCCATAAATAAATTAGCATACATGGGCGCAAAAGAAGCCCCCATGGCTGTACCCTGTAACTGATGATACAAAATCTCATTAAACTCAAAAAATTATGAGTCAAACAAAAATGAAGTAACTCTATAATAAATGCTGTGACCGGATTGTCACCCAAAAAGTATCTAACAGCCTCAATGCCAAAAGGGTGTTTAATTTTGGTATAGAGGCTTTTAACATCAATAGTAAACCACGTCATCCTAGCATTTATTTTCACCCCTTTCATCTTATTCAGAAAATCAAAAACATCACAAATATATGATGGCAATTTGTATACAAAGGGAGCTAGAAATTGATGTAGAAAAATACCCAAATTATGCAAAAAATATAAAGAACCAGAAACAATAGGCCTCCCGGGGGGCCTAGACAGATTTTTATGTATTTTGGGTAGGCAATAAAAAAGAGCCATTTTTGAACCTTCTATCTGAAATTTCTTTTTAACATCAGTGGAACTAAAATAACCTAGCCTAACCCCTTTATTTAACAAATCTAAATATTCCTGGACTGATTTGAAATAAACATCTACAGATATAACTTTATAAGTGTTACTGTCATTTAAATGTTCCATACACATAGAAAAGTAATCAGCAGAATTCAAAACAACAAGCTTATTACCTTTATCAGAAGGTTTGAAAATTATGTCAGTTCTTTTACTGAGCCTAACTAAAGCTTGCCACTCATTCCATTGCAAGTTATAATCAACATTAGTTTTATTACTCATAAATTTTTCATAATTAAGTTCAGTAAAAAAATTAACTAAACTAACAAACTGACATAAGTCATTATTTAAATAGCCAGGAGTAAAATTACTAGTGGTAGGTATCTTAGTAGTGTCTAGCTGGCAATATGCATTAATAGCTTCATCTGAAAAACAAGAAAAATAACTATCACCAGAACTACTATCATCAAATGTATCAGCAGAATTTAAAGACGTCGAATAGTTACTAAAGAAATGTTTCAAATGTAACTTCCTGCCAAACACATACATATCTTTTTTAAGTTCATGAAGGGGATTAATAACTGTGGGGATAAATTTCAAACCCCTATTAAGTAAAGACATTTCAACACAGTTAAAATCATAACCAGATAAATTAATAACATAATCTGCAGTATTACAATACCTTAAATTATTCGATACATGTTCATTTTCTACCCCTCTTGTATCCCCCATGTCCATAACGTTGTCCACCTGGAAAGGAAGATTGGTCCCATGTCCGTTTCTGTCCCTGTTGATGATGAAAAGAGGTGGCGGCCTCTCCACAAAATGTAGAGCGAAAGTTCTCCCTTTGTTGGGCCGCTGGTAATACTGGAACTCCGTTTCATATTCTCCGTCTTCGTAAGATGTATATCCCCCTTCCGACGCTGAAGACACATGAGAAACATTCATCTGTCTACCGGACTGAAACCTAACTTGTTTACGCACTTTCGTGCGTTGTGCTTTAGACAAAAAAGCCCGATTGGCTTCATAGTCACGCACATCACGGAGAAGTTTGCCTTTTTTACGCTCAACTAAAGTAGCTTCATATTCCTTGAGTTTCTGATTAGTTTGAGATAGAAACTCATCAAATATAGCCACAGAAACAGTACTGGATAAATCTGTATACATTTTTTTGATGTTATTACACAATTCTTTTTAAGTGAATCACGTTCAATAAGTATATGTAACCATTCAGTAACACAGACATGTGCAGCATTGACCCACCTCTTGTGAAAAACACAATCAGAGTCCAAAGAAAGGTCAAATGGAGTAGAGGGGTCTTTAAAAACTCTGAGACCCCTGGGTGTTGTATCTGTCTCTGTATTTCTGAAGACCACATATATTATAATGTACAGCAGTTTCTTTCCACATTAGTTTCTCCAATTCCTCAAACAAAAGCTTGTTTTCCGCATTAACAGACAAAGGAATCTTCCTTCCAACACTGGAAAAGGGATTGGGAGACCGTCTTCTTCTTTCTTCTTCCCACTTTTCCCAAATAACATTATTTTCAGTAGGCACTCTCTGAGAATTAGAACGCGCACCTCTATCACCTCTCTCAGAGGAATTAACTGGATTCAGAAGAAAATTGTCCAGAGACATCTGATTTCCTTCTCTGGTCTCTCTAAAAATCCTTGGAAGATGGTACTGTGGATAAGAAGACATCAAAAACAACGAAAAGGCACCAAGTAGCAAGCAGCAAGTAGCAAACAACGACCACAGTATCCAAAAAGTTCTTTAATAAAATCTCTGACGTCTCGGCCAAAGCCTTCAAGGAGAATAAAATTGTATACAAGCATCCACATTTTATAACAAACTAGTAACTCAATTAAACAATTAAGCAATTAATTAAGCAACACTCTCCAATTGAACTCAGCATTGAGCCCACAAGGAGACATAGTTTTATACTTTAAAACTTCCACTCTTTAAAAAACAACTGGAAATCCATCTTAGTAAATACTGGCTTTGCTCCTGTACCAACCCTGACTAACCTTCCTTCTTCCTCTCCTCTACCACAATACTTCCTTCTCTGCTATGGTATCCTGACTGACTTCCTCTGACGTCATATCTTTGTAGATATAACTGAACTCATATATATTGTATAAAAAAAAAAAAAAAAAAAAAACAAGACAATGTATGATTCTCTCTATGTTTTGATACTATCAAATTTCCATACTGAAAGTATTTAATCATTTCCTTGAATTTTTTCTTGTTATGGATAGTTTTTTTACTCCTAGATGTATATTACTTATACTAAAATCTTCTTATCTTTTACGCTTAATGCTTTTGTTTGTTGTGTATTTGTATTCTCTAATCTTGTTTTAACCAATGGAGCTTTTCTCCCTGGGCCTCCACTGAAAATGGACATATATCCAGCTGGACTAGCCCGGTCAACAAATGTAAAATAAAATAAATAAATAAAAAATAGGAAAGAAGAAGGTGAAAAAGTTACAACTGGAATCTTCCGCTCTCCAGCCTTTGCCAGGTGTTTTTCCCAAGGTTGTTACAAACCTAGAGGCTCGCCCGGCTGTGTTGTCATATTTCTCAGCCACGACCATGTTGGAGGCCAGTAAGGATCTGGTTGGCAGTACATCTGAATAGGCTTTGCAGGCATCCATCTCAGATGTTTGGGGGAAGCCACAGTTGATTTTTGTCTGAGGGGCCTAGGGGAGTTCCTCCATATTTAGTTGGGTAAGAAGTTCCAACTACAGTTCTCAACTGTCATCCTGGGTCTGAGTCTTCTCGTTATTTTGTAGGGGGCATTCTCTTAAAAAAGAAACAAAAACTTAAACATGTTTCTTCTGCTCCTAGTGATCCACTAAATGACTGGCAGGCCTTTACTCTGGGGCCATTTACTGCTTGAATGTCTTTAAAGCCTCCTCAAGGGTGTTTTGGTTCCTGCTCCTCCTTGGTCCTCTACTCCCCTTAAAAGGCCTAGAAAACAGGATATTCTGAGGATGAGTCAGATTCTGATGATGAATCCCTGACTTATTCTACTCAGATTCCTTCTCTTTTGGACTACGGGTCAGAGGAAGGATCTATTACTCCTGATGTTCCTTTTGAGGAAATTTCCTTTGGGGACACATTGTCTAGAATGATGGATTTTTTTAAGCGGGATTATGCTCAGGTCTCTGATATTCATAAGAGGTGCTATGAGTTGCTGCAGTTGGAATTCCCTAAGCCTGCAGCTATTCCTCCTGTTTTCGATGCTTTGCTGGATGATTTTTCCAATGCTTTTCATACACCTGATTCTCTCCACCTTGCTCCCAAGAAACCTGACAGGTTTTATAGAGTGCCTGAGGATTGCTATTTTTTATATAAATGTCCTGCTGATGACCCCTCTGTAGTGTCTGTAGCCTCTGATAAGCTGTCTCAGTTGCTTCCTTTGTCCAAGTTATTGCCTTCTGACAAGGACAGCAGAGCTGTGAAAAGGCTGGGTAAGAAGGTTTACATTTCTGCTACCCTAACTTTTAAGGCTATTAATTATCAGACTGATATGTCTAAGTATGTGTTGGCTCTTCTTTCTCAGGTCTGTCAACTTATTTCTGATTTTCCAGACTCTGAAGGTACAACCTCTGTTCTTCCCATGCTAGGGACTTCCTCTCAACCCAGTCGGCATTCCATTAAATGTAGTTATGATGCAGCAAATGCCTCTTCTAGCACTGCTGTTTTTGGTTCAGTGATAAAAAAGTATTCTTGGCTTAGGCTTCAGCCTCTACCTGATGATATTAAGGCTAAGTTGATAGATGCTCCTCTGGATTTTAAGCTTTTGTTTGGGAAGCTGCTGCTGCTTTACATCCCTTCAGGATAAGGGTAAGGCCTTACAGGAGCTTAAACATTTTTGTTTCTCCTGTGCTAAATTTCAGAGAAACTACCCTGCTAAGCCTGCCTTTGTTCATAGGCAATCTTGCCCTTCTACTAAAGGTCCTGCTATGGCTCCTCAGTTTTCAGGGACACTGAATTCTTCCTTTCCAGACAAATCAGGTGCCATATGACTATCCATCCCTTCCCAGCCACACTCCTCTTTCTCTTTGCCTTTCTCTTTCTCTTCCTGTTTGGCTTCAGATCAGTCAGGATTCTTAGGTTTTGTCAATCATTCATCAGGGGTATTTCATGGTGTGGAAATCTCATCCTCCTTTTATGGGCATTCCTCAGCCTCCTCAGAAACAACTTCCTTTTAACCCAGAGGTTCATTAAAATCTCTTGACTGTTCAATAGGTGCCTGTGTCCTAAAGGGGGAAAGGGTTCTACTCCAGATTGTTTCTAGTGCCTGAGAAAGACGGCACTTGGAAGCCTATTCTAGACCTCTGTTATCTAAACACTTTTCTAAAAGTGCCTTCCTTTTGGGTGTTATCCCTTCAGATTCTGTTTCCTCTCTTGCTCCTTCAGGCCTATATGGTATTTCTGGATCTCAAGGATGCTTATCTCCATATTTCAATTCATTGTCTTTTTCTGAAAGTTTCTTGCATTTCCCTGTTGCTGCCTAGAATTTTTAGTTCTCTGCTTTTCCCTTTGGCCTTTCTACTGCCCCAAGGGTGTTCAACAAATGCCTTGCTCCAGTGATTGCTTTTTGCAGGATTCAAGGGAGCCAAATATTTCCTTACTTGAATGACCTGTTGAGTCAGGCATCCTCACCAGAGCCCCTTTTTTAAAATCTTCATTTTGCCATTTCCCTTCTTCAGAGTCTGGGGTTCACTATAAATTTCAAAAAGTCTTCTCTGACTCCTTCTCAGGATCATGTTTTTTAATGATTTGCAGGATTCAGACAGTGCCAATCCTGGCTTTCCTGCCCCCTCCAAATGCCTTAACTCTCATTTCTTTCTTTCACACTCTTCTTCTTCTGGCTTCCAATACCACCAGGAAGTTTCTTAGAGCTTTGGGTTTCTTGGTATTCACCATTCTAATGCTCTCACTGGCCAAACATCACATGAGAAAGTTTCAGTGGTTTCTGATGTCAGAGTAGCTTCAACATGCACATCCTCTAGACTTTGTAGTTCCTCTTCTTCTTTGTCTCAGATAGAAACCTCACTGGTGGATTCAGCAGTTGTCCCTGAATCCAGAGAACCTTTTTCATCTTCCTCTTCCCTCTCAGGAATTGTTCCCAGATGCTTCAGACATGGGATGGAGGGTGACATTTGGCTCCCTGAAAGTTCAGGGAGTGTGGTTGCCTCATCAGCAGAAGGAACATATCAACATCAAAGAGATGAGAGCTCTTCTGCTGGCTCATCAGGCCTGTCATCCTGTTTTCTCTCCAGGTCCTCTCAAGGTGTTCACAGACAATACCACAGTGATGTGGGTTATCAACAAACAAGGAGGAATAAGATCTTATCTTCTTTGCCGGTTGGCACTTCTGGCATGGGATCTTGCTGTCAACAGTGTCAAGTGTCAAATGACTCTTCAGGTAGGTTATATCACTTCCAGTCATAACACTGTAGCAAACACTCTGAGCAGATCCTTAACTCAGTCCCACAAATGGAGGCTTCACAGGGATGTATTTTTGGACATTATCCATCAGTGGGGTACTCCTCAAGTGGATCTTTTTCCCTCCCCTCTGAACAGACAACTTCCTCTGTTTTGTGCCAGAGTCTCAGGTCCTCTGGTGTGGAAGGTGGATGCCTTCTTATTTTCTTGGGAGGGGATGTTTCCTTATGCATTCCCTCCTCTTCCTCTCATTCAAAAAATCCTGTTCAAAATTCAAAAGGATGCTCCCAAAATCTTGTTGGTGGCTCCATTTTGGCCATGACAGCACTGATTCCCTCTTCTTTTGCATTTAGCCAAGGTCACTCATCACAAGTTACCTCAGTGCGTGGATCTACTTTCAAAAGGCAAGGGATCTCTCATTCATCCCACCTGTCCAGACTTCAACTGACACTGTGGGTGATAGGATTTTGATTCCTCATAGACACCTTTTTTTCTGAGGATGTGCTGCAAGTCCTGCAGGAGGCCAGGAAAATTAGGAAATCTTACTTATCCAAAAATAAAAGGTTTTCTATTTGATGTCTTACTCGTAACCTGGACCCTGTACTGTGGATGTTCCTTTGGTTCTCTCTCATTTGTTTGAGTAGGTCAATGCTGCTTTGGCCTATTCTTCTATTAAGGCCCAGTTATCCACTATCTCTGCTTGTTTGCCCTTTTCTCCTCCTTTATTGTTTATTTATTTGTTTGTTTATTGACATTTATTTACCAGGAATGTCCACTGAGCCAAAAGAGCCCATATTCAGTGGAGGCCCAGGGAGAAAAGCTCCACGAGAAAGTAAGTTTAGTAGTATATAAAAACTCAAAACAATTAGTAGATACAGGCAATGTTATAACAAAGGCAGAAGGTATTATACAGACACAAATAGGAATGCATGTTAACATATAATATGTATTATACAACAGTATTATACAAAGACAAAAAGATAATATATAACAATCAGTATAGGATGGATGTAGACATGTGATATGTACAGGTTAATATAATTTGAGATACACACCAAATAGGCAATAGTACATTTTGAGAATTAACAGTAATAAAGCAGTCATACAGAAATATTTCCAAGGTCCGGTAAGCATATTGGCTAGACAGCGGCACATAGCTAGGAATGATGTGCATCACAAAAGGGTGATATAGGAAAATGGGTGAAACATACAAGCTAAGAGTAGCGGTGTGAATAAATTAATTATCAGATAGAGAGGCATGTTTAGATGTGAAAAAGTAGTGATAAGGAACAGTAGAAGAGGTGAGGAAGCAAATGAGATGAATATGTCTTAGGGAGTGTGGAATCAGGTTATGGGTGTTGGGAAGTGAGGCATTTAGCTTCTAGATTTGAGGTGAAACAATTTCTTAAAGGTGTCCTTAATATTAGACCTCCCAGGAAGCCTGTTCCTCCTCCCTTGGATCTTAATTTTGTTTTGGAGAAGTTGTGACAGGCTCCTTTTGAGTCTGCTGCTTCAGCTTCCTTGCAACATTGTTCCTGGAAGACTATTCTTTTGTTAGCTCTTACTTCTGCCAGATGGGTGTCTGAGTTACAGGCCTTTATGGCTTGTCTTCCTTTTTTGATCATTCATGAGGACAGAATGTCCTTGCACATTAACCCTTCTTTTATGCCTAAAGTGGTTAATGAGCAATCTTGGTGGCTTTGAAACTGCCCGCCCCTCTTGTAAATTTGCACTTGGATACTCCTCCTGGGCCCATCTCATTTGCTCACTCAAAAAAAAAAAAAAAAAAATTATCTGCTTTTACTGTATTTGTGTTTCTTCCTACTTTATTTTGCTTTTGCGTCATCTTAAAAGTACTCAATTCTATTTATTACTGCTTGGTGTAACTCATTCTAAGCCTTTTAGTTTAAGCACTTGGGCTTCAGACCAGTTGTTTTACATTAAGAAGGTTTGTGGTCTGCACTGTAGTGGCAGAACAGGTAGCTTACATCCTTCTAAGTTGGGAACTGCTGATTGAGGGCTCAGTGTCTGTTATTCTAAAAGTGTATTAGTTCTGGTTTAAGCACTTGGGCTTCAGGCCAGTTATTTTACATTAAGAAGGCTCATGGTCTGCACTCTTGTGGGAGGAGAGGCTGGACTCTGCCCTTCTGAGCTGGGAATTTCTGGTTAAAGGCTTATAGTGCCTGCATATTTGAACTGCTTCTTACTGAAATTGGTACACCTTGTTTGCTGTAGCATAGACTAGATCCAGGCCTGCTGAATCTAGCTTTATTTGTATAACTTGAGCACTAATCCAGGCATTCTTTAAAGTATTCAATTGTATTTATTACTGCGTGGTAGTAACTTGATTAAAGTGTAGCTATCATTCTAAGTCTTTTGGATTAAGCACTTGGGCTTCAGACCAGTTGTTTTACATTAGGAAGGTATGTGGCCTGCACTGTGGTGGCAGGACAGGTAGCTTACATCCTTCTAAGTTGGGAACTGCTGATTGAGGGCTCAGTGTCTGTTATTCTAAAAGTGTATTAGTTCTGGTTTAAGCACTTGGGCTTCAGGCCAGTTATTTTACATTAAGAAGGTTCATGGTCTGCACTCTTGTGGGAGGAGAGGCTGGACTCTGCCCTTCTGAGCTGGGAATTTCTGGTTAAAGGCTTATAGTGCTTGCATATTTGAACTGTTTCTTACTGAAATTGGTACACCTGGTTTGCTGTAGCGTAGACTAGATCCAGGCCTGCTGAATCTAGCTTTGTTTGTATGCTTGTTGTTGTTTGCTTGTTATTTCCCTGAAACACTAATTCCACCTAAAACGCGGCTTTTCATTGCTTCTGTGGATCCCTAGTGATATCTGCGTTGCTTACTATACTTATTTACTTGTTTCACTTGAAAGAAAGTTACTGTTTGTCGTTTTTGCATTTAAGTTACCTGTAACACATTGCATTTAAGTTACCTGGCACTTGCTCACTAAAGCAATTATATAAGTCAGCACTAAAAACTTAAAATCACTACACCCTCACAAACTCCACTTGAGTACCTTATTCCCCATTGGCCCTTTTTTTCAATTATAAAGGAATTCCCAGTACTATTCTAGCATGTCCAAAGGTCAGTTGTCAATCTCCTCTCCGGTCCAGCTGGTGAATTTGGGAATCTTGAGGCAATGTTACAACTGCCTCATGTACACAGACAACCCTCTCCTCCTCCCAACAAATTCCAACACATGTGAGAGATGCAACCATATAGCCAAACTGGAGGCTAAGCTCTCTCAACTCAGTACTGGCGTACCAGTCAGGAGGAGAAGGAAACCACACTCACTACAATTCCAGTCTCACATAGACCTACCACGACAGCAAACCAAACACATAAACACACAAAAACATACTCGGAGGCTCTAAATAAAAATCTGCCTAAGAAGCAGAGACCTCCAAAGCAGACACCCAAGCAACTGCTACCCCAAAACAAAACACGTGCAACACATAGCTCACAAAGCCATTGTGCCGAACAGTCACAGCCCTTAAGGCTAAACTACACACCTGATACCCTTGTAATAGGTGACTCTATCATCAGGCACACTGACGTCCCGCTCACCAGGCTGAACATGGAGAAGGTCACGGTGAGCTTCCTGTCGGGCACTAGGATTCGCCACATAACACAAGCACTCAGGTCACTCCAAGGCAAGTACAAATATGACTCAGTCATTGTCCATGCTGGTGTGAATGACCTGAGACGTACCTCCCTGGACTACATGAAAAGAGACATAGAGGAGCTCTCTGAGCATGTAGCCCAGGCCGGTATGACCCTGACCTCGAGTAGCATCTTACCCTCACCAAGAATGATGCCACAATATGAAGACAAGATGATCAATTTCAACAATTGGCTTAAGCATTGGTGCCATTCAAAGGGGATCCAATGCCTGTCAGCCTGGGATGACATGCTCAACAAGCCACGATGCTTCGCTAGGGACGGCTTGCACCTGTCACCCCTGGGCTTTTGAATATTGGCAAAGGCTCTTGCTACCCCCATAGTGCCTTTTTTAGGCAAGGCTCAAAAGACAAACCCACTTCCATAGGTATCACAAGGGATAAGAAACTAAGAGTAATGCTACTCAATGCCAGAAGTCTAAACCTCAAGATGCACGCACTTGAAACTCTCCTTAGCATGGAGAACATCGATATCTGTGCAGTAACAGAAACCTGGTTCAAGGCTCCCGAGAGCACCCCAGCACTACCAGGTTATACCTCATACCATGCTTTTCGGACCCAAAACTTGGACCGAACCACAAAAGGAGGGGGGGTATCAATATTCGTCAAAGATACCCACACCTCCAGGTTGGTGGCACAGCACGAAGCATCAGAGACTATCCATGTGCAACTAACAGTGGGTAAAACTGCCTTCCAGTTTATAGCCTGCTACAGACCACCCTCCCAAACCCAGGAACCCCACTTGGCCTTCCTGAGAACACTGGAAAATATGAAGGTCTCTCCAAACACCATTATATTGGGCGACTTCAACTACCCAAACATAGACTGGGAGCATTAATCTAGCTCCAACACCCTAGCCCAAAGGTTCCTAGAATTTATAAACTCAAATGCTATGGAACAACTTGTTACCACTCCCACAAGAGGGGAAAACATACTGGACCTGATCATCACCAGCATGGGGTCTCTATGCTCTGGACCAGAAGTGTATCCCTCACTGGTAAGATCAGACCATAAACTAATCTCACTGGATATTCACATCCCGACCCCATCCCCTGCCCAGAAAACCACAGTGAAAAACTTCTCTAAAGCAAATTTCACACTCCTCAAAATCGAGGTGGAATCGTTCAAAGCCCCCAGGCCTGTGGAAAATATGGCCCAGACTGCAGAATCCTTTATAAACGCAGTCTATATACGCGATTGATAGGAGCAACACCACAAATGCTTTGGCACAACATGTTATGATACATGGTCCCTCACACACATTTAAGTTCAAGGTCTTGGAATTAGTCATGAAGACGGATAGGCTGGGCAATATTAAGAACACCACTGAAGAAAGGGAAGGAAAGTGGATTCTGAAATTACAAGCCCATAGATATGGGCTGAATGAAAGAATCACACTTAAACCATATTTGGCTAGCAGACCACTTAGGCATTAATTTTCTTTGGGTTACATCATAACTATTAACTCACAAGATATATATACATGATTTTTGAATGCAATGTTGGATTAATAAGTTTATATTGAGCATTCATTGCATTTCTTATTTTTTAACTATTTTAACTATTTTTAATGATCCTAATTTGTTTCACCTGCACAGGTAGTGATGTCACTGCTGCTGTAACTATTTAAATATAGATGTTTTTGACTGCCTGCTTGATGTCTGATGAAGCGTTGTAACAAACGTGAAAGCGCTTACCTAACTGCAGTCTGTTCTTCCTGTTTTTAGTAATTAAACGTTGGATTTTATCTGTTGTTACGTGGAGTTCGTGAGTTTTTATTGAAATATACAGCTCATGGTGCATCCTTCGGATATTTACGTTTTTGTCTGCAGTCTATGAACACCTTCAGGAATGCATGGATCATGCAATCCCAAATAAAACCAAGACCCAATCCTCCAAAGGCAGACGTCCTGTCTGGTGGACCCCAGCCATAAATAAACTATACAATAGAAGGAGGAAGCTACTACATGATAGAGCAAAATCCCAAAAAGGGAAGGCATCTCTGATCAGTATTAGCCAAAAACTACGGGCGCTCATAAAATTGTCTAAGGCCACCCTAGAGAGAAAAATTGCACAGGACACTAAGGATAATCACAAGGCTTTCTTTAGTTATGTTAGGAACCTGGGTGGGAATTCCCAGATATGCTCAGAATTAGTCCAAAATGACAAAAAATACACCGAACCCACAAACATTGCCAACATCCTAGATGACAGGTTCACTGCAAACCCCCCCCCACCAAAAGGCAAATATATATCCCAGCAGAGTGTTGCCCCCCTGACATCTCAGATGCTCAGGTAAGAGCCGCCCTCTCCAAAGCAAAAAACACAGCATCAGTGGGACCAGACGGTGTCCCGGGCTGTGTCCTACATGAACTCCAAGAAGAGCTAAACCCAAACATAAAACTACTGTTCAATCTCAGCCTTACTACAGGATATGTACCCAAAGAGTGGTGTACAGCAACAGTGGTCCCTCTCCACAAAGGTGGTGCCTCAACGGATCCTGGAAACTATCGCCCCATAAGCCTTACTAGCTTGGTCTGCAAAGCTATGGAAAGCATCATCATGGACCTCATAATTAAAGATATTGGGGACCTACAGACACTGGACCTTACCCAGTTCGGCTTTGTTAATGGCAGATCCTGCCTCTTCAATCTGGTCGATTTCTTTGAAACAGTCACCAAGGCCATTGACGAGGGGAAGGTGGTCCACACAGCCTACCTGGACCTCGCAAAAGCCTTCGATACAATACCCCACTCAGGCATTCTAGATAAGCTCACCAGCTTAAATATAAACCCCTATGTCACTAGATAGGTTGCAAACTGGCTCAAGTACAGAACCCGCATGGTTAGAATTGCTGGAGCCATGTCAGACTCCAAACCAGTTACAAGTGGCATCCCACAAGGCTCAGTCCTGGGACCTATCTTGTTCGGTATATATTTCTCGGAGGTACAGGCCAACACGGAAGGGCTGTGGCTGACCAAGTTTGCAGATGACTGCAAACTGGGCACCATAATCAACTCTCCAGCCGACACAAGCATCCTCCAAAAGGGACTCATAGAAACAGATAACTGGTGCCAGAGCCATGGCCTCAAGCTAAATGCCAAAAAGTGTATAGTCATCCCCTTTGGCAAAAACAAAGTGCCCACAAATTACCACATAGGTGGTAATCCATTAAGTACAAAAGAAGTAATTAGGGACCTGGGGACCCAAGTTGATAGCAATCTCTCATTTGACAACCAAGTGGCCAAAGTGGTTAGAAAAACATTTTATATAGCCAACCTAATCATGAAGGGATTCACATCTAGATCAGGGGAGGTCACCGTGCCTCTTTACTCATCCCTCATCAGGCCCATAATTGAGTACAATGTCCCTTTTGGGATGTACCTTACCAGACACCTGCAGCAACTGGAAAGACCCCAAAAGTACCTCACCAAGAGGATCAAAGGGCTCAAACAGATGACATATGCTGCCCGGTTAAAGAAACTCCAGCTCTACTCAGTGGCATACCGCCTGCTCAGAGGCAATCTGTGCCTGACGTATAAAGCCATGTCCAACCCGGAATTAATGGACATGCTGCACCTCAGAAAATCCAAATCCCATCGAGCTATGCACTCGAGAGACTTGAACCTCAGCACTGAAATAAATAGGACATGCTGGAGGGACAAATTCATAACCCAGAGGCTCCCTTCACTCTGGAATAAAATCCCAGTCCAGATTAGGCAGAGTCCCTCATTGACTTTCTTCAAGAGGAATCTTGATGAGTGGATGGGAGATCGTAGGTTTACCCCGAGTATCACTTCTGTGTCACTGTTAGACAGAGGCACAGTCTACTAACCTCGAAAAAGGGCATAGCAAAATTCATTTAAAATGGGTGGTGAAAGCCAAACACACTCTGGCTAGGCTTATAAATGCCCTAGGGCAGATAGCCTAGTATGAACCTATGAACCTATCAGTCTATTAATCTGCCTATTTTTCCCCTCTCTGCAAACTGACAGTGAGCGGGTGCTGCATATTTTGGACATGCATAGGCAACTCAAGGTTCATTTGGAGAAGACTAAAGGTATTAGAACATCTGATTAGTTATTTGTTTCTTTTCATCCTAGATCTTTGGGACTTTTGTATCCAAGCAAACAATTTCTTCTTGGATTTCTAAGGCTATTTCTTTTTGTTACACTTTTCATAGGATCATAGGAGGTTACTAGGCTAATGGCCCTGGGGCCCTTATAAGCCCAGCCAAGAGTTTATCCCCAAAAAAGAAACCTCAGTCAGTACCTATCACCCCTGTCAACCTGCGCAGTACCCAGGTCTCTCACCACAGGTTGTGTGCTTAGGGGTTTGCAATTGATGTGGTAATCAGTAAGGGCTGCGTTTTTGCTGAATGGTATGATAATACATTTTATTTGCATTTCACTTAATTCCATGACTTTGGCACCAGTCATTTGTTATTGTGAGATCCTCTTGTAGTATGGTAACATCATTTGGGGAGTCAATGACAGCACCCAACTTACAGTTGTCTGCAAACTTGGTCAGCCATAGGCCTTTTGCCTTTGCCTGGACCTCTGAGAACTAGATGCCAAACAATAGGGGTCCCAGGACAAATCCCTGGGAAACACCACTAGTGACAGGTCTGATGTCAGAGGTAGAGACACTTATTTTAACCTTGTGGGTCCTACTGGTGAGCCAGTTGGCCACCCACCTGATGAGATAGGGATTTATGCCAAGTTGTGTTAGCTTTTCGATGATTCCTGAGTGGGGGATTGTGTCAAAGGCTTTGGCCAAGTCAAGGTAAGCTGTATGTACTGACTGTCCCTCATCCAGGGCCTTGGGGATGGTCTCAAAAAAGTCAACCAGGTTCAATAGGCAAGATCTGCCCTTGACGAATCCAAACTGGGTAGGATCAAGTGCTTGGAGATTGCCTATGTCCTTGATTATGAGGTCCATAATAATAATACGCTCCATGGCTTTACATTTCATACTTGTCAAGTTAATGGGGCAATAGTTTCCAGGATTAGTAATGGCACCACTTTTGTGGAAGGGGATGACAATGGCAGTTCTCCACTCTGCTGGAATGAAACATGTGCTTAGGCTGTGGTTGAGTAGAGTGCTCAGTGGTGAAGCTAGTTCTTGCTGGAGATGGTGCAGAATACAGCCTGGGATGCTATCATATCCCATGGAAACTGTGTTCTTTGCCTTGGATAGAGCCTTTAACACTTGTTCTATAGAGATGTGATGTATGGAACAAGTATCAGATATGTCAAATGGGCCTTTGGGGGAGCAGAGGGTGAAGTTTGCACTGTAGGTGGTTCACCAGAGGGACCATCTGAAAATGATAAGGAGTGAGGGGAACCATGTCTCGCCACAGCAGAGTTACCCATTGGTAGCTTAGCCAGTGAAGAAGTTGGCATGACCATAACTTTTAAATGTCCAGATTTTCACAGACTGTCTGGATTTTTGCTTAATATTTTTGGCCTGTTTCACATAAAATTTGTGGTTTTCTGGATTTGTGAGGCAAATCATTAAAGGCTGAATTCACTAAATAATGACAGTCATTTGAGTTTCTGACTTCATATCCTTCAGAAAATGCATGTTAACACAAGACCTTTTATTCTAGCAAATGTCTAAGTTTATAAGTTCATATTTCTGGGGCTTTGTGTCCCCATTACTTTTTGGCTTTGTCCAGATTTCTTTTGTACCAAGAGGCTGAGAGAAATGCATGACACCCAAAGACTCCCTAGTAACTTAATTCTTGCAGATGGGGAAAGGGAGAACCAAGGAAACCAGTAGCTGATCCATGGAGTCACAGTGAGAGGAGCCTGGAATAAAGTGTATAAGAAAAAAGTTGTTTTCAGGTAAGAAAAGTTCCCCAAAAACACAAATTCCAGTCCCAAGCACACAATAAATCAAATGAAAAGTAGAAAAAATGTTACAAAACAATAAACTATGCAGTTTATTCACACAAGTATTTACAAGTATTTTAAACCTGACAAGCAATGAAAATCCAGGAAATTTAATTTTTCTATCTAAAAATAAAATATTTCAAGGAAATAACACTAATCATCTTCAAAAAATAGTGGAAAGTTTTCCCCAAAGTAGAACTTATCTGCCTAGCCTTGGATCACTACCCAACCGTCACTACCATCAGCAAGAAAGCATTAAAGCCTTATCACTCTAACTGCCTTTTATATGGAGCTCTGCTAGAGCCATTGACAGTTAGAATGTGTGGAGGTGCCTTTAGGCTTTGAAAAGATGTCCAGTTGGTCATACCCTTGTCAGGAAATAACACTAATATCTTAAGCTACTGCAACAGTCATCCAGTGTTGAACATACCAGGGTACACAGCACTTTTGCTTTGTAAAATGCAGATCTTGCCTGCTTCACCTGGTTGAATTCTTAAAAAGGGTTACTCAGGACATGGAGCATACAGTGCATACTCTTTTCACGTCTGTAAGAATTCAATTTATATCGTGATTGATATGTCGTCTTGAGAAAAACTCTTTTAGCAGCAGTATATTTTATGTTGTTATTTGGTTTTAGTATAAAACTTATCAGACAATCTGATCTATAGTCATTCATAAGTGATTAGAGGGTTAAATACATGTAAGACCTTTGCTTTTTTACTGTAAAGTATGCAGTTTCTCCTACCTGACTGGGTATTTCTGCCTGACATTATAAACTGGTAATATTTTAAATTATGTACCAGAATGCTGAGATTTATTTATTTATTTATTTGACATTTGTTAACTGGGTTAGTCTATCTGAGCCGGAGGCCCATTTTCAGTGGAGACTCAAGGAGAAAAGCTCCAGAAATATTACAGACACAAGAACAAATTTTAACATAGTTAATAATTAACCACAACACAATTCAAAAATCAGTAGTAATGCAATTACAGATAATTAAAATGTACAGAAACAAAATATGAATAAGATAAAAATACAAAGCATAGAATGATTTTAGTTGCAAAACAGAATAAATATTACATAAGGAACAGAATATTATCACTCTGTTCCCCGAGTGCAAACATTAATTGTGCCCAGAAACTGACCAGAATAAATATTACATAAGGAACAGAATATTACCACTCTTTTGCTCAAGTGCAAATATGAACTCTGTCCAGAAACTGAACATCCAGAAGAAGTATCGACACACATAAGGTATAGAAAATAATGGGTGAGAAGCACTGAAGTATATTAAAAAAAAAGAAATGTTTGGAGATAGTGGATGTGACGACTGGGTAGAGATGGGCGAAGGCTACCAGCCTAGTCAAATAGAATTTGATATATAATTCTGGCATTTGTAAATAAATGTAAAAATACAGGCATGTTTTCTTGAGTGTAAAAGAATACTGTGAAATGTGGAACTGCAAAATATGTGACAACATTGCACTCTACTGGCCGAGTGAAGCATGTTGTGACCCTTTCATGTTAGAATTCGGCTCCAGTGAGTCTGGATGAAGGTTTCATGGCCATTGTTTTAAGGCTAAAGTTTATGACCAGAATTTACATGTGGATGGTGCTTTACTGCTCTGGTTTATGTTAGAGTATATATGTGTAATGTCTTGTATTGTTAGTTTCTAATCCGGTGTTAGATTGCTAAATAATGCAGTTTGTTTGCCTGGGAAAACCTAAGTGCCAACCTGTTGCAAGGGACCCAGAAAACATGTTTGTTAGTAATGTTTAAATACTGTTTTCTCAGAAGAGACTTGGAGCATTTTGATCTTGGATATCTAACTCAGCACTCTGCCTAAGCTCACATGTAAGTTTCTAGCATTGTGATTTCTTGTAGGAATAATTAAAGTTAGTAAAGATTAATTAGGTATTTTTCTTTGAAATCAGACCTGTCCTACTGTATTATTTTAGGTTTCTGTGTAATCTCTGAACTCTTAGATATATGTGTGGTGTAGTAGTTTTGTCTTGTGTTTTAATTATTTATTATTAAATATTTTAAAAACCTTTACCTGTGGTTGGATTGTATAGAGATAAGCTCTAGAGTACATTGCATATTTATATAGTTCATTGTAATAGGCCACTCTAATGAGCCTTAGACTGTATAGTCACATTACCAATTGGATAATAATATTGCACAGTAATAATTGGACACCCTTTTATAGGCCTTTTAGTAGCTGACATTATTAGCTGGATGGTGGTAGGGTTGGTGTGAATGACCTGAGATGTACCTCCCTGGACTACATGAAAAGAGACATGGAAGAGCTCTCCGATCTTATAGCCCAGGCAGGTATGACCCTAGCCCTGAGTAGCATTCTGCCATCACCCAGAATGATACCACAGTACAAGGACAAAAAGATTGACTTCAGCAATTGGCTAAGGGTCTGGTGTCATTCTAAGGGGATCCAGTATCTGTCTGCTTGGGATGACATGGTCGACAGACCACGATGCTTTGCCACAGATGGCCTGCACTTGTTGCCCCTGGGATTCCAGATACTGGCTAAGGCTCTTGCTGACCCTATAGTGCCTTTTTTAGGCAAGGTTCAGATAACAAATTCACCACTGTAACAGGAACAGGCAAGCAAAAACTGAGGGTAATGCTACTCAATGCTAGAAGTCTAAATCTCAAAATGCACTCACTCGAGGCACTCCTTAAAATGGAGAACATCGATATCTGTGCAGTGACTGAGACTTGGTACAATGCTCCAGAGAGCACCCCTGCACTACCAGGCTATAACTCATACCACACTTTTCAGCCATGTAACCTGGACCGAAACACCAAAGGCGGAGGTGTGTCCATATTCATTAAGGATATCCATACATCCAGGCTAGTTGCTCAGCATAATGCATCCGGGGTTATCGAAGTGCAACTAACTGTGGGCAAAACTGCAATCCAAATTGTAGCTTGCTACAGATCCCCCACCATGCCCCAGGATTCCCACTCCTCTTTTCTTGATGTACTGGAAAATATTACGGTTCAACCAAACACCCTAATAATGGGCGAATTAAACTACCCCACAATTAACTGGGAAAACTACTTGTGTACCAACTCCTTAGCTCAACGCTTTCTGGAATTCATAAACTCCAATGCCCTGGGTCAACTTATCCACACCCCCACCAGGGGCAACAATATCCTAGACCTAGTCATTACCAACATGAGTGACCGGTGTTCCACACCTAAAGTCAACTCCTCGTTGGTCCGATCTGACCATAAGCTAATCACCCTTGATATCCACATCCTGCCCCAAACCCCATTAAGGAAACCACGGTAACAAATTTCTCCAAAGCCAACTTCAAGCTTCTTAAGACAGAAGTGGTGAACTTCATGACACCCATGCAGATGGACAATACAGTTACAACTGCTGAATCCTACACAAATGCACTTTATAAGCACTTACAAGATTGCATGGATCGTGCTATCCCAAACAGAACCAAGACGCTATCCTCCAAAATAAGGAAACCAATCAGGTGGTCCTCTGCCATAAACAAACTGTACAACAGAAGGAAGAAACTGTTGCAAAAGAGAGTAAAATCCCATGAGTGGAGAAGCTCCCTGGTCAGCCTTAGTAAGAAGATGAGATCCCTTATAAGATCCTCCAAAGCTAGCTATGAAAACAAATTCACCACTAATTCTAAGGACAACCACAAAGCATTCTATAGCTATGTCAAGAATCTCGATGGCAACACCCAGATCTGCTCTGAGTTACAGCATAACAGCACGAAAATTACAGAATCAACTGATATTGCCAACATCCTGGCAGATAGGTTCAGTGCTAACTTTACCCCCCCACCCCTTAAAGGGCCCATATATATACAGGAAGAATGCAGAGTCCCTGTAATCATAACTATGCAGGTAAAAGCTGCACTCTCTAAAGTCAAAAACATAGCATCCATGGGCCTGGACAACATCCCAGGCTGCGTTTTACACGAACTTCAGAACAAACTGGCTCCCCACTTAAGCACCATGTTCAATAATAGCCTCGCATCAGGCTTTGTGCCCACTGAATGGCACACAGCAACAGTTATCCTGCTCCACAAAGTGGGAGCCACCACTGATCCTGGGAACTATCAACTTATTAACCTGATGCAAGGCCTTGGAACATATTAACATGGAACTCATAAACAAAGACATTGGTAACCTCCAAATACTGGATCCCACCCAGTTTGGGTTTGTGAAAGGCAGATCATACCTCCTGAACCTGATCAACTTCATTGAGGCAGTCACCAATGCCATAGATGAGGGTAAGCTGGTTCACACAGCCTATCTTGACCTTGCCAAGGCTTTTGACATCATCCGCCATTCTGGAATTGTAGCTAAACTCACTAAACTAGGTATAAATCCCTACATCACAAGATGGGTTGCCAACTGGCTCACTGACAGACCCCACACTGTAAAAGATGCAGACTCCAAATCTGACCTCAGAGCAGTGACAAATGGAGTACCACAGGGTTCTGTCCTGGGACCTGTCCTGTTTGGTATCTACTTCTCGGAAGTACAGGCTAAAACAGAAGGCCTCTGGTTAAAGAAGTTCACAGATGACTTCAAACTAGGAGCCATAGTCAAGTCCCCAAATGATGTGGACATCCTACAGAAGGGCCTCGCTGAGACAGATGCCTGGTGTCAGAGCCATGGCCTCAAGCTCAATGCCAAAAAGTGCAGTGTCATCCTCTTTGGTAAAAACTCTGTACCCATGATCTACCACATAGGCAGCAATCTACTTAACACCGAATGTGTGATAAGAGACCTTGGGACCCAGGTGGACAGTAGTCTCTCCTTTGATAGTCACATCGCCACAGCAGTCAGGAAGTCCTTCTATGTGGCACACCTCATCATAACAGGGTTTTCATCCAGGAAAAAAGAGGTCATTGTTCCCCTCTACTCGACACTCATTAGACCCATTCTAGAGTACAAAGCCCCTTTTTGAATGTACCTCACAAGACATCTGCAGCAGCTGGAAAGGCCACAGAAGTACTTCACAAAGAGGAACACTGGCTCAAATAAATGCCCTACACTGACCGCCTCATAAAACTCCAGCTTAACTCCGAGGTGATCTCTGCCTAACATATAAAGCTATGTCAAACCCAGAGCTTTTGGACATGCTACACATAAAAAAATCCCTCTGAGCTACATGCTCTAGGGACCTAAACCTTGTCACCACAATAAACAGGACATGCTGGAGGGATAGTATTATGTCCCAGAGACTTCCCATACTCTGGAACAGGCTACCCATCTATGTCAAGCAAAGTTCTTCATTAGCACTCTTCAAGAAAAATCTTGATGAGTGGATGGGAAATAGGAAATACACTCTGGGGATCACTTCTGTGTCTCTGCTTGACAGTGGCACAGGAAAATAACTTTCTTGGGTAGCGTAAGCCAGGGAACCTTGTTGGCTAGGTTTACGTAGGCCCTTGGGCCGATAGCATAGTACCTACCTATGAACCTATGAACGCATGATCCTATTACTACCGTATGGTCTGGGTAAAGGGGCACATCTGGAGAATCTGTGTTAGCCTTTCCCAGGAGTGTCTGTGAAGTTGTATAAATACTTATCTCAAAGTGTGTGTGTGTTGTGTCATCTACTTGGGCAGGGACACGAAGCACTGGTAGGACAGAGATGGTACTGGAGGTTTTAGCTTTCACAGCTAGGCTGAGACCTGGACCCTACAGCTGTGCCAGTGGGGAGTCTTATTGGGGACCTGGTGAGCAAGGGAGCATTCAGCCCCAGACTGACTGTGATCTCTGGGTGGACTTAAGTGAAATTGTACTTTACTGTGTGTATTAGTTATCCTTTCCTCTCTTCTAGGAGATGACCTCCCTGGTGTTAGTGGTGAGGATTGAGGATCCTTGATTGCTGGGCCAGGGCATGGTTGTCACAAGTGATTGGCAGTGGTGGGATCTACTTCACATACTAATTGGCTTGTAGTGGTGTGGGTAGAGTGAATTCCTGTAGCTTCTGTACAATGATCTCTAAAAGTGTTTTGTACTCCAACACAGTCACACTGTGTATACTCAGAGTTCAGATCACAATTGTTTTATTTCTTTTGTTAGCTTATTGTTAGCTAGGGTGAACAGGCAGCATGTCAGCAGAAGAGTATGGAAAGCTGACAAGGAGCCAGCTGGCAGGGATGTGCCAGGCTAGGGGACTGGTGCATGGAAACCTGACTAAGGCAGACCTGATTGCAGCCTTGGTTACAGCTGCATCAGAAAACAGCAGCCTGGAGGACAATCAGACTGACAGTGGAGATACAATATCCTCGGAGAATGGGCAGCTCAACTTTTCTGCAGTGGACTTAAAAATCCAGCTGGAGCTAAAGAGACTTGATTTGGAAGCCAGGCATATGGAACTAGAAGCAGCCAAGAAAATGAGGACTCTACAAGCTGAGGAAAATGAACGGCAGAAGAGGCATGAGAGGGAAATGCTGACTCTTCGCCAGAGTCATGGAGGTAATTAGGAAGGGATTAACCAGACCCCAGAAGCACAAAAGATCAGTAAATTTCTTCCACAGTTTAAAGAGGGGGAAAATTGAATAGCTTCATTCATATGTTTGAGCAGATATGTAAACAGTATGAAGTTGACCAAGGGCTCTGGGTATGGTTCCTGACCCTCTTACCCCATGGTAAAGCTGTAACTTCTTTAGCAAAAATACATGACACTGACTGTTTTGATTATACTGCTGTAAAAATACACTTGTTGGAATGTTTTAAGCTAACACTTGAAATGTATAGAAAAATGTTTGTGAGCATAGACGCAAGGCAGATGAAAATGTATGTGAATATGTTGCTGAACTGAGCACTTATTTTCATAGCTGGGTGAGTGGATGTCAAGTCACCACTTTTGAAGGGCTGGCAGACCTTGTGGTAAGGGAACAAGCCCTTAGCACTTTGCCTGAGGACATGAGGATCTGGTTAGCTGATAAACAGTGTGCTACTTCAGAGGAATTGGGGAAGAAGGGAGACCTATACCTAGCAAGCAGGGCAGCCCAGTACAGGAAATGGACCCCCAGTACTGCTCATGGTACTAAAGGAACCCATGGTGGGCAGCACAGACTGCCCCAACAGAATCCGCCAGTAGCAGGGGAAGCCACTAGTCCAGGTACACGTCCTGGAGCTAGGGTTAAATGTTTTGAATGCAACCAGTGGGGCCATGTGGCATACAGATGTCCATGGAAGCAAGGTGGGGAACCAAAGGTGAGGGAGCCAGTAAGTGGAAAAGACAAAATGCCAACAGTAGGTTGTCTTGTGACAACAGGGGTAGGAACTACCATCCTGCAGATGTCCTGAGAAGGAAGGATTTGGATGAGGCATTACTATGTACTTATGCAGTTACATGCAGTGAGGCTAGGAGACAAGAATGTGGGTCTGGTAGCCTGGGGAAGACCCAGACAGACTGCATACTTGCAGCCAGGACTGCTGAGGTGGTTATTTCAGGGAGTGAGCTACACTGTAGCAGTGAGACTGAATGTGAGCCACAGCTGCTTGTAGGTACTGATGTTCCCTTGGACAGGGTAACTGCAAAGGTAGAGGTGAGTAGTAGTACCCAGGCTGACAGTGAGACACCACTTTCAGAGGATGCCAGACTTCCTGTGGAAGGGGGAACTGGGAAGGGTTAGAAGGAGAGACGTGAGACAGGCTCAGCTCTCAGACCCTACACTGCAAGGCCTAAGGCAGGTAGCTTGGGAGGCACCTGATCCTCAAGGGAAGGGGGAATCTGTATACTGGGACAAAGGGTTACTATACAGAGAGTGGAGCCCTGAGGGAGGGCTAGAAGGTGAGAGAGTACAGCAGTTGGTAGTGCCTAGAGCTTACCGTCTGGCGCTTCTAGCCATAGCCCATGATATTCCCTTTGCAGGTCATATGGGCATAAAATGTACAAAGAGGCATATTATGCAAAACTTCTATTGGCCTGGAATTTCCAGAGATGTAACAGGGTATTGCAGGACCTGTGAGCAGTGCCAAAAGGTAGGCAAGGCAGGAGACAAGGTGAGAGCTCCTTTGATGCCTTTGCCTGTGATTATCGAGCCATTTCAGAGGGTAGCTATGGATATTGTGGGTCCTCTGAGTACCCCAAGTTCCACAGGGAAAAAGTATATCCTAGTGATTGTAGATTATGCTACACGATACCCTGAGGTAGTGGCTTTGTCCTCTATTGAAGCAGAGAAGGTGGCAAATGCTTTGCTAGAGATTTTCAGCAGGGTAGGTTTCCCAAAGGAAATACTGTCTAACAGAGGTGCCAATTTTATGTCAGACCTGCTGGCTTGTCTGTGGAAGTCCTATGGGGTGAAGCACATGAAGACCACCCCCTACCATCCCCAGACTAATGGTCTTGTTGAGAGGTTAAACTCTACAATCAAGTCCATGCTATGGGCATTTGCAGATCAGTTTAAGAGGGAGTGGGACAAATATTTGCCCCATTTGTTGTTTGCTTACAGGTTCCCCAGGAATCCACAGGTTTTCACACTTTGAGTTGCTGTATGGGCATAGGGTGAGGGGACCTCTAGATTTAATTCAAGATGCATGGGAAGGTGAGTGTGAGTCTCACAAGGAGTCTGTTGTGGCATATGTCCTGAACCTCAGGACAAGGCTCAGGGAAATCATGGGCCTGGCCCAGGAGAACCTGTTAGAACCCTAACAACAGAAAAAGGTGTGGTGACAGGAATGCTCGAGCTAGAGAACATGTTGTAGGGCAGCAGGTGTTGGTTCTCATTCCTGTCAGACACAAGCTGCAGGCAGCTTGGGAGGGACCCTACAAGGTGGTAAAAAAGGTAAGTGATGTTAACTACAAGGTGGAAGTGCTAGGCAGATGTCAGGGGCACAAATTGTACCATGTTAACATGATGAAACCTTACCATAATAGGGAGGCCCTTGTGCTGAGCATTTACAGTGGATTGCAGGAGGAGTCTTTGAAAGATCTTGTGACTGATCTCTTCAGTGAGGCTTGGGCTGACACCTCTGTGGAAGGGGTAGCAATGTCCCAGCAGCTATCTCCTACCCAGGTTCGAGAAATCCGAGCAGTGTTGCAGGAGTTTGGGGGCATGTTCACTGGGAAACCAGGGATCACCCACCTGGTGCAGCACCAGGTGGATACAGGACCCCAAAGGCCTATCAGGCAGGCCTCTGCCTGAGAGAGTCAAACAGACTCTGAGGGAAGAGGTACAGGAGATGTTGGAACTAGGGGTTATTC
This sequence comes from Protopterus annectens, assembly GCF_019279795.1. Taxonomy (NCBI): domain Eukaryota; kingdom Metazoa; phylum Chordata; order Ceratodontiformes; family Protopteridae; genus Protopterus; species Protopterus annectens. The sequence continues at coordinate 13,847,697 of NC_056734.1, forward strand.
AGGAGTCCAACAGTCCCTGGGCCTCCCCAGTGGTGTGGGTGCCAAAGAAGGATGGCAGCAACATGTTCTGTGTGGATTACAGGAAATTAAATAGTCACACAGAGTCAGATGCTTACCCCATGCTTAGGACAGATGAGGCCCTAGAGCAGCTGGGTGGGGTTAAGTATCTTACAATGTCTGATCTTACCAAGGGTTACTGGCAGGTGCCCTTGACTCCCAGTGCTAGAGAGAAGTCAGCTTTTGTGACTAATTTTGGCTTGTATGAGTTCACAAAGATGTCCTTTGGGATGAAGAATGCCCCAGTGACTTTCCATAGGCTGGTAGATCAAATCTTAGCAGGAGCAGAAGGGTTTGTCCTTGCTTACATGGATGATATAGCTATCTACAGCCATTCCTGGTAAGAGCACCTTCAGCATGTCAGGGAGGTGCTGGACAGACTACAGAGGGCAGGGTTGACCATTAGGCCAAGCAAATGTCAGGTGGGAATGGCAGAGGTCTCCTACCTAGGACATAGAGTGGGGAGTGGTAAGATAGGGCTAGAACCTGCCAAAGTTGAAGTTATTCAGGCATGGCCTGCACCTGTTACCAAAAAGCAAGTGAGGGCATTCTTAGGGACAGCAGGGTACTACAGAAAGTTCGTTCCCAATTATAGTACCATAGCTGCTCCCCTCACAGACCTGACACGGAAGAACAGGCCAGATAAGGTAGTGTGGACCCCAGCATGTGAGCAGGCATTTCAGAAACTTAAGGAAGCTTTGGGATGACCCCCTGTGTTAGCCAGTCCAGACTATAGCAAAGAATTTGTTGTGCAGGTGGATGCTTCAAACTATGGGGTGGGGGCTGTACTTAGCCAGATTTCATCAGAGGGAGAAGAGAACCCAGTGCTTTATCTCAGTTGTAGGCTCCAACCCAGGGAAGAATGCAATGCAGTGGTAGAAAAGGAATGTCTAGCCATAATGTGGGCACTACAAAAACTTCAGCCTTACCTGTATGGAAGAAAATTCACTGTGATGACAGATCACAACCCTCTAACATGGTTAAATAGAGCCAGCCAGCAAAATGCCAAGTTGCTAAGGTGGAGTTTGGGGTTGTAAGCATATGATATGTCAGTGCAGCACAGCAGTGGGAGTAGCAATGCCAATGCAGACGGAGTCCCAAGACAGGGAATGTGGTGAGGTACACCTAGATTGACCCGAGACTCTCAAGCAATGTTTCTCAAGGGGCACTTGTAAAACTTGCTTGAGTTCCCCGGGGGGAAGAGATGTGATGATTGGGGAGAGATGGGTGAAGGCTGCCAGCCTAGTCAAATAAAATTTGATATATAATTCTGGCATTTGTAAATACATTTAAAAATACAGGCATGTTTTCTTGAGTGTAAAAGAATACTGTGAAATGTGGAACTGCAAAATATGCAAGTTTATGACCAGAATTTACATGTGGATGGTGCTTTACTGCTATGGTTTCTGTTAGAGTATACATGTGAAATGTCTTGTATTGTTGTAAGTTTCTGAGCAGGTGTTAGATTGCTAAATAATGCAGTTTGTTTGCCTGAGAAAACCTAAGTGTCAACAAGATATAAATTTGGGAGGGACCCAGCAGACATGTTTGTTAGTAATGTTTAAGTACTGTTTTCTCAGAAGAGACTTGGAGCATTTTGATCTTGGATACCTAACTCAGCACTCTGCCTAAGCTCACATGTAACTTTCTAGCACTGTGATTTCTTGTAGGATTGTTAAAGCTAGTAAAAATTAATTAGGTATTTTTCTTTGAAATCAGACCTGTCCTACTGTGTTATTTTAAGTTTCTGTGTGATCTCTGATCTCTTAGATATCTCTGTGGAGTAGTAGTTTTGTCTTGTGCTTTAATTATTTATTATTAAATATTTTAAAAACCTTTACCTGTGGCTGGTTTGTGTAGAGATAAGCTCTAGAGTACATTACATATTTATAGAGGTTATTGTAATAGGCCACTCTAAAATAAGCCTTAGACTGTATAGTCACATTACCAATTGGATAATAATATTGCACAGTAATAATTAGACACCTTGTAAGGGCCTTTTAGTAGCTGATATTATTAGCTGGGTAGTGGCAGGGATTACTACTGTATGGTCTGGGTAAAGGGGCACAGCTGGAGAATCTGTGTCAGCCTTTCCCAGGAGTGCCTGTAATGTTGTATAAATACTTATCTCAAAGTGTGTGTGTTGTGTTAGCTACTTGGGCAGGGACATGAAGCACTGGTTTGACTGAGCGGGTACTGGAGGTTTTAGCTTGCCCAGCTAGGCTGAGACCTGGACCCTATAGCTGTGCCAGTGGGGAGTCTTATTGGGGACCTGGTGAGCAAGGGAGCAATCAGCCCCAGACTGACTGTGATCTCTGTGTGCACTTAAGGGAAATTGTACTTACTGTGTGTATTAGTTATCCTTTCATCTCTTCTAGGAGATGACCTCCCTGGTGTTAGTGGTGAGGATTGAGGCTCCTTGATTGCTGCGCTAGGGCATGGTCATCACAGTGGACCCTGTGCAGATACAAACCTGATTGAAGTAAGGGAGAACATACAAGCATCCCTATTCGTCACTTGAGGAGCCAACACCTGTAAGGGGCAAGAACATTGGACTACATATTGTAATGTATGTCTTGATGGTAGTTACCTTATCAGGACTAAAGTTTGCAGAGTGCAGAGCAGCTATGTGATAATACTTCTACATTATATTAAAGAGAATACAAGAACTGAATATATAATTAAGTAAATGTTACAGGAATTCCTAAGTATAACATTAGCATAGTAACATACAAGAAAAAAAAACTCTACCCAGAGAATAAAGGTCCAGAAATGGCAATAACACACAAGAGGCATACAAAATAACTTGTTTCTCAGCAAAGTGTCAGCAAGAACTTAGGTACAGAAAACTATGTTTTCCTGTATTGGGCAATGTGCAGATGAAAATTAGTCCGAATTAAGGCAAGACATAGAAATGTCTGCTAGTCTCGTATTTCACTTGGCCTGCATTTGACTGTCTTGTGCAGTCAGAATGTGCAACAGCTGATTAAATATGCCTGGTTGGTAGTTACCTGACTAGGATTAAAGTTTGCAGGGCACAGAATAAGTGTAGATAGCAAGATGATCTCCAGACTTACCACATTAAGATCGAGCATGAGTATAATAACTCAGGTATGTAGATGCCATGAAATATTTCACACAGTAAAAACCTTAATTTCATACTGAGAGACCGGATAAGAAAAGTAAATTTCAAATGCTCAAATATGGTATGCATATATATTAGATAATATATTCTTACCCAATACACAGTTTAAAACTACAAGTGATCTGCATCTGAAGACCAGAAAAGGGAACCCACTCAATGTGTGCATAATGCAGCACTGTATACCCATGCCCAGAACACCTAGGAGATAATATTCCTAAATTGCACTGTATGAGTAAATAAAATAAATATTGCATAAGGAACAGAGTATTATTACCCTGTTGCCCAAAACCGAAAATGTGAGGTATAGAAAACACAAGAACTGAGGTAACTAAGTACTTGTTTTGCTACACTGAGCATGTGAAGGCTGATGCATCGCAAAAACAAGTTCTATCTCAAAAGGTATCTGTCAGTGACATTATGCATTTGGGTGAATCTTCGGCAATCCACTCATTAATACATTGTGAAATGTAACCTGTTCGGCTCTTTCACATGCAGCAGTCTACTTATGCAGAAATATTGCATTATCTCAAAATATACAAGTTTCAAGTTATTATATTTTCTAATTAGTCTTTCCTTTCTTTTGTAGGAAAACTTACTTTTATCATTTTATTTTTTATCAGCAATGCTGTTAAGAGTTAAAATATTTCTGAAGTCTGTTCCCAGATTTAGGCCTGTATTAAAATACTTGTTACATAAACCTCCAGCACTTGTAACTCCAACTTCTAGTCCAAACTGCCTGAAGTCATGCTGGTTAATATGGCGAATGTCAAGATATGTGTACTGGCAGTTTCATTGTCTGTGTGATGAACAATTTCAGTCTCTCCTGTCATGAGTTGTTGCAATCGTAATGCTGGTAGCAAAATATTATACAGATGTTCCCAAAAATTATTTGTATTTGCTATTTCAGAGTATAGAAAGCATGCATGAGAGAATGAATTAAATATTGTAGGGATAGGTACAGAGCTCACATTACTGCTTTATTTCCCCTTAGAGAAACCCTTCAAAGAAGCAAGGGGGCATTTTTAATCAGTATACTGACAACTTTGGTAAAAAGAAGAAAATGGGTACAAAGGCTACACTTGGTTGCTTCTATGGAAGTGACTACCAACACTGAGCAAGATCATTTTGTTTTTAAAAGCCTTATCTGAAATAGTTGTTAAAGGGGGTAATCAGTTATAGTTAGATTGAATGGTCAGTTTAGGCTGTTAATATGAGGAATAAAACTGTTTTTTTTTTCAATTATGGTAATACACTCCTGGTGTGGATTTAGTCAATCAGTGATTGTTGCCAAAAAATGTTCTTAAAAATGAATAAGTAAACAGCAAACAAACCTAGAATCTGGACAGTAGTAGAAATGGCAAGGGTGAGAGAAGTGTGCTTCATCCAGAGACACAGTCAAGTATATACTGTAATACTGTCTCAGGTGAAGTGAAGAGGGCAGATTAGAGGAATACAGATGCAGCCACAAAGAGGGTATGAATAGCCAAGCAGTTAAAGTCACCAAGGTGACCCATCCCATCATCATTAAACAGCAAGAATAACTTAAATATGTTAATGCAGGCCTGAATTTGGGAAAAGACTCAGAAATATTACAAATCTTAACAGCATTACTTGTCTGATCTCAGCATGTTGGTACATCATTTCAAATATTACCGGTCTTCAAAGTCAGGGAGAAATGACTAATCAAGTAAGAGGAGTTGTACAATTTAAAGTAAAAAAGCAAAGGCCCTGTAAGCACTTAGCCCTCTTATCTACTAATGACCAATGGACCAGACTGTCTAATAACATTTTCAAATATAAGTTATACAGCAGGAATAACTCTTTGTCAATAATTCTGGCATAAATTTGCTCATTCAAGGCAGATATCAGGGCAACTCTTATCTCGTGCAGTGTATTTTAGAGTAATTTATCAAGGTTTCCTACTTTTATTACTGTGACTTAAATCATGAAAATAGAGAGCTAAGGAGACTATATTACTGGTAACAACACTTTGTTTCAGAACAACTTTTCAAGTTTTTTTTGCTTTTATAACTGTGACTTAAATCATGTACTGTATATAAAGAGCTATGAAGACCATGCTACTGGTAACAATGCTCTTAAAAGCTACAAAAGCCTAAACTCAGATGCTGAAATGAATCTAAATATTTACATGAAAGCAAGTACAGAACATGAAGGTAGAATTCTTGGTGAAAATAACCAGTGTTACTGTGGGAAGAAAAATCCCCTGCAGCCCCACTGTGGTAAGTATGATCCTCATCCCACTAAATACATATTCTAATTACTACAGCCCCAATGTGGTGAGTATGATCCTCATCCCCCTAAATACATACTCTAATTATTTCAGCCCCAATGTGGTGAGTATGATCCTCATCCCCGTAAATACATATTCCAATTACTGCAGCCCCAATGTGGTGAGTATGATCCTCATCCCCCTTGATACATACTCTAATTACTTCAGCCCCAATGTGTTGAGTATGAGCCTCATTCCCCTAAATACATATTCGAATTATTGCAGCCCCAATATGGTGAGTATGATCCTCATTTCCCTAAATACATATTCCAATTACTGCAGCCCCAATGTGGTGAGAATGATCCTCATCCCCCTTGATACATACTCTAATTACTTCAGCCCCAATGTGTTAAGTATGATCCTCATCCCCGTAAATACATATTCCAATTACTTCAGCCCCAATATGGTGAGTATGATCCTCATTTCCCTAAATACATATTCTAATTATTGCAGCCTCAATATGGTGAGTAGGATCCTCATCCCCCTAAATGCATATTCTAATTACTGCAGTCCCAATGTGGTGAGTATGATCCTTATTCTCCTAAATATATATTCTAAATAAAACATTGTACAACCCTGAAGACAAGTAATTGAGTCATTGATGTATTCTAAAATATCTCAGCATAACAGGTAAAAGTTGTGCAAATCTGGATTTATTATTTAAATTTTGAATGGATGCAGCTTGGGGGGTGCAGCCTTCATTTGTGGAAATGAGAAACATGCCTACCTGCAAAACCATTGTTCCCTTTTTTATTTGTTGTGTTAACTTCATGTTTTGTATTGTCTTTTATGTGCTCATTCAGTATTATTTTTGGAATTGCAGTTTCGGTGCTTCTGTCATATGTAATTTTCAGAACTTTTGTGTCAGTTTTATGATCTTCATAAATTTAAACTCCAGTCTTATAACACAGAGCCATTCGAATCAATATAGCATACTAGTAAATGTAGACTTGTTGGTGCAGGTCCTGTAAACCAAATGTTACTCTAATATTTACATAAATGGTACTTTGCTTGTGTGTCTAAAGTTATTTTTTTTCACATACATCATTTTTACTGATGTCATGACATTTTAATAAAATAATATAGAATTTGAAAAAAAAATAAATAAATGTAAGCTAAGAAAAATTGCTTAATTTAGTCCAGCAACTCAAAAGTTAAAACTGATAAATGGCCATGTCTTCAGATCGCATACTCACCAGCACAGAAAAATGCTGTGGTGCTTCTGCTCTAAGATCTAGAAAAAAATATTGCATTAAGTGCCTCTATGAAGATATATATATATATATATATATATATATATATATATATATATATATATATTTTTTTTTTTTTTTTTTTTTTTTTTTTTGCAGATTTTTGGCTTAGGTGTTATACTGATCAAGGTTTCCAGTGAAACACAGTGAGACTACCACTCTGCTCGGCAAGCCATTTGATTAGAGTATAAACTTGGGATCCTAAATATCTTGTAATGCCTCAGCCAATGCTTAAAACTGTTTGGGTGTTTTGTGTCCAAAGACAAGACAATTAAGTCCATTAACTCTTCTTGCCCAGGATTAACATCTACTAGTAACAGTATAGTGCATTCCAAATGCAAATTAAAACAAAACAGTAGGGCTTTCTGACCATCAGCAAGGTAAAGTAATTGGAAAAGATGGCTAAAATCAAAATGCCATGAAACATTTATGTGACAATGAACAGCAGACTTGCTTTATTATACATTTTAAACTAAACTGACCTGAGAATTATTTTATCATATGAATCTACTCAAGTAAGGAAGATAATCAAAGTTAGTTAAATCTCATACATTTTATTATTTTATAGCAACTTAGTGAGACTGCTGGTTTATGAACAGTGACCTAAATCATAAGGATAAAAAAATCACCTCCCATCTAATATGCATTTAACGAATTAGTTCAGCTGAATTTATATATTTCAAAAGCACATTCTCCCTCAGACTGTCATTACTTTAGACTTCCTTGTCACAATGTTTTAATGATCCTAATAAAATATACCAGACTGCAAATAAAACACCAGCTATAACTATAAATAGTTTGTGATACATTCTGCCACATGCATCATTAAAAAGGTACACAGTTTTCTTCTAATTTATATAAAGCAGCATGTAAAAAATGAAATATGAGTTTTCTTTAAGAGGTAAGCAGTTTTTAAAGTAGTTATACAGAAAGGGAAGTCAACAATAATCCCAAGTTATAACAAGCCATGGTTTTAGAAACAGTGTAGATCGTATTATAAATTGAAACATCTAAAGCAGATTACATAGTCTCAAGACACAATTGGAGATTAAAGGAAATTATATTTAAGTTAGTATTAATACTTGTAGACATAGTGACTGTGCCTTAAGTAGAAACATGGGCTTTTAAGTATACATGCTTTCTCACAGCAGATACAAAACCCTCTGAGCTGCCATAACTTTAACTTTGGGAAAATCACATGCTCAGGACTATCATAGTGATTCAGGCTCAAAGGGAAGTATTAAACAGCATCAGAAGGCCAAGGAAGCATGTTCAGTGTCATACCTTTCAAATTTTTTAGAACAAGAAATCTGGGCAAAGCCTAAAGGGGGGGGGGGGGCAAAGGCACAAAAATTATGACATATTTATATATTGCTCTTATAAACTTAAACTGTTGCTAGAATAACAGGAATTTTATTAGCATGCATTTTCTGAATGATATGAAGTCTGAAACTGAAAAGTTTGCCATTATTTAGTGACTTCCAGACTCAGTGACTTGCAAGAAAACCTCAAATTGTATGAGGAACAGACTAGAAATATAATGCAAAGATCAGATTTTCTTAGAATCCCCTGAACAATTGAGAAGTATGTTTAATATTCCCCTGCAAAATAAAAAAATCTGTGGTATCCCCCAAAGCCTCAGGAAACCCAGTATGTAACCTATACTGGGTCAAAAACAAACCAAGCAGAAATTTTGCAATGTGGAGGGTCTGAAGTTCACTCCTTGAACTATGTTATGCACCTAGATAACTGGGTGCATAACATATTTCAAGGAGTGAACTTCACACCCTCCACAGTGTGAAGCTTCTGCTTGGTTTGATTTTAATATTCACCTGCTGATATAAAGTAAGCACAAACTGCACCTGCTTTTAAAGTGCACAGTCCATAGCACAAAAAAATGCAAACTAAGCAATAAAGTTAATTCCAGTTGAGAAGAAAAATAGCATATAAGGGTGCCAGCTTCTCACGGACTGAGTAACTTTGCATAGATTTTCTGATGAGGTCTAACTGTGATTACACATCCCAGATGTTATGCTCAGCATGCTGTCTGAAGGGGCTCACTAAGATGATGGCAGATTTAGTTTGAATTGTCCTTTCCTAATTCTATGGCAGTGTTCTCAGTCTTATAGTCTATCCTAGTCCATGGCACAAAAATGAAATCAAAGTAATGAAGTTAATTTAAAATAAGGAGAAAAATAGCATATAAGGCTGAATGATCCCCCTTGGAGATTTTCTGATGAGTTCCAGCTATGATTACACATCCCAGATAACATGCTCACACAGTCATACAGTTCAGTAGGCTGCCTGAAGGGTTCAGTAAGAGGATAGCAGATTTGGTATGAATCGCCCTCTCCTAACATTAAGACAGTACCTTGAAAACAAGATGTGAGCACACCAACACAACTGAGAAAAAGCCAAAAAACGTCCTAAAACACTTCTTTATTACAAAAGGATGAGCGCTTTTGCGGGGTTACCGCTTCGTCAGATCCATATAAAAAGCAACTCAAAGTAAAATACTTATAAAGGTTAAAATCACATATAATTAAAAATCAAGTTCACCTTCTACTAATTAAAGCTGGCTTTAAATGAATACTAGTATTGAGCCCTGGAACTTTGTGTGCTTGCAGGGCTATAATTCATTTCACTTCCAAATTCTCCAAGTAATTATTCACGTCACCTCTTCTCATACCAGGTTTAACCAGTTGTAAAACTCTAAAATGGAAGAGTTTTACAGGGCATAATGGCTTCCATTTTAGAGTTTTACAGGGGCATAATGTCCTCCATTTTAGAGCTCACTGCTAGTATTCATTTAAAGCCAGCTTTTATTAGTAGAAGGTGAACTTGATTTTTTAATTATATGTGATTTTAACCTATATAAGTATTTTACTTTGAGTTGCTTTTTATGTGGATCTGATGAAGCAGTAACCCCGTGAAAGCGCTCATCCTTTTGTAATAAAGAAGTGTTTTAGGACGTTTTTTGGCTTTTTCTCAGCTTTGTTGGTGTGGTCATATCTTGTTTTTAAGCCTTGATTTTTGTTGTTTGTGAGCCATCTTTGGCAAGAGTGTGTACTGTTTATTTTATTTTATTAAGACAATACAATCAGCCTTACACACCTCTCAAGTGCACAGATTTTTGATGAATGTCCAGATTTTTGCCTCATATTTTTGGTCAATTTTTCATAAAATTGTGGTTTTCTGGCAAATCATTCACAAGTCATTTACAATTAAAGTCAGAAAATAATGACAGACATTTGAGTTTCAGACTGCATACCCTTCAAAAAATTCATACTAACACAAATCCTGTTATTCTATCAACTTTCTAAGTTTGCAAGAGCAATATTGAAAAATTGTCCCTATTTCTGGGCCTTTGCCCCTCCCCCAATTATTTATGTATTTGTCCAGATTTCTTTCGTTTAGAGTTTGAGAGGTATACAGACTTATAGTCTTTCATATATCCCCCCATTATAAAGCAGTGGATTTCTCTTATTAACATAATGCATTTCATGGCTGATTCTGAGAAAGACATAAGTGACCGCTTTGTGAAGTAGAAAAGCTTAGATTTATACTTTATGTTTCATTTTATTAAGCAATAATTTATTAATTTAATTATTTTTTTAAATAGATATGCCCTGTTCTGCAATGACTTGGCCAAAAGGCAAATGTATAACATATAAGATTTAGATATAATTATCTTACATGCAGTATTACAAAAGAATGATGAAATCAGTCATTTCAAGCACAAATTCTGACATTTATAAAATCAGTGTGGATTCTCAAGTCTATATGAATTTACATTTTACAGTCTTGAAGATAATTTTCTGTTATGATATCCATCATACGGTATTGCCCTCTGTGCATAGATTTAGTGTGTTTATTATTGTAAATATCTAGGCTAACTTTTTAGAGTAAAAAAGTTTACCCCATTTTAGAATGTTTCTGTGTTCCCAAATGTGTGCAATGAGATGGATAGATAGATAGATAGATAGATAGATAGATAGATAGATAGATAGATAGATAGAAAGATAGATACACACACGCACACACACAGACACACACACACACACACACACAGACACACACACACACATCTAAAATTTTTCCCACCTTAAATGTGACCTATAACCTGTGCAATTCAACTGAAAAGCAAACAAATCTGTTAGGGGAAAATATAAAAAATAAAAAACATACGAAAAGCTGGTTGCACAAGTGTGCACACCCTTAAATTAATACTTTGTTGAAGCACCTTTTGATTTAATACTGAAAGCTGATATTAAAAAAGCTACACTGACGTTGACATTACCAACACAGAAGATAAAGGTGCAGAAGAGAGTAGTCCTGGGATTCATTTACAGTATGTGCATGTCGTGCTAATGCAATCGTGATCAGGCAGCTGTGGATGATAATCAGCATTGCTGTTTGAGTGCTGTACTCATTGAGCAGCCCATGCTTGAGGTCCAGAACGACTGCTAATGGTCACATTGAATGAAGGCAGTGGTCTTGCACACAATGTAAGCAATGCAGTTTTCACAAAGCACAGCCCATTAAATCTGTATATGCGCTTGAGACTTCAACACATTAGAAATATGTAACAGATTGGGGAACCTAACAATGTAAGTGCACTCGAAAGATTTATACAATTGTAAATAGCAATGAGTGAATTAGTGTTCAATTGACTAATTCACTGGCATTGTCATGTACATTATTAAAGAAAACGCAGGGCAGTAAAATGTTCAGAATAAAGAAGTGGGAGTTGAGCAAACAGATATGTAGGTGGAACAATCTGACAAATTCACAAGTCTCATATGCATTGATTTACCAATGCAGGTATGATGTGAAAGCAAAAAAGTAAAACTGCGGAACAACTGAGAAAAGGAAGGAACACCTGGACATTTTGACCACAGAAGAAATGATAGTGGCAACAGGTATAAAAGATGTAACATCAATATGCATGTTAGGAAGAGGAGGGATTGAGATAGTTAATATATCCAAATCAGTATACAAAGCAACCCCCAACAATATGCAACAGAAAAAAATATCATGTTGAAAAGACAAATTAACAGAAGATTATGCTACAATACAGGGGCACATATTTAAAAATATAACAGGGGAGATGCAACAACATGGGAGATGGGGACATGCTATAAAAATATCCCACTGAGATGGAAACCCTGGGAAAACCAGGTCAGGTAGAAATAGTCCAGTAACATTTGTTGTGTATGTATGAATGTCTTTGTATGCCTATGGACATGATTAGGTATGTGTGAAAGGAAGGCCATTCATGACAAATAATCACAACACAGATGTGCCTGATGTCAATACTGTGTAATCACAACTTCTTCATGCAATATTTCAGTTTATTATATGTAATGAGAGAGTACAGAAGATGTGGCTATGTCATCATTGCACTACACATGTATATATGTATGTCATGCAGCTGCCACACATACACAATGTATGCAGTCTGACAAAGCACACCTCAAAAGGCAGTACACATTCATCTTTTTTCTATCATTTTAGTATATTTTCTTTTCTGTGAAAGCTTTACTGGGTTGTTACAAAAGATGCTTTTCAGTGAAGGCCAGTAGAGAAAAGCTCCAGTATACCTAGAAAATATTTACAAAAAAAAAGCATGCATTAATAATGTAGTTAAAGAGTTTAAAGTTTGTTTTACAGTTACATTTTCACTAGCAGTGACTCTAGGAATAGATATTGCTTACAATTTTTAATCAGACAAACAACTTAAAAAGAAAATATGATTACTTAAATAAGAAGAAAGAAGGCTAGAGAGAATAGGTGAAAGAAGTGAACCAGAGTGAAAGTTAAAGGTAGTGAGGGGGAGTGAGAAATATGGAAGACAAACGGAGAGACTTAGTTTATATCTGAATAGGTGACAAGATTATAATGTGAGAAAAGGGGAAGAAAGTACAAATACTTATTTCAGTGGAGTTAAGGAGGTTTCCAGATGGCTGAAGCAATTGTCTTTTTAAGAAGCTGAAAGAGGGAAGAATTGCAGTTACATTGAGGAGCAGCTAGCAAATTGCTTTTGATTTTCTTATTACAGATTATTTGCAATGATGTTAGCCAGATCTCACTTGGAAATGAATTCCAAAGTTTTGCTATGCTACTGGAGCAGAAACTGAGCCATGGTAATTGAAATCTTTTGTAAGAGTTATTTGGCTTGAGGTCTCAGATCATAAGAATCTAGGAAGTGAGAACATTTGAACAGATTTTGGGTGGCAGGGCATTTATGTTTCTTACAGAGGATGTGTTTGGCTTCTTTTATGTTATTAGTGAGGTACAGTCAGGTTATTTTCAAGAAGGCAGTTCAATGCTATGTGCAATTTGGGACACGTGTAGTGAAATTGATTATATTGTTATAGTATTGTTGGAGTTTGGCAAGTTGTGAGGCTTGGAGATGAGTGGAAATTGGAGTGGTGTAAAGTAGGATAAGTAAAAATGTCTTCTGAACTGATCATTGTGCAACACTCACATACCTAGATATTTGCAACATGCCTCATAGACAGGTGCAACAATATTATTAATTAGTAAGTGAACTGTAGAAAATGTGAGAGGTTACCAATAGGTATACTCTGGCTTATAACAATGTTGGTAGTCGCCACCCATCGTTCACTACCTCCATTGTGCTGCTTTCAGCAGAGACATGTTTTTGGAGGCAAATTTTCAGATGTTTTTGCTACAAAACAACAAATGGCAACAACTATATTATAACATCAACTGGTTTATGTTGTTTTACTCTAACTAATGGGCAACAGAATATATTATTATACTGGGCATGCTCATAAAGGTGAACATTGCCAACCCATCCTAAAAACATAGCTATCATAATACAGGTTCTATGACATTTTGTGACTATGTTGTATGTCACTCTTCAAGATATGTTAAATAAGCCATTCTTGCTTATAAGCACTACATTTTTAAAATAATAAAATACATTAATTACTGGATTTGAACATATGCAATGTAGGTCAAGTTTATTTTGACCCTTGCATTAACTGTTGGTGCCACACAAGAATTCATATCATACTTCTTAGATAGCACCCACTTGAAGGGATGACCTAAGCATTATGTTTGAATGAAAAACTTGACAATTATCTCCCCAAATATAAATATTTCCAGTAAGTAAAACTGCAAGCATCAATTGTTTTGCAGTAGCTAACCCTGCCTGTTCATATGTGTATACTAGGCTAATGATCGGTGGGGCTTTTATAGGCCTAGGCATGTAACCCAAATGTATCCCACTAGTTAATGTGTCTTAGAGGTTATTTTAAGGGTGTAGTTTATTTAGGGCATGATTTAATGTCTGCCTCCGTCCATCAGAGACATAGATGTTAGACCAGTGATGAATTTCAGATTTCCCATCCAGTGGTCCAAATTATACTTGAGTAGGGTTAGGGAAGAGCTCTGCTTCACATGAATGGAAAGCCTATTCCAGAGAATGGGGGATCTCTGAGATGCATATCTGTCCTTCCAAAATATCTTATTTAAGTTCCAGGTAAAGTTTGAACCCTTACGTCTACTTCTTCTGGTGCTGCTCATTTTGCAGATATGCAAAATGTCCATTGGAGTGGGATCCAAGGATGGCTTGAATGGCAGGCATAAATTACCTCTCAGTAGTCTTTAGGACATGGAGTATGGAGTTAGAGCATTGAGGCTATCTGTATAAGACATTGTGTTTATACCCTGTATTATTTTTGTGTGGAATCTCTGTGGATATTCCATTTGTTGCATCTGTCTGATCAGGTATATACAGAAAGGGGTGTTATACTCAAGGATGCATCTGATGATGGGTGACTATAGTGGCACAATAACTTCCCTTGAACTAGATGCCATACACTTACTTATAGGTTGAGTGACACAAAATTATTTTTTACAACCTTAGACACATGTTGGTCCAAAGCCAGGTTACTATCTCCATGAATCCCCTCATCTCTGACTACTGTGTCTACTTTTATGGGTGTTTTATCAATGAGGTAGTTTCTGTGAGTGGCTGATTTCCCAAAAGGTACTATTATGCATTTCTTGGCTTTGAGTTTTAAGTTGTTGCATTGGCACAAGCCATTTGTCTGTGTTAGACCTTCCTTTAAAATGCTAGTATCTTATGGGATTTCTGGAATTCCTGTGTGTAAGTTAGCATTATGTTATACACTCAGTAGTTAGACCTTGGCAGAGTTGAACACCTGGCTATCTGGGTTCACAGTCCATAGATCTGCATATCCCCCATTAATGCCACAGAAACATTCTTACCTGAAGTGCTATGAAGCACACAATTTAAGGGGTAACAACAGCATACTGTTGCAATGGTCATGCCTTCACAAAATGTAATCCAAGGGTTCAAAGAACATATGCATTGTTAGAGTTCACATGGGTGTGAGTTTTCCATATCACCATCTGTTGTATAAGCCAGTCCTGTCTGCACATGTGTTTTAGACATACATTACCATATTCAAACCACTGTCTATCTAGGTCCACACTCTGTAGAGCTGCTTATTAACTGCTAATGCCACAGAAGAAATCAATAGTAGCGTTGTCAGAAACCACATACTGGAAGGGATAATGTTAACTTGTGTATTTGAGGTCACAAGACTCACATAAAATATATTTGAGCTATCAAAATACAATAGTGATGTAATTGTTAACCCTACATTAATTTATCCACATCACATCATCTGATGAAGCCATTGCTACAAAATTTGTATTATCTGTGATACAACCATAGTATTTAAAATCAATGTATTTGAACCACTGCATATCTAAGTCTACACCCTAGGGAGCTGTCCATTAACAGTTTCTGCCACAGGAGCCTTTAGACTACAGGTGTCAAATAGTACACACTTCAAGGTATGACTTAACTCATTCACTCCAATAGACCTCAGGAAGTTTGCACTGTAACTTCCAATGGGTGGAGCCTAAGCCTATTGACAGAATCAAATTATGTACTCGCATTTCAAACAAATGTTCATATCTGTGGAAGCACAGAACTTATGAAATAAGTATGAATGGGAAACTCTTCAGAACAAACTATTTTTATAGTGGTAGTATTCTTTAGGTTCTAGATCTTAAACCAAATTTTATAAGTCAAAGTAAACACAGTAATTATTATGTTTGTAATATTTTGTAAATAACTTACAATATCTCCACAACCACACAAGTTACAGACATAGTGTCAGCAGCATTTTTATTAATCTAGCTGAGAGCTTCATATGAGGCTAAGGAGTTCTGTGTCACTTGATTGTTGAGATATTTAGAAAAATGTGAAAATTATATCTATATAAATTAACATCTTAAAAACAACAGTTAATATCTCTTTAGCTACAGTAGACAGAGGTCAAATATTAATGCAGTTGAGTTTGTCATTGTGTAAGATTTAAGGTGAACTCTTTTAAAACCTTGTGCATAGCATGGTTTTGGAATTATCGATGCAAATAAGAGCAAGCCATATTTAACTCCTAGAGGTGTCAGTAGGGCACTATTTTTGAATGCTGAATTATCCACTTAAATGTTCTTTGAGGGAAGGAAATCATTTAGTTATAACAGGGTTCACACAAGTGTGAGTCAACCATAATGCCATCTGCTGGGGAAGGTGGCCCTCAATGTCACTGTTATTGTATGCACATATATTACCAGATTTGAACCCAAACATGTCTATGTACAGATAATATGGCACTTACTGCAAGTCTGAGAAAGAATACATTTGTAGAGATTATGTCATCATTCTTTTGTAAAGTAGATGCTTGACCTAAAAGGGATTAATATTGTTGAGGGAGCACTCTACCCATGAAAATGTTTCTCCTGATTGGAAGTATACAGATCAGTTCTGTTGGATATGCCAGTCCTTCTTGTCACTTGAGTCACACATGCACTTGTCAGTCCTTGCTGGATTCGAACACATACACAATCTAGAGAAGGTTGTATCAACTGCCAATTTGACATCAGAAGTCATAAAAGAAATGTGATTAAGAAAACATTTAAAGTGATGACATCATTACTGTGTTGCAACTCAGATATCATGCTTAACAATAAGTGAAAGGGTTGTGAGATCCCTCTTTCTGTGTAAATGTTTCCACTAAGCAGAAGTGTAAACACCATATCTGTTGGATAAGCCAGTTCTACAATCACATACACTCATACTAGTCAGTCCTTTCTGGATTTGAACACCTACATAAGTCCACAATCGCTAGAACCATACCTTAGCCACTCATTCTACAGGAGATGCCTTGCTATAGTTGTGAGACAGAACACATTTGAAGGGATGTCATCATCATTGTGTTACAAAGCATATGTTTGACATAAAAGAGATTGAACTTGTTGGAGTAGCCCTTTTCTAATATAAATGTTTGAGAAAAATTGTAAAAATCAGATCTGTGGGATACACCAGTGCTACTTGTCATTAGAGTCACACACTTGTTCTAGTCAGTCCTAGCCAGTTTTGAACATTTACATAAGTCTACAATCTAATGAGCATTGTGTCAGCTACTGGTGTCACTGGAGAAATCTTATTACAAATGTCAGACAGCACATCGTTGTAGTTTATATGACATATATTGGTTGAATGGGCAGTGTGTCATGGTAGACAGACAAAAGAGCAAAGTGCTAATCACTACTCACTACATACTGTAACAATAAGTCATAACATCACATCCGTCATAGAAAGTATTGCATCATGAATGATACCTATATGTGTAAAATTAACTCATTCAAGCATATAGCACCTTTTTGTATTTGTCTAATAGTTCCTTATGGTGTCCAGACCTTTTTTGGATCTTGCTTCTTTAACTAAGTGAATTAGTAGCTAATAATATGCAGTATTAGAAAGGGCAAAGGATAGTTAGAAAAATTATACTAAGATTGTTAATATAGAATGTCCCACCATAGAGAAATGAATCCCTTTTTGCCACTTATTATTCATATTTTCATGCTCATACTTTCATAACTGAAAGCCTACATGCTATTGAGGGATGTGGTACAAAATGCTATGGTGGGAGACATGAAAATACATTTCCAAAGTCCATTTATATAACAATATACTGGATATACTGCCGGTTTTCTGTTAATAATGACAATGAGCAATAGTTTGTTTATTTATTTATTTAACATTTGTTTACAGGCAAAGACCAACTGGGACAGATCAGAGACTGGGGAGAAATGTTCCTGATACATCTTTTTCAAATGGAATGCTTTCATATATACTTAATATATATACTTAATCCTTCAAGTACTTAAATATACTTAATACTTAAATAAGTGACTTAAAACTATTGCATGGTATCAAGTGAAGCCTTAGATGCTTTTGAAGAAAACCGTCACTGATATTTGCACTGTAAGTTGCACATCTTGAGAGATATTCAGTGTTATTTATATTGCTGATTATACAATCAAGCATATATTTTCATATTTCTCTAACTAGTCCAATAGCCATGCATCCAGAGAGGAATTTCTTGCTGTTGTGTCAAAGCTCATGTCTGATTAACAAAATTATTCTAACATATATATCTAGGTTGTATAGGTAACAAAGTATGACAATTTGTTTATGAAACTTTTTCAAAAAATATAACTCTGGGTCTGTGTGCATTATACTGTTTTATAGTATTCATGGAAATATTACAAATGCACTAAATGTTATTGCTGTAAAGAATACTTCTAACTGGTAATATTGCTATTTGTACAATTTTACTAGATTTTATGATTCATTAAATAGCTACATTTGTTTATCATATGCTTTTAAATTGATTTTTCAGAAAATGCTCTGGAATGCAATGATGTATGTAGGCTGCTAGGTATGTGACATTCCATAACACATAGGAGCTAATGAGTTAAAATCTATTATGCATTGATATGGCTGATGCTTACAGATGCCAACCAGTAGAGTGCCATCCATGCATTCCTGAATGTGCATTTCAAGATCATTATATTAAGTATTTGATTTTTTTTTTGTGGATTTCTGACAATACTTTGTGATGTGTGTACATTGTGCAAGGTAACTAAACAACATACATAAGGATTGAAGGTTACTACATAATAACATACATTTACATGTCAAACTCATATCCATCAGAAAATGCATGCTAATGCTAAACATATTTTTTAGCAACTATCTCTATAACAGCAAGAATGGTAATTTGTCTGTAAATATATAGCCTTAGTTCCCCCATCATTTTGGCTTTGTCCAGACTTATAGCACTTAGTGGTGGAGTACTTCACAAGCTAAATTGTTATGAGAAAGAAACAATTCACTAATGTTTGATTTACTGCTGTATTCATATTATTGTAAGGTTGCTTGCATTTACATCTGTTCTTGCTTTATCCTTGCATAGGTTGCTTATTGCGAACATTTATTTTTATTTATTCATTTTTTCAGTTCTTTGGTATATTCACAGGTGAGGCTAGCACCATCACTGTAGAGCTCCAAATGCCTAATAATGGAGGATCAGTAGAGTCTGATTTTGATGGCAGTGATGAAGAGGCACAGTCTGGGGTTGTAGAGGGTATGTCTGACAAATACACGGTGAGACTCTCACATCCCAGTCCCAAAGTCTGCATAAAGTCAGTATGCCTAAGCATACATAGGACACAGAACCATCTGAGAGTGGATAGGTTGATGAGGATACCGTATATCAGGGCAGAGTGGTAACCCCAGTTGCAGATCTGGTGAAATCTCCCCCTTGCCTTTGTGACAGTGAGGTAACATGCAGGGGTGTCAGTAGAGTTGCTTTGGGAAGGCATGCTTATTGCCTCCCACTGATGTTGGTGTGTCTGTATCTGCCATCCAACATATGTGCTGGGTCATCATGTATGCAGAGGAAAGTTTCATCAGGGTCTCTGAAAAAATAGAGTATGGCAAGTCATGTACTTTGAATTATGAGATTGCATGAATTGTGTGTGTGACTCCTTGGATGGGAAAAATTGCACACTGGACTGTGCAGTGTCTGTTATAGAATGTTTACTGGTGAGGGTCAGCATCCATGCGGCCACGCAATTGGTATACCTTCTGATGTTAGCCAACATGACCATGGCCATGCCATATCCCACTCCCATAATGGAAATACGTCCACTGCCCTATCATTATTGGAAGTGTCCACACCCAGATGAGGTCATCCACTTTGTCATGGTCATGGTCATGGACATACTCGGGATGACAGCTTATCCAGAAGACATCATTCACATTGTAGATAGGGTCATAGAACTAGCTATGAAACTCCTGACATAATTAATTCATGTGGATGGGTGGTGGCAACAATGAACTGTATCATCTACTATGCACAGCTCACACCTGCCCAGGATGCCAGGGAATTGTGCTAGCTCAACTGCTGTGGGCGTGTTCCTGCAGACCCACACACACTGCAACTCACATTGCTCAAGACATCTCACAAACATACAGCATTCATCAAAACTGACTTCTTTATATCTGTAGTTACTGGCCCTTGTCTCATACACACACATACACACACACACACACACACACACACACACACACACACACACACACACACACACACACACACACACACACACACACACTTCATTGGTGTCAGGCTTGTTTTTTGCACAATTTTGTGACTTAGGGTTGTTATATATGCCTAGGGTTTAACTTCATAATCTCGAAGTACTGAAATCCCGAATTTCAGTAACCCAAGACTATAAAGTCGAACCATTCACAATACTGAAATCCATAATCCCAAATCACACAATCACGAACATACATACACCATACACCACATAACACACACCATTCCACCCACAGCACAAAATCTACACAACCCTACACTACATATAAGCAGAGGGGCAAGCCCACTTGTACCCCCCCATGTCGGGGGCTGTGCCCCCCACACCCCCCTACTTATATATACCAACTCCAAGGTCGCACATAACATAAAAAAAAATCCTCACACCACACCATCCTCCACTCGCTCACACACAAATACACATCACATATACATAAACATCAACAAATCCAACACTCACACTCACACTTACACCTCCCTATCCATACCCACACATACAACGTACAAAAATGCACACAAACACTCACTCACCTGCAACCTCAGGCACCATAACACTACACGCGATGTACCGGAAAAGCATAAGCGCAGATTTGAGATATTCGAATTCGCTTGTATGCACTTTTTGCATTCTGGTTTTCGGCTTCATGGACTCGGGTTACTGAAATTCAGGATTTCAGTAATTTGAGATTATGAAGTGTAACCATGCACAGAGAGGTTAGCTATTGAATGCTTTTTTTAAATGCATGTTTGATGATTTGAACTGAATTCATTCAATAGTGTTAGCAGTTGTAGTGCTCATACTTGCTGCTGCAGTATTAGTACTAGTAGTAGAGTTTTATTATTTATGTTTTACTTCTTGCTCAGCCCCTTGTGCAGATAATGCTGAGATTTCCTTGTTCCTTGCTGGGGTTTCTTGCCCGGGCTACTTATGCCTGAAGCATAGTAATGAACAGGCAACTCTTGATTTTGGACAATAACTTTTTTTTTCAAATGTTGGATTGCATATCCTCATTTGTGATTTAACTATTTAATTTGTTTTGTAATTAAAAGGTTCTATGACTATGCTTGATGGTAACATTGCTCTACCCCTGGTGAGGTTGTTTGACACAAGGCTGCTTTGGCCTGACTGATACATTGAAGGCATAATACATATGCAGGACAAATAATTGTCTTTCATATAAAAGCTTGATAAGTTGGATTGGTCTGTATATGTTGCATTTATCTGCTACTTACAGATTCATCACCTTTTTTACTGCTGCTGGCAACATTATAGTCAGGAGTTGCCTATGTCTGATGCTCACAGTAGCCAGCAAGATCATGAGTAACTAAAGGCTGTCAAGTTTTATGCCCAGTGTTACTGTTTGTGTGTGCACAACTTCTTTTTTTTTTAATTAAGTGGCAAGTGTATGTGTTATTTGGTGCTTCTCAGCCAGTGCCATGGCATATTGTGCATGCCTAGATCTGCCATGATCGTCCCCATTTCCAGGTTCCTCATCTGACCCCTCATCTGTGTCAGCTGTCACTGCTTGCTATGCTTTGAATTGTGCTCCCTGGTCACTCTGCAATAACTGTTTCCTGAGTATGATGTTATGTAAGATGGCACAGGTAGTGGAGTCATATTGCAGGGCACCTTCAGAGGCATCTAGAAATCAGAAACTCGATTTGAGCAGGTCAAATAAATGCTTTATGAGATTTCTAGTCAGAGAGTGTGCATTGTCATAATCTTATTCAGTAGGGCTGTGTGAGTTTCTCAGGGGAGTAATGAGGTAAGGTTCTATTGCATATTCAGCATTCTCCACTAGATGTCCTTGAGGAAAGTCACCACTTGAAAACTGTAAGTGCCCATCAGAGGTGTGCCATATGCGGAAGCTGTTGGAACTGACAAACTGACCTGCATGCACATTATAGATGATATTGTGTGCATTACAGGCCACCTGACATTCATTGAAGTGATAGTCTTTTCTGTTTATGTACTTCCATCCCTGTTCACCAAATTAAGCTTTTATTTCAATATGAATGCAGTCTATGGCTCCTAGTATATCAAGAAAATGGGCTTTGGCATAGAAATGTTGCATGATGGTAGCTCTCCCTTCTGGGGGTGTAAAAACAGATATACCCCCCCCTTATGTTGCAGTACTGCATTGAGAAAGTGGTGGACTATTATTAAGGCAGAGGCATACAGATTTATAATGGCTGTAGCAACCCCTAATATTTTCAAAGTTTCCCTGTGGTTATATTCCACCATGCCTTGGAATTCGGAGTGAGAAGTGATCACAACAATGTGTTTCCTCTTGTTTTATGCATTTCCCAATTGCTCCACTGTGATTATTTGCTTTATTTATATGTACTTCAGACATTTATTCACTCATTAAGATATTTGGTTTGCAGCCAGCCACAATGTGTACTGCTATTTGCTAAATCTCAAACAGCTTGCACTTTGCTGCTAGTCATAGGTTCATAGGTTCATAGGTAGGTACCAGGCTATCTGCCTGAAGGCATTTATAAGCCTAGCCAGAATGTGTTGGCTTTTGCCGCCCCCTTAGTTCCCTGTGCCTCTGTCCAGCAGAGGTGATCCCCGGGGAAAACTTTCTGTTTCCCTTCCACTTGTCAAGGTTTCTCTTGAAGAGTGTTAGCAAGGAGCTATGCCTAATGTAGATTGGAATCTTGTTCCAAAGCATGGGAAGTCTCTGGGACAGGAATCTATCCCTCCAGCACACCCTAATTATTGTTGTGGTGATGTTTAGACCCCCAGAACATGTGGCTCATGGGGATAAGGTTTTCTTTAGGTGGAGCATGTCCATCAATTCTGGGTTGGACATGGCCTTGTATGTCAGGCAGAGATCACATCTGAGTAGGTGGTATGCAACCGAGCACAACTAGAGTTTCTTCAGTCAAGCTGCATAGGGCATATGCTTGAGGCCAGTGATCCTCTCGGTGAGGTACTTCTGTGGTCTTTCCAGCTGTTGCAGGTGTCTTGTAAGGTACATCCCAAATGGGGCATTGTACTCTATGATGGGTCTGATGAGTGATAAGTAGAGGGGCACAATGACCTCTTTTGATCTATATGTGAGCCCTTTTGTGATAAGCTGGGCCACATAGATGGATTTTCTAACAACTTTGGCAATGTGATTATCAACGGAGAGATTAATATCTACTTGGGTCCCCAGATCCATTATTACGTCTTCCGTATTTAGGGGACTAACACCTATGTGTTAGTTTGTGGATACTTTTTTTTTTCCAAAGGGAATGACTATGAACTTTTTGGCATTTAGCTTGAGGCCATGATTTTGACACCAGGTATCCGTCTCAGTGAGACCCTTTTGGAAGATGTCTGTGTCAGCAGGAGAGTTAATTATAGCCCCTAACTTGCAGTCGTCTGTGAACTTGGTCAGCCATAGTCCTCTTGTGCTTGCCTGTACCTCTGAGAAGTATATGCTGAACAGGAGGGGTCCTAGGACTGAACCCTTGGGAATTCCACTTGTAACCGGTTTAGAGTTAGACCTATCTCCCACAATTCTTACCATGTGGGTTCTGTCCATGAGCCAGTTGGCAATCCATCTTGTGATGTAAATGTTTATGTTCAGGCTGGACAAAGTCCTTCTTAATAGGAGGAGTCGTATTCTTCCAATTCTTAGTGATGACTTTTCTTGCTAATGTTAAGGTACTCCATAAAATTAGGAATATGTGTATTAAATAAAATAAGAGATTTGGTCAGCATACATTTAACACTAAAACAGACTTTAGGAGAGAATTAATATTGTCCCAATATATTTTAAATTTTACACAATTATAAAGCATATGCTGCCAGTCAGCTTTAACATTTATGTAGTTTACATCTCCAGCATCCTATGTCTTTATTAAACATCAATTCAGTTTTATGTGGTGTGATAAAGATTCCATGTAAGAACTTCCAAGAGAATATCCTCCACCTTAGTGATGAAGTAGTGCGTTTTGAAGATTGGAGTATTAGTTTTTTTATCATCTTCACTTGGGGAGTTATTATTAGCAAGTCTAACATAATCCCATTAACTTTCTCTGTGATGTACTGTTGATTTTTTAACTAGCTTATATATTTAAGATAGAAGTATCTTTCCATTTATATTCTGGTGCATTAGAATAATGAGTAAATCAATGAATGTGGGGAAAGAATGTCTAACTATTGGTCTTTGTTAATCTTATGTTCAACAAGTTGTCTACAATTTTGAATTTCTAACCACATGTCTTTTTTTAGCTCAGACTTATTAATGATATGGTCAACATTTTGTAACTTCCCATTGTCTCTTAATTGATACCAGTATAACAGGATTTTGTTGTTAAATGCAATCATTGTTGTTAAATTAAATGTATTAATACTATTTTCAGTTTAAGCAATTGGAAATATAAAGAAATTCCATGTTTTATATTCAGGGTTTCTGAAAATGACATTTTTAATGGAGTTTATCATTATATTAATATAGTAAGAGTTAACTGGTTTGTTTTTGTTTTCTATAAAATAGCCTTTTATTAATCAATGAAATTTATTAGTAGTTATTTTGGTATGATATGATTTTGTTAAATTATTAGATTTACACCAAATACCTCCCTGAATATCTTTCCATTTACCATTATAATTGTTATTTGACCAAGAAATTATTGTCTTAACAATTAAGGATAAGTAATATAATTCTCAAACTGGAAGACCAATACAACCCAATGTCCAGTCTTTAATGTGATGGTTTAAAGCCAATCTAGGCTTATTAGGAAACCATAAAAATCTGAGAACCATTTTAGTTTATTTATTTATTTCACATTTGTTAACCGGGTTAGTCCAACTGGGTAAGAAAATACCCATTTTCAGTGGAGACCCAAGGGGAAAAACCCCGAACAAAACATACAAATACATACAAATAGAGACAAGTTAACAATATAAAGAGCAAAACAAACTTATGGATACAATGGATAAGTAAAATAAATGTAATCCAAAGAATAGTACATAGCTATATACAAGGTCAGAGGATGGAGTCTATCTTCCATAGTGAAAAACTTTGGTCTCCTAAAAACAGAGGTGGCTAACTTCACGGAACCCATGCAAATGGAGAATAGTTGCATGACTGTCATATCATACAGGTCTATATTATACTACTGTGCGCTTACAAAAGCAAAAGATAAATAATCGACACCATGTAAGCGAAAGCTTACAACGTCGAAACCTCAAGACAGTGATTTTTTTTCCAAGGGAAAAAAATCGCTGTTCCAAAATAAAAATAAAAAAACTTTAAAACATTACCCCCCACAGCCCCCTACTTAAATATACCAACTCTGAGATCACACTACAGTGCCAAAAATGGCAAAGTAAGGAAAGCGGCCAAGCAAATTCTTTCCCAGGGAAGGAATTTGCTGAAAAGCTGCTTCGCTATTTTGCCTTTTCTCTCTGTTTGGTTATTATCAAGACACATTCGACAAACTGCATCTATGATCTGGTAATGGGAACCCTATAATACACCAATGCACTGTACAAAGACATACACAAATGCATGGATCTCACCATACCCAATAGAACTAAGATACTCTCCTCAAAAAAAAAGGAAGCCAATCTGGTGGTCCCCTGCCATAAACAAACTGTACAACACAAGGAGGAACTGATGCAGAAAGCAGAATTGCAGCAGATAGTAAAGACAACCACAAGGTCTTCTATAGTTATGTAAAGAATCTCCATGGCAATACCCAGATTTGCTCTGAACTTCTGCACAATAGTATCTCCTATACAGAGCCAACAGATATTGCAAATATACTGGCGAACAGATTCAGTGCTAACTTTACCCCTCTCACCCCCAAAGGACCAATCACAATACTAGTAGATTGTCAGGCACCCAGTATTACTGCTGCACAGGTTAAAACAGCACTGTCCAAGGCCAAGAATACAGCTTCTATGGGACCTGACAGTAATCCTGGCTGTGTTCTACATGAACTACAGAGTGAACTGGCACCTCACCTGTGTGCCCTGTTCAATCACAGCCTCACCTCAGGCTTTGTCCCTACTGAATGGCGCACTGCTACAGTCATCCCTCTCCACAAAGGAGGAGTGACTACAGATGCCAGGAACTATCACCCCATTAGCCTGATGAGTCCGATATGCAAAGCTATGGAACACATCATCATGGACCTAATAAACAAGGACATAGGGAATTTCCAAACTCTGGATCCTACACAGTTTGATTTTGTAAAGGGTAAATCATGCCTGCTCAGCTTGGTTGACTTCTTTGAGTCAGTCACCAGAGTTGTGGATGAAGGTAAGGTGGTTCATACAGCCTACCTTGATCTGGCCAAGGCCTTTGATACCATTCCCCACTCAGAAATGATAGAAAAACTTAATATAGGCATCAACCTTTATATCACTAGGTGGGTTGCAAACTGGCACACGGATAGAACCCACAGTGTGAAAGTAGCTGACTCCAAGTCAGACTGCTGACCAGTCATGAGTGGAGTCCCACAGGGTTCGGTCCTGTGTCCTCCCCTGTTTGGTATCTACTTCTCTGAAGTCCAGGCCAACACAAAGGGACTCTGGCTGACAAGATTCACAGATGATTGCAAGTAGGGAGCTATTATTAACTTCCCAAGTGATGCTGACATCCTACAGAAAGACCTCAATGAGACCAACGACTGGTGTCAGAGCCATAGCTTTAAGCTCAATGCCAAAAAATGTGTCTTCATCCCCTTTGGGAAAAATCTGGTTCCCTAGAAATACCACATTGATGGTAGTCCACTGAACACAGAAGGTGTTATAAGAGATCTGGGAACACAGGTTGACAGCAACCTCTCTTTTGACCACCACATTGTCACTGTGGACAGAAAGTCCTTCTATGTGGCACATCTCATTACTAAGGATTTTGTATCCAGGAAGAAAAAGGTCAATGTCTCCCTCTACTCTTCCATCATTAGGCCAATCATCGAGTGCAACGCCACATTTGGCATGTACCTCACTAGATACCTACAACAACTGGAGAGGCCACAAAAGTACCTCACAAAGAGGATCCTAGGCCTTAAACACTTGTCCTATATGGACAGACTCAAGACACTCCAACTATTCTCTGTCTCGTACGCCTACTTAGAGGCAATCTTTGCTTGACTTACAAAGCCATGCCTGACCCAGATCTGTTAGAAATGCTACATCTAAAGAAATCCCAATCCGTCCACACCACACACTCCAGAGACCTAAACCTCATTACCACAATCAACAGAACGTGCTGGAGCGACAGGTTCATAACCCAGAGACTGCCCATGCTATGGAATAGACTTCCCATACATGTCAAGCAGAGCACCTCACTGGCTCTCTTCAAGAGAAATCTTGATGAGTGGGTGGGAAATAGAAAATTCACTCTGGGGATCACTCCAGTGGCTCTACTTGACAGAGGCACTAGGAACTAATTTTGGGTGGCACGATGCCAGGGTAATCCTATGGGCTAGGCATGTAAAGGCTCCAGGGCCATTAGCCTAGTACACACCTATGAACCTGTTTTATGGAATATAAGTTATTATTATAATTAAGGGTTGTTATATCTTTAATAGTATCAGACAAGAATATCCTTAAGTAAGTAATTTTACCATCATTTACAATGCACTTATGTAATTTCTTATCTGTTTTAGTAATATTATAATTAACAGGTAGTACTTTCATCTTATTCTCATTAAAACTGAGTCCCAATTTCTTCTGGAATATTTCTATTGCTTGGAATGCTACAATAAGAGAATAATTGCAATCAGTCAAAGTTAATAACATATCATCTACAAATAATTGTATTTTGGGGATTAAATCATTATTTATTAGTATGCCTTTGAAGTTTTTATTTGATCTTATATCATTTGCAATAGTTTCCATAACTAGAGCAAAACGCAATGGGGACAAGGGACAGCCATGTTTAGTAATTTTAGTAATCATGACTGATTAGGAAGTATATGAACCTATCCTAATGTATAAAATTACATTCCTCCAGTACTAACAGTAAGTGCTCCCAATTAACTGAATCAAATGCATTGTTGATATCCAGACTAACCAAAGTTAGTTCTTTTTTTAATTATTAGAATAATCAATTATTGGTAGTATTCTCTTGATATTACCATAGGTGTTCCTGTTCATTATAAACCCAGTCTGATCATTGTTTATCAACACTGGAAGAAATTGTTTATTTTAGACGTATAAATTGCCATGAATAGTTTATAATCTACATTTAATAATAAAATTGGTCTATAAGAAGAGCATTTTAAGTCCCTGTCAGGTTTTAAAATTATGGAAATTAGGGTGTATTTCCAGGATGATTGTACGTTTGTAAGTCCTTTAACTACTGAAAATACCTCTAGTAAAATATTCAAAGCAAACTTGGTCATCATTTTGTATAGTTCATGTATTATACCATCATTTCCAGGTACCTTCTTGGGTTTTAATTTATTAATTTGAATTTTGAGTTCAGACATTGATATAGGCTTGTCAGTTATTGTGCTTGATCCTCTGACAGTCTATTTTCAGTATATTTTTTATAAATATTTTAATTAGATCTTGTGTATCCCTTGTTGGTCTATGTTGATTCATCTTATTAAAATGAGACCTGAAAACATCTAGATTAGCTTCGATTTCAGTGACCTTCTTTTTACTACTAGATGAGTATAATTATTTGATGTTGTTAGGTTTGGCAATCATTTTGTTACAGTAGCCAATTTATGCATGGATTTAAGATTTATGGAATAATTAGTAATTGAAATATTTTCTAAACGTATTATAGTTTTATGTTGTAAAATGTCTAGATATTTACCAATTAAGCAATGTATTTCTTCTAAGTTATTTCCTTTTTGACTATCTAATTTTAACTTATCAATTTTCTCCTGTAAATATATCAATTTTGATCCATTGTTTCTTTTTTGTTCATACCAAGTTGTAATTTTGCCAAAAGTCCCATACAAACATCTCTGAGGGTTTACCTGTATGATTAATTTCAATAAAAATTTGAATTTCTTTATTAAAGAACTTTAAAGTCTTTCATATTGGTTATATATGCAGGAATCCTTTAAATAGGGATGGTATGACTAGAATTCAATATAACTTCAAATGTTATCGCCTTATGATCTAACAGAGGCTACTTCAACATTATGTATTCTACTAGTGATCCCATTTGAAACATATACCCACTCTATTCATGATTGTGTCCCATGCCTGTGTGAAAAATGTGTAAAGAACAGTGATTCTGATACTGGAAACTCATTTATATCTCTTATATTATATAGGTCAGTGAACTCCATGAAAGCCTTGATTGAGACTGGTTTCTTCCTTTTACAGCTAGTGTTGGTATCCTTGTCAGATAAAATACAGTTCAAGTCACCAGCAAAAATAATGTTTCCCTTTGATATTCATAATAAATCCCCCAACTGTTGTTTAACTGTTTGTATTCCCAATCCAGGTATCCAATAGACATTAATAAAAGTGTAAAGTTTCCTTTCAATCTCTAAAGCCACTGAACAAATCATGCCTTTTTAATTACTAAATGTATTCAGGATTTTAGGTAGAGGCAAATAATTTTTCCATAAAATAGCCACCTCTCTTCTCTTTTGTTTATAATAAGAGCTAGTCAATATAGAATAGTGTTTAGTATTATGTCTGTTCAAATCTTATTTTATTAAATGTGGTTCCTGTAAAAAGATAATTTGGGAAAGAAATATTTTTAAAAATTTATATAAACTACCCCTTTTACAACCATTATTTAATCTATTGATATTAATTGATATGCATTTCAAGTTGGCCATACTACTGAAATTGGAAAACATAATTTATTTATTTATTATTTATTAACATTTTTGACCGGGAAAGTCCACTGGGTCAGACACCCATTTTCAATGGAGGCCTGGGGAGAAAAGCTCCACAAACCAATTACAAAAGAAAAACAATAATCTTAAAAAGTATACAGGCTTAAGATGCAGAAGAAAACATAAATATTACATATAATAACCTCATACCTTTGTAAATAATATGGTACTGAAAAACTATTATTATTATATCTAGTGAACTGCTTACTCATAAGTATAAATATAAGATAATTGAGATTGTTAACTGTAAACTTTCTATCAAGAATAGTAGACACCGAAAAAAAAGAATTAATCTATAAACTACTATGCATGCACTGTTCTTTCCTGTCTCCACCTGCAAACCATGAGTTTAAAACTCCTGGTTTGAATAGCAATCTTATTCAAATACCACCACCTACCCACAAATAAGTATCTGGCATCACTCTACTACTTGTAGAGTTATGATATATTAACGGTTTAACTTATTTAAGAAAATTAAAAGGAATTAATATGTACATAATATTCAGATTATAAACACTCATTTGCTTGCTATAAAACTTATAAACTATAAAGTATAGCAGATCTTGTAGTCAGATAGTTCTATTCTATTTATGAGTCTATATAATTTTATAATAAATCTAATAACTTCTTAGAGTTCTGAGAAAAAAGAGATTAACACAGATAAAAGACAATACATATACACTGTTTATAACAATCATGCTATATTACTAATATTCTATTATATATTATTGATAGTGTGACTAACTAGTCAACTATTTAAACTCAATTCTGACTACAAGACTGTGCATGCTTGCATATTATGGAAGGCACATATGATATTTCAAAGAACAAATACAGTTCTCTAAAAAATCTTTGTCTACTTGTGAGGACTTTCATATACAATTATCTTTCAAAACGTGTTTCCTCTATCAATAGGATATCATATTCACTAGAACATACTATGAAATATAAAATAATGAAAGAGTAGCTGTGATGTCTAAAATAACTAATAATATGTTGCCAGAATTATATTTGTACTGAGAGATAACATATGGTTGGCAACATACCCACTAGTCTTTTCAAGAGACTCATAAATTCTCAGCTTATCAAAATGACTGTGTAATTTTGTTTGACTTTGTGGAAAACATGTCATTACTTTCATATTATTCCCTCCTTTACTATCTGTCAGACTTTCACTTAACTTTCAGAGCATGAGCTTCTAACATTGCCATGTATTTGAGCTCCTCGTGTCCTGTTCAAAAAGAACATCTATTCAGAAACCAACACAGATCATTACCACAACCATTGTCATAAATATATATGTATCTATTGTCCACATATGCAGAACAAGTCAACCAAGCAAGGGCTGATATCAACAAACATAAGCAAGATCTTCATCCCTTCTTTAAATTAGTAGAACAGAATGTAATTTGAATAATATAATATCTTCGAATAAAAGTTGAATTGAAGAAATTGATTATATATTGTGAATGGTGACACCATATTATAAAATGTGTAACTTAAAGAAAAAAATATAGGGTTTACAAGTGTTAAAATAGCAATGTTGAGGTAAATATAACAGTAAGTGAAAGTTAATGAACACCTTCTTATAATTTTGCACTTAATTTGTGTGTTAAATTTAAGCATAAAACATTTTAGCCAGTATCTCTTACACACACACACACACACACACACACACACACACACACACACAAACACACACAAAGGGCAGAAAAGAAACATTCTCTTAGAACCTGCTCTGTAAGAGGAAAATATCACTGTCAGTAAACGACTTTCTTTCATGTTACACCCTGCTAGACAGGGGCCTGGAGATGTAAATATTGTGGGAAGAAATATCCAGGGAATTGTTATGGCTAGGCTTGCATAGGCCCTAGGGCCAATAGCCTAGTACCAACCTATGAACCTATGAACCTATGAACTGAGAAAGAAGGCTGTATTAGTGGCTAAAACCAACCTGCTCTCTAGTATTTAAGAACCTATGCTATAACACTTTTTGTTATTATTTTTTTATTTTTTTTTTTTATAGCTATTTGGCACACACACTCTCTCTTTCTTTCTTTCCTTCTTTTTTTTTTTTGTATATCTATCCTACCAGGGGAGGGGAGAACAAAAGAATAACTGACAGGTTTCAAAGTGAAACCCCAGTGTTAAAACACAGAAATTGTCTTCATTACTGCATTTCTCCTCTCCTAACTATACCCAACAAATACATTTGCACCAAACATCACTAATAAGACTATATAAGGAAAAAATGAAAAGAAAGAAAAAATAGGAAAAAGAAAACAGCTTCATACACAATACATGTGCCCACCATTTTATCACTATATTACTAAAGAAGCACTCATAAACATCATACAAATCTGATATCTCTTAGAGAAAGCAGATCCAAATCTCATACATACAACACCTCACATATTCCAATCAACCATGATATGTGAATTAATAGTTAAAAGTTAAAAACACCATAAACATTCAGTCCATTCATAACACACTTATTTAAGGTAGTGTTAGCAACACTAAAATACAATAGTTGCTATTATGCTATGTTATCATGAGATATCACTTTAGGATTTATGTTGCACATATATAAAGAAAGGAAACCAGGATATATATATATATGTATATATATATATATATATATATATATATATATATATATATATATATATATGAAGAAAGCTTATTATTAGTTAAAGAGTTTATATTTAATATGGAAAATAAAATATACAATATTAGCTTATCAATACATCTAGGAAAAGAAAAAGTGTCATGTATTTACCTTATAGAGAACTGAATCCTTGTTTCCTTCCTTTCTACTGTATATCCAGTACCTGAATTGGTAAACCTTGTCATGGAAAAAGAATTTTGTTACTAAAACAGTTAACATCAATGTTATACTAAAGATAAGATTCATTTGTGCTTTAGTTTTTTTTCTTCTGATTGAATTTCCCAGTATTTACTTTTGCTTGTCTCTTCAAAGTACTACTGTTCCAGTCCATATCTTCAATTTGGTCTAGATATTTTTTCTTTTTAAAAATGACAGTGCTGAGTCTGAGTCTGAGTCTTCAAAGTGTCTAATTTCATCCAGAAGATATATTTTAAACCTGGCAGGAAAGAGCAAATCTACCTTAAACTGACTTTTCTTATGTTATTTTATAAGAGGCAAAAAACTTTTCCTTTTGGTCATTGCAGCATTGGAATAGTCATTATCAAATATTATTAATTTGTAGCCGTGTTGGTGCAGCAGTAGCATTGTTGCCTCACAGCAAGAGGTTCTCCTGTTCGATTCTCGGCTGGAGTGCCTGCTGTGTGGAGTCTGCATGTCCTCCCTGCAGTTGAGTGGTGTTCGAAATACATGTCTGAGTGGGCGTGCCTTCGCTGAAGGTTGAGCATTGGGCTAGCAACTCAGCACCATAAAAAATCTACTGCCAATCCTTAGTAGACCGGAGTTCTGCTGTGGTGTCCCCTAACCGGGAAAAGCCGAAAAGGCAAAAAAAAAAAAAAAAAATCTGTCATCCAGTTTAATAGGAGATTTGGAACAGGCTGTTTTAAATGTTAGCCCCTTCTCTTGAAATGAGAAGAACTTAACAACAACTGATCTCAGTGAAGAGTAAGTTTTTGATGAAGTAGAAACTCGAGATCTGTGTGTTCTTTCTATACCATACGACATAGCTTCAGATAAATTCAGAGTCTTAGGAAACCATGCAGTAAGAAAGTTGATCATATTTTCTCCTTCTATTTTTTCAGGTAGTCCAAAAATATGAATGGTATTTCTTCTGGATCTGTTCTCCAAGATGTCAATTTTGTTTAGTAATAAGGTATTCTGTTGCAGTAGAAATTCAATGTTGTTTTCATCTTCAGATACTCTGCCTTCTATATCATTAAGAGCATCTTTCATTCTAAATACCTGAGTTTTATGTTGTTTTAAAATCTTGTTTATCTGTTCCACCTGTTTGGTACATTTTTCTATAAAGCTGTCAAACTTACGTTATTTTATAAGAGGCAAGAAACTTTTCCTTTTGGTCATTGCAGCATTCTGTCCATTTTTTTAACAAAAGGTCTTGTATGTTAGAAAGAACAGATTGGAGTTTTTTTCTTTAAAAGCAAGTCCTGAGAGATTGTCCTAGAATGGCTCATTTCACAGATACTGGTACCAACCTTTCAAATAAATAATTTAACAGGAAAAAATTCAAATATTTAGAAATTGTTTAGATAAGTATCAGGAATGTATGTAGGAATCAGTATGTAGTATTAAGAAACTGATTTTGTTCAAAATATGGTTTAGGACATTACAAAAATAAAAATTCCTGTCAGAAATAGAAATAGAGTAGCAGAGCAAGAAAACTATGCTGCTAGTCTGTCAGCATCCTGGCCACAGCCCCACACATATATTCTTAATGGCAATGTTGCGTATAGTCTTAAGGTTAGCATTCATGTGGGTCTTTAAGCATTTACAAGGTTGACTAGTCCAAATTAATCCAATTTTGCTTCCTTCTTTCTTTCAAGGCCTAAAATGCTGAATTAGCAGGCAACAATTCAGAGTTGGACAAGTTTGCAATGCACAATTGTAGCTGCGGTAGCAAATGGAGTATATACCACCCCAGGTCTTAAATCATTGGCAAAGAATAGGAATTGGTTTGAATATTGTGAAATGCCTATTCCATAACACAGGCTTTCTAATTCAAAGTCCTATTAAGAGGGTCCACTGCTCAGAGGAAAAATAGTGGGAAAAGTTGGCATCCTTATTGTGTGCTTCTATTTAAGATAAAAGCCTTTGAAATTATCTCATTAATCTTCTTCTTCTTCCGGCTTTTCCCAGTTAGGGGTCAACACAGCGGATCATCTGTCCGCTCATGATTAGCAGTGGAGTTTTACGGTGTCGAATTGCCAAACCTTCCACAGAAGGCACACACTCGCACACACTCACACCTAGGGCCAATTTAGAGTGTCCAATCCACCTACTGCATGTCTTTGGTGGGAGGAAACTGGAGCACCCAGAGGAAACCCTCCCGAACACAGGGAGGACATGCAGACTCTGCACAGAAGGCACCCCAGCCGAGAATCGAACCGGAGAACCTCTTGCTGTGAGGCGGCAACACTAACCGCTGCACCACCGTGGCCGCCCTGAAATTATCTCATTAATAAGGATCCATATTCAGGATCTTGCACAGAGAGACTGTACAGCCTGAATGAATTAAGTTTGGAACCCCCTGTGCCCTAGGATGTATCCCTGGTGCTGCCAGTGGGTGGTACAAATGCCTTTTGAAATTAAGTAACATGCCATTGATAGGATCAGATGACCTCTGCAAACCCTACATATTTGCAATCAAGGTCTGTCTGTCATCAGTGCTTGACTACCTGGTGACAAACATTGATTTATTCAGACTTAATGAGTGCAATATCTCCATGAGCCAGTCCAAACAGATTCCTGCATAAAGCTTAATGTCAATGTTCATTATGTTTATTAGCCTATAGTTTTACACACTTGTAGTGATCTTTTTTTGCTGTGAGGGAAAACTGTTACAGTGGAAAACATTGGCATGTGTTTATTGACTACATCCCTGCAAAAGTACACAAAATGCCATCTTAGTGGAGCTAGAAAAGAGGATGTAGCTTTTCCTTCTATCCGTTTCACCCAAGATCTTTACCTGAAGGGAATTTTGATATTGCTTCCTGAATTTTACACTTATTTATTGGCTAGGCCAATGGTGTGACTTGTTCTTCTGAAAGTTGTTATAGGTCAGCATACTTCAAGAATTTCATAACCCTTTCTATCCAGCCCTCACTTGATATTTAACTTTCTGTGTAAACTATGTAAAAAATATCACCAGTTTGTCATTTATCTCTTCAGTTTCTTAGCTTATTCTCATGTTCCTTGCCTAATATTGCTAAAGATGCAAGCAGAGCACCTCGACTTAACTTGTATAACAGTAACTACACATATTTACTATCCTGCACCTAAACCAGAATGTTTGCTTATTTCAAGTGTAGTTGTGCTTTCTTTGAAATATTCTTAACGATTTTACAGCGAGCTAACAAATAATGTTTGAAGCACTTTGGCCCCTGAACCTCCTTTATATGCATATCTTGTATGTCTTCTCCACTTAACATCCCACTGGTGAAAATGGGAGTCATATTTCGCTGTCTTTATCAGCTGAACCTTAGCCAGAAAAGACATACTTTGGAACTCCAGTTTTAATGAATCCCACTATGGGTAGATGGTAAAACTGCCCAACTAGATGAGCTACATAGATTTATCATACAAATACTTATATAACCTGTGCTGAGACCAGGGTCAGACATAATTAGAGAGCCCAGCCCTCATCAAGGAGGTTTGCCTCCAATGTCATACAGCATAAGCTTGCATGTAAAAGCTTTGTGGCCCATGGGGAACCTGGAATGATATTGCTTTCATAGGTACATAGATGTTTACTAGGCTAACAATCATAAGAGCCTTTTTTAAGTCTTACCATGCATCCCAAACCTCTGACAAGTTCTTGTACTACTGATAAGTGTAAGAAGGGGCTTGGGAGATGACACATGTACAAGCAGGGGCCTGGGATATGAAACTTTTAAAGGCTGCCTGTGTCCATTAAAGACATAGGTGTCAAACCAGGGATGAATTTTCTGTTCCACATCCAGTTGTCCAAGTTACACTTCAATTTTGGTTAGGTAGGATCTCTGCTACACATGAATGGGGAGCCTGTTCCAGAGAAGATGTAGTTTCTGCGATACATACCTGTTGCTCAAGCAAATCGTATTTATATCACAGGTAAGGTTAAGTCTTTAGTATGGGTAATTCTGGTGTTATTTGTTTTGCGGATTTGCACAAGATCCATCAGGGTGGAATCTGGCAAAATCTTGTGTGCCAGGCATATATTTCCCCTCAACAGTCTGTAGGATACAGAACATAGGATAAGGGCCTTGATGTGGTCTGCATAGGTCATGTTCATATAGCTGACAGATAAGGATATCAGAAACCAGAAAACAATTAAATCAACTGCAGGTAAGGTTACAGGGGTTAGTGAAGGTAAATCTATCCACCACTACATGAAAAACCTGCCAAATGTCTTTCAGCCACATATCAGATGCATATGTGTTGAGTATGGTGTGAAATTTGGCTTAATGTTCATTTGAAGAGCGAAGGTAGTCTTGCTATGAATTTGATACCAATAACCAGGAGTACTGCCTAAATATCTGAGAAACAGATGGCAAATAGGAGAGGCTCCAACAATGAAACCTATAGAATCCCACTGTTAACTTTTTTTGCTTTTAGAAATGGCACCTGTAACTCTAAGAACATGGGTTCTGTAAAACAACCAGTTAGTTATCTCCTGCACAGAATAAGAATTTGTAATCAGGTTTACATGTCTGTCAATAATGTCCAAATGGGAAATAGTTTTAAAGGACTTGGCCAGATCCAGATATACTGTTTCTAAGGCATGACCACTTTCCACTGCATTGCCTACTTTTTGAAAGAAATTTATGAAGTTAAAGAAGCACCGCCTTCCTTTGACAAAGCCAAGTTGATGAGGGTCCAGGGTTAAGAGCTTTTCAAAGTACCAGAATAATGATGGCTGAGATAACATATTTCATATAATTACATTTGACGCTAATGAGACTAATGGGTCTATATTTACCATTGACCCTGGTTGGGCCATCCCTGTGTAACTGAATTTCAATTGCTGTTTTCCAGTGTTAAGGAATGTAACCAGTGGAGAGGCTTACATTAAACAGGTAAAGTAGGAGTTCAGATAGGACAAATTTGGCACTGATGATATGGGAATCTAGTGTATTATCACTGCCCATGGATGAGGTGTTCCTAGCTTTTGAAAGGGCTGAAAGAACTTGTTTCATAGTAAATAAAGGTGGTGGTCAGTATTATGGAATCAGTATAATAGCTATACCTGATATAACTAAATAATGATTTTAGTTATTTTGGTTTTAGTGACTATTCTATATTCATACTCAGCTTTGTGATATCGAATGTTGCCCTTATGCTCCTCACTAGTTTGCTTAGGTATGCTGTTACGGTTGGTAGAATGAGACCTCTTATAAACATTAAACAATTTCCTTCTCTTGGTATATAATTTATGTGTGGGTTTTGTCTTTAAATTTCTGATTTAATTTGGTGTGGATATGGACTGCCTTATCAATGCAACTATTTATGTGGGAAGAACATTCAGAGACATAGGCAGCAGTTTTAGCAATGGGAGCCATCATAGGAGTAGTGCAGTGAAAATTATTTACATCATCAACTAAATAGATAAAGGTTTGTTATTGAGATTTCCATAAATATAGAGGCATTTGGAGGGGAAGTGCCATAACTTTTAAAGGATGAGGTCGCCTATGCATGGTCTGATCAAACAAGGCAGGATAATACATGTGGATATGTGCAAGAAGTGGACATATTTGTGAATACTAGAATAAAGATATTGGGACCCTGAAATGGATGATTAACTCTCTGTAAAATATGCCATACATTTTACCCACATTGACCATATCACTGGGAGTATTAAAGGTTACCCACAAAGATCTGATTTTGATCATAATTTTTAATTCAATTAACTTCTGCTTTAGATGAGGATATACAAACGTAGCTCCTCCAGCTTTCACATTTGGCATAGAATGGTCCCTTTCCAAAAGTAATGGGTAACTCCACCACATCTAGTTGCCACTTTACATTCCTCTTCACACACAATATCAACCTTTACTGTATTAAGCCAAATATTAGATGCTGTATTTTTCACTCTGAATTCAGCCTTTCAGTATCCAAAGAAATAGAATTTAGCATAATTCACTACAGCATCAGCCAACAATGAACTAGTTAACTGAACATGACCACAGGTAGCTGTGGCTATGCAATGCTACTAACCCAAAAACAAATTTGTTGGTCCAACACTCAATTTCTCACTAATAAAACTATATAAACCAATCTCTAAAATAGTTATAAGCTCCAAGACAAGTCAGGATATATGTATTATCTCATGTAACATACAAGTAGATTATTTTGCCTGGTTTCTCCGATTTCTCCATGTTCTTCATATAGAACATTCAGTTAATCCCTTAAGTCCTTTAACAGCTCTCAGTAGATGAAATGATTCTTCTGATGGCATAGCTGGTTGCAATCTTGCAGAGTGTTGCTTTTGGAACATCTTGATTTCACCTTCAAAGATCTTCTTCTTATACAATCTCATGCCTGTTGTTGGTTGGTATATCTGGATTGAACAGCTGCCTAGCCACAGTCTGCATCAAGCAACTACCAGGGTTTTAAACAAGTTGGTCCTGCATGCTCCCAGGAGATGCCTGTTGGTGTGGAATATGATAGTACTCAGAACTTGCCTGGATCCTTAGATGACCTCTTTTCAATTAGTGGCAATGGTACTGGATGGACTAGATGGGGGCTGGGAGTGGGAGTGAGTGGCAAGTGCCAGCTCAGCTGGAGGGCAGTCTAGGTGAACTGCAATAATAGCATGAAGAGCCAAGTGGCCCACATGCTGCAAGTGGTATAACATTTAGTTGGGAGGTTCATATCCATGAAAGCATGAATGCACCTTATGAACAAAGCATTTGTAGAGACTGAATGGCTGCTGTAGGGTAGGAGATGATTATGGTGCACCCACTGGCAACAATATGATGCTGCACCAGCATCTCCAGTCTCCTCATCAGACCCTTATGTGGGTGAGGTTGAACCCAGGGGGATAAGGTAGTTCCAATAGACTGCTAAACTGGGAGAGCACATTGTGGCACCTAATGGTCTCCTGCTGGGATTGATAGCAAAAAAAAAAATCTTGTCTGGCCCTATTATATAACTCAAGTACTCTAGGACTGAAAGACTTTGAGTCAAGGTAGTGGTTTGCCAAAAACACAACTTCATTTGTCACAGACCAAGTCATTTATGCTTGTTACTTCAATTAGCTGAATTTATACAGCACTTGGGAATGTTTTCATAATAATAAGAAAACCTTGTTAGTGCAAATGTACCACACTTCTTGAAAATTGCCATGAGCTTTGGTACAGCTGTACTTTATTTCCCTTAAGCATAAAGGATCTTATCACTCTGGAAGTAGACAGTATAGAGTAATAGAATAAGTGTACCTTTGTACCTGGCATTTTTTTAACCATGGGCCTCATTTCACACTTTTTTGGAACTATAAGTCTAGACTGTATCTTTAAATAGAGGCTGGATTTTACAGTATTTTTAAATGCCTTGGCAATAATTTATGAGAAGACTGCAGCAAACAATTGTTTAAAGAGTTTTATGCATTTTGTGTGCTTGCAGAGTTTTCCATATCTTTTATTTACTCAGTAAATATCAGCTGTGTTGCTGTTATTTTATTCTTCTTAAATGTGGGTGTTCTTGGGACTTCATCTTTGTGATTGTTGTAGATGTATACTTACCTGTCAGAATGTTTTCAATTATATTTATTCTTTAAAAAATAATGTATTCTTTAAATGCAGTAAAATTTGTTTGTCTGTTTTAAATTGTAGTCTAGAGCAACCACAGGAGATTACTTGAACTGTTGTCATTATAATCCACCAATGTTCTTACTCATTAGTTACAGCAACTTTGTTTGCATAAACCTCACATAACTGAATATGTTTAAATGGT
This sequence comes from Protopterus annectens, assembly GCF_019279795.1. Classification (NCBI taxonomy): domain Eukaryota; kingdom Metazoa; phylum Chordata; order Ceratodontiformes; family Protopteridae; genus Protopterus; species Protopterus annectens. The sequence continues at coordinate 13,888,402 of NC_056734.1, forward strand.
TACAGTAATGTATTCCAAACTGCTTTACACAAATACGCACCAATCCACTAAAAGCCAGAATAATAACAGTTTAACTTCATCACAACAATCACTTTAGTCATTCTAATCCATGGACATCCCCTGTACTCAGCAGTTATAGCCACTCTGTTGACTGCATGCTCCTCAGATGTCTAAATGTGAGTATAATAAACAGAGACAAATTAACATATTTCAGATATGTTTCACATGAGCACACAGACAGAAATCACAGCAAAGTACTCCAACTCACTTTACACAGATGTATACGAGTCCTGCAAAACCAAATTAATGACTATTAAAAGTGACTAAATGACAGAGGAAAAGTTACTGTTACCCACAGATGGCTTAGTGTTTCCAGAGTAGTTACATCTTTACTAGGTAAGTACACCTTATTATGATATCTGAGTTATATGAAACTAATGGTTACAGTACTGCATTTCAATTTTGCTTTACACAAATATATAGTAGCCAGTGTAGCCACAAAGAAGTATTGCAACTTAAGGTGGTACTCTTCCAGCAATCCATGATTAATGACTGTTTAAAATGAGTAGATGACAATAGTGTAATATACCTTCATCCTTAGCTCCAACCACCATCAGTTATAGTCACTTTGTTGACTGTGTACAACTCAGATATACAAGTGTGATAAAAAGAATGTTATAAGTAATAATGACATTAATAAGTATATATCAGCTTGTATCACACAAACAGTAGCCACGGTGCCTGGACAAAATCATGGGGGGCTCAAAATCTGGAACAATTTTTTAATTGTTAGTCTAATTCACTTAAAAAGTTAATAGAATAAAATGATTTGCTTCAACATGCATTTTCTGAAAACTATTAAGTATGAAACTCTAATGTTAGTCATTACTGACTTACTTTTTTCCTTTGTGACTTAGCAGTGAGTGATGATGTGAGGTAGTGCCAGCTATGCCAGAGAGAACATATGCCAGCATAGCTAGCTGGAGTTTTGTAAAGAATTTTATGCCGTTTGTATATCAAACTAATTTGTACAGATGCTTGTGCTAAAAATGTATTTGGCCCGGTCCCCTTCGATAAACACATCACACCAAATGAGATTTGAAGACGTTTATTAAAATTCCATAAACATAAAACATTATTGAACAAGTAATATTTTCATTTATTAATCACAGCATAAACATCCATATAACTGTTAACTTTGGGCAGTGTGACCCCGCTCACCCCTGACCAAGCAAGCAGCATCCTTACCTCTGCTTGCTTACTTTACTTGTCAAGCAGCATCCAACTGCTCACTTGTATTTCTCAACTCATTGCAATAAATATCCAACCAAATAAGCAGCATCCTCACCTCTGCTCACTTACTTTTACTTGTCAAGCAGCGTCCAACTGCTCATTTGCATTTCTCAACTCATTAAAATGAACGTCCATCACCAGAGGGGGAACAAAAAAGGGACAAGCCTGCCCTCTTCTCTGCCCACCAGCCTGACCAGGCTGTTTCCCTTCCTTCAAACCAAAACTCCCAACAACCTTCCAAACAAACCAGACTGTACATTAAAAGGTAGAACCCAAACATAATTTGGTGTACTCCATTCTCTGTGAACCACCCATCATATAAAGCAAGCAATTGCCTAAGCAGCTAAAATTAAACCAATTATCCCCCTCCAAAGCAAAAGTACACCCATGCCCTTCTAAAACCTCTGCAAATCAAATGTATCCTCACTTCCTAAGTACCAGCAGTAGCTTTGGCTTCGTAATTATTATAAGGTCATTACCTGCCAAATGTACCAACAAAACACAAAAAGCCCAACATCTTCCAAAACAAAGCAAGCCCAACTACATGACATCCAGTTTAACTGCAGCATCCTTTAACTACCCAAGGATGTAATAATGACCAAATGGGATCACCTCTCCAACAAATCAATTCAGTCAGAATTCAACACCCATACCTACCATCTATTATAAAGCAAACATCCGACAACCACATAGCATTTGCTCACCAATGTACCACCCTAATAATAATTCAGTCCTCCATAACTCCAGTACCCCCAAGATTGCAACCCAGTGGACCTCCATTTACCAATGATAGCCCTCACAACAAAACTTATCTTGACAATAGCCATAATCTGTCCATCTTCACACTGTCAAACCTACCCCAACCCTTCAAACATATGACCCACCATCCAGGATTCAGTAAAGTCACATAACCTTGTCACCTGTGCAGCCATACTAATCAAAGCTAAATCCACCCAGACCATTTGAGTTGATCCACCCTGACCACTTGAGTTGACTAACCTTGTTCCCAAATTTAAACCCAAATTAACAAAATGTTGGAGTGCCCTGCCATATGCCTTCCTATCCATATCTGCCCTGAGATCCTGTACCACATCTAATGATTCCAAGCCAGCCTTACACTTTTCCTGACAACATCAGGGCATCCTACCACTGCCCTTTTGTCCAAATGAAAATTAACAGTTTTTCCCAAACTTCTAATAAACCTACAATGCCATTCAAACTGTAACTAACTCCCAACATAACATCCCTCCTCCAAATATCTTTCCATACTGTACCTCTAGCCCCCAAACATACTTACATCCTACCACCAACCAAATCAAAACCATTCCCTCAAATATATGGAAAATTAAGGAGCCCAACAAGCTCCATGACATTCTTAATCATCCCTTTTGCCAAAATCACACCCTTTGAATTTTTTTTTTTAATATATCAAAACAGCCGTGGCCTGGATGCACTAGTCACACCCTTGCTTGTACCTTAAACAGTTCCTCACCCATCACTATACACATGCATATCTTGCAAGCTCTGTCAAACCTTTTACTTAATCGTAAAGTCCCCCCCCCCCACTGCTGCCAAGTCCAATGGAGAACATTGTTAACTCCCAAAGTAGCACGACCAATGAACAACCCGTCAGCCTAGCCATACCACAGGAAAACAAACCCAATTACCATGCCCACAGATTGTGACCCAACCTCATGTTGTTGTACCTTCACCCCACCTGTGGACAACCCCAAGCTCCCCATAAACAATCCCCAAACCTTCTCTACCCTGCCTCTGACATACCTCAGCCTCCCTTATCTCCACACTACTCCAAACTGCACCAACTCTGACATGACTGAAAGAACCCCCAATAAAGGAGGATTACCTGTGACCTGAATGCGCACCACTCCAGTGACTGGCACATCAATCCCAGCAAAAACCATCACCTTTCAAATTAATTTCCTTCAGGCCTCCGACTGATGCCCACTCTGTGCTCTTCCATCTGCAACCTCATTGAGCACCACTCCAACAATCTACAAAAGAAAAGAAAATTTTAAATCCTCTGCACACACAGACCAATGCTTCTTAATGACAACATTAGGTGCTCCCAAGGGCCTACCTTGTACAATAGCACACTGATGCACTACTTCCCCTCCCCTCAGTAACCTGGCACCACAGAATCCTCCATCAAACCCTCACACAGCCAGCTAAGAAACCCACTGCAGCAAAAAATGGACTTATTGTCTTGTGAACACTTCTGTAAGCAAGCCATACAGAAATACTCTCATGCAATCACTCTTACCCAAGTGAAAAGATTAAATAAAATTACTCATTCATCTGTCAAAGAGGATGACCTTGGCGGCTTCCCACGGGCTGATTTGCTTGAACAGCTACTTGTACACCACAATAAAATTTTGTATGTTTAGAACACAAAGAGAATATGTGGCATACCCATATCTCCAAAATGAACCTCATCTCACGTAACTGTCCTCGTTTGGAGTTGTAAAAATTCATGCACCACCAAGTTCCCCATTAGTCTTACCAATATCCATGATAAATATTTCATTAACAGGCCCATTCTATAAACAGTTATCACATTTTAACCAACTTATGCTTTCTAGTTAAAGTTGTTAGCTAGCTATAAAGCCATAAGAAAAAAAAAGATTACTGCAAGTAAATAACATGTTTAACTCATTAAACAAAAGGAAAAGAAAACAAAATAAACCACCAAACTAAAACCTTCCCCTCAAATCTATCTACCTCACCTATACCCCCATGGATTGATGTACTGATTCTGGTAGCATAACTGAATGCAAATTAATATACAGTTTTTGAAGTAAAATAAAGTCTATAAGTAATTATTGTCATAATTTAGTTGTGTAATTTGCTACATTTTCTCCATAAGTCACTAGTTTTAGGAGGGATTAAGAGGGACAAAGCTAAACTATGAGTTAAAATTAGGGACATCCCTAAATATCAGGGACCATTCAGAGGTATACATAAATTAAGTAAAGGTTGTACAAATAAGTCACCAAAGACAAAAATGGCAATTTGACTCAGAACGAGACAGCAAAATAGATAACTTTGTTCAAAGAGAGAAGCTTGTTTTTGCCATCTTCATGCAATTATCAAATGTTGCATATTTCATTACACAATTAGAACATGTGCAACACTACAATTTGCTGGGAGACTGGCAGGAAATGGAAAAGCAGTACACAAATCCAACATATATGGCTATATTCCTTTGCACTGTACTGCAAACGTACTTCAAATCTCATCCAAACAATTATCCATATCCAATTAAAGAGAAAAAGTGCTCCTGGGCAAAAAATCACCATGAGCTCCACAGAAGATGTCCTGATTTAAAAACTGTCTTTATTCAACATTAAAAAACAGGTTCTGAGAATTGTCCAGATCCATTATTTAAAAGTCCATTTGTAAACATAATCCAGAAGCAGCTCATGAAAACTAATGTAATATATACGATGAAAATCTGCAACAAAAGTTAAATTCTCACGACTCAGCCCACCAGGCACATTAAACTGCTCTGTTAATATCTTACAGTTCAGATTTTCGATCAGACATCTAACAGTGCTTTTTTTTTCTTTGCAGTTAAAAGAAAGCAATATATTATGCAATGTGATCATGAAATATTAAAACAACATGCGTGACTAAATCATTTGGAATACTACGAAAAACGTGTAAACAACTTCAGGCAAATTCATCACACTTATAAAGTTGTTCTCAAAAATCACAGAATAAACATCTGTAGAACATTTCCCTCCTACTGCTCTAACCTTACAGTTACCCTAAGAGTTTACATTTTGGCAGCAGAACCACAACGTTCATGAGGAACAGAGCAAAACATGAGGAAAAAAAAATGGGCACTGCGAAAATCTGTCCAGTCATGAGGCATGATGCCAACACCTAGAAAGCGGGACTCCAAAGTTTGCTGACAGGCACACAGATCCATGAGAAAAACACAAAAGGAAAAATCGGGATCATCTTCAAAACTTGCTCCACCCCCTAAGAGCCAAGTACATGTCCATTGCCACACAAGCCTGAAAAAAACAGTCACTTGAGTCCAAAAATAATGCCACCATAATTGACTCAACCCCCCCAACAGTTACCTGCCACCTCAAAATGGAATCCCTGTCCTTGTATACACCACTTGTGCCAAGTGAGAGAGATAGGGGATATATATATATATATATATATATATATATATATATATATATATATATATATATAGATATATATATATATATATATTTTTTTTTTTACTGCCTTATACTGAATGTACAGAGACTGTGGCTAGGTATGCAAAATGATCCCTCAGCTTTTCATCTCATGGGGCACATCCTGATGAACTGCCATTAATCACGGCCCTCTCCTCATCCACAAACATCTGCCGGCAGCCTGAGAGCCCTTCCAACAGCCAATAAGCCTTATTGAATTCACAAGCTGTTAGACTCCATTCCCTACACAACACCAGACAGCACACAGAACCCCAACAAACCCTTTCATTGTGAAAGGCCTAGACAATAGCAAGACCCCCAAATGCATCTGACCACAAAGCCTACCACTACCTTGGGATTTGTTCACCTACATAAGATGAAGAAGTCCCCCCCCCCTTTTTATTTCTTTATCCCCCCCCCCCCCATCGGCTCAGTCTCACACTTCTAGCAATCCTCCCCACAGGAATCCAAACAGTGCTGCATCCATTTCCCACAATCCTCCCATTGCAACCAATCTGCCCCATTCAGTCACCATCTCAGCAGTGAATTTGTGACTAAAATGCTTAGGTAAAGTGTAATTTGCCACCTTGTCTCCAAAAGTCAATAGTTAAGATTGACAGAGCTAATTTTTTTTTTTGTCAGATCAAGACTGTCTCTGAAAATGAGAGACAGCAGAGAGGTACAACAGGCGGCCAAGGTAATCCTTTCCCCTATACAGTTAACAACCCTCCTGCCACCCATTGATCACACTATGTGCATGTGCGTGACCAACTACCCTCACTTGTGGGCATCTCACTGCAAGCAACACCTAGTACTTCTGCCTTAGAAAAATTCCCAGCCACAAAACAAATCCTTTTTCTTTTCTTTTTGGTGCACCACCACCACCACTGATGTAGCTGATCTCAAACAGTCACCCCAAACAAAGCAGTCACAAAACAAAGCAGTCCTTCCCAGTTCCCAAATATTATTCTTACCCCTTAGAAAGTTGGTAGAATGGGTTTCACATTAGCATAACTTTTCCACAGTGTCTGAAGTCTGAAACTGAAAATGTCTGTTGCTATTTCCTCACTTCATTGTTTAATGATTTACCCTTACTTTTCAAAACTACAGTTGTATGAAAGTTTGACTAGAATATAAGGCAAAATCCGGACCTTTTGTGAAATCTGTACAGTCAAAAGGTATGGTGTCTACCTTTCATGCTGCACCTCATCACACTTGTGCACACACACGTAAAAATCTGGGGAACTAGACATTTGCTCCATTTGCAGTAGCTCCCACAGTGATCCAAGTGAACCCAGAGCAACATCACACTTGTCTCCAGCATGGCAAGGACCCCCAATGAAAACCCATGAAACTGTGCAACCACCAAGACAGCTCCAGTGAATGGAACCTAGCTGCACATGGACCAAAACACACGAAATTCCCACTAACAACCATCCAGCACCACCAATGACCAGAGTTGGGGGGACTCTAACAAACCGCAGCATCCTTTAAGTGACCATTAACAGCTGACCATTAGAAAATGACAGTACTACTGGCTAAATGCAAATCTACCTACTACTGACCAAATGTAAATTTAACAACCCTACAATCAAAGACAGCCCTTAAACCATCTAAAGACCTTAAGTGCACCATGTCTGTACCCTACCAGAAAAAAAAAAGAAAGAAAAAATAATGTTTTGCATTACCTTTTCCACATATACTAGCATTAACCAAGACCTACCTGTCCACCACAATGCCTACAGGTTGTCGGGACATAAACTTGCATAGCAAATTCATGCCAAAATGCGATTCCTTACCCAGTTACACTCACAAAACCTTAAGCCCCTTCCTACCCTTACCTCATTTCCTCCTTATCATTATACTATCATATTTAACCCTTTTCTCTCCCCATAGCGTCTTCCCCTACCCTCATAAAACCCATTCTATTTCTATATAAATCACCACCTGGGGATGTCTCTAGACAAATTGGTTTGCTACCAAACCTCATTTGTAAACCTGCTTGTGTTAAAATGTATCAACAATGGGTCCTGGTGGACAAAAAAGAAATGTACATTTATATCAGACTCTACTGCTGTAACTGAGAAAATGTGTATATACTAGCAGTGTATGCTCTAAGGGAAGAGGCTAAGCTCAAGTCAGCTTACCTTATGAAAAACAGCCAGAAACTGAATGATTTCATTTAGGCCATAATGATTTTATCTGAATGCAGCCAGAGATGCAATGTGTGGTAAAGTTCTGGGCTCTTACTGTCCTTAGTGACAAACTAATTGCTACCCTGGAGTGCCAGAGAATAGCTTGTTAGCCTCTGCAAGGATGGATGAAAGTAGTGGAATTGTTTTATAGTCTCCAGATACCTTAGCAAAATTCTAGATGTGTATTGTGACCAACTGTGCTAGATCCTGATACAGCTTCTAGTCGGGGGGGGGGGTAGTGTGGGAACCAAGGAATCAGGTGACCAGATGTGATGTCATTCTGTAGCCAGCAATGAAATTATATTTAGATTCCAGTAAGAGATGTGACAGAAGGCACTCAGCACTCTGTTATTGGAACTGACAACAAAGGCAGTCATCCACTTCATCTTGCCTTGGTTTTCTAAGTAAATTAACTAGGGGACAGTAATTCTTCAGTTAGCTAGAAACATACAGTGAGATTAGATAAATATTGTTTTTCTGTATCTGTCTGAATTGTTTCAGCTATGTTTTTTATATTTCCTGAGAACGTAAACTTCAATGTTTATTGTAAATGGATATTCAGTGTTTTCATATGTTCTATTGTATTATTTATTATTAAATATATCTATACCTTTCATTGTGGCTGGTCTTTTAAAAAATCGTTTAACCTTTGAGAGTAATTGCATTTGTTTGGTGAACTGTGCCTTCATGCTCCTGAAAGTCTTGCCATTTGGCCAAAGATTACCATTTGTATAAGTATTAATTTTACTAATGGTAATTGGGTACCCTGGTAAGAGCCTTAAAGTAGCTGATTGGTGGCAGTAAATCTACCTTATAATCTGAGTGGAGATGGCAAGGCTGGTAAATCTGTGCCAACCTTTTATTGTTATAGGTGTGTGTGTGTGTGTGTGTGTGTGTGTGTGTGTGTGTGTGTGTGTGTGTGTGTGTGTGTGTGTGTGTGTGTGTGTGTGTGTGAAAATAAAATCTCAAGGAGTGTGTGTGTCATCTACTTGGAACAGGGACACAGAGCACTGATTTTTGCTGAGAGAAAGGTGAAGTCTTATTTGGAGCCTGGAGAGAAAATCCCAGCCCAGGGTCTGGGTGTGCTCCCTGTATGGTCCTAAGGGAATTGTGCTTGGTGCAGAGAGCTTCATCTGAAACTACTGTGTATACCCATGTTTGTCCTAAGTGAACGTTCCCTACCAGTGTCAGTGGTGAGGATTGAGGCTCCTTGATTACTGGCCCAGAGAAGGGATGTCACAAAGTGCATCAAGAGGTTTGGGAAGGGCTGAGCAAAAATATGAGGCAAAATCAGAGATGTTATACAGCACCAGGTACAGGTGAGAAGTATACTTCACAAAAATTATATTACACCTGCAAAGCCAGAATAATGACCATACAACAGCAGGCAAGCATTATTATATGCTGATAGTCTACAGATTTTTTAGAAAACTGTAGAACTAAAGTGAAGTATGGAATGAAACATTATACTATGACAATCTGTGTTTTAAGTGTGCCATACTGCACTCAAGTACCTTTCAGATATTGTTCTTATTTTTTGTGTATGCGACTAGAGTAGCATTACAGTAGTTATGGCATGGCAGAATAATTTAATGTTGCTTTTGCTGGCTTGTCCTATTATTCCTTAGTGGTTGCTCATATTCAGTGCACAAAAGCTTTTGGCTATGGAAACAGTTCTGCAGCATAGCTTGTGATTGACTTGATTACAGTATTATCATTTACCAACAAAGGTTACCTTCCCCACGTTTTTCTGATTCAGGACTTGGCATCAAATAATGTGATCTGTGTATAGTCTATAGCTATCTAGACACTATCTTATAAAAATCTTGTGCTGAGGTTGTTATTTCAGAAGAAATTAAAAGCTGTCACTGTAGTGCAGTTGTCTGCAGCAGATAAACCATAGACCAGATTCTTTCTAGCTGCTTACCATAATAGAATGACAGCTTTTCAGACAATGGACGTCTCAGTTTTAAATATGAATTCTGAAAAAATATGATTTTAATTCTGAAGCTGCTTATAGGAAGCAATGGTTTCAAGAACCCACTGCCTCTATGAATAGGTCAATGCCCAGCTAGGACAACCAGGAGAATAAATGCTGGCAGTATAGTAATGGGTCTTCATTTTTCCTCATGCCTTTATCACAGGCTGATGAAAACTGTCCAATTTGCAAATAAAAATGTCTTGCCATTTGGTCAAGTCAAGTGCTGCATTTTCTCCATGTATTGTTTTGTTGTAAGGTCACACTTTCTCTCTCTTTTTTTATTTTTCATGTGTGTGTGTGTGTGTGTGTGTGTGTGTGTGTGTGTGTGTGTGTGTGTGTGTGTGTGTGTGAGACTGACATTTTTATGCTAAATGTTTACTTGTATGAAGTAGCATCCCACTACAGTCCATGTCACAGCCATAGCACAAACATTATTTAGCACCATCAATGCCCCAAACCCAGCAGGCACCCAACACACACAGTCACATACACACACGCACACATGTACAAATATACACATATATACACACAAATATTAAAGTAAAGATCCTCTAGATTGACCTCCATACCCAGCACACCCAACACAAATATATTTCAGGAAATGCCAGTCTTTTTCATTTTAATATACTGCAGTATAAAAGTAAGAACATATATGGGGGAATTTAATAAAGCCTACATGTTTTTTTTTTCATGTAGGTATCGCTCAGTGCTGCTAACATGGCTGCAAACAGTTTTAGATTCAGTAAGTGCAGCTGAGTGGTGCGCACAAGCCCGCCAAAATGGAAACTTCGGTGGCAGGCAAATCACTTCATAAGCAGGTGACTCTAATGCAAATGAGGCAGGTAGAGAAATCCAGCAAGCAGATAGGCTGCTCTGCAGACCCCATGTCAGTGTCTGTAGTCTACATGGAAAAATTCAGTGTACAGGAATATAGACAGAAAAAAAGGGCTGTAAAAATGTAGATAGATGGACAGAAGTGGCATACCATGTATAGATATGAGTGAAACTATCCTCTGCGTGATTAACAAATTAAAGGAAATAAGTTAAATTTAATTTATTTTTTTTAATAATCTGAGCATGTTTGCATGATGTGCTGCAGTGTGCAAACATGCTTTATAAAAAAAAAAAAAAAAAAATTGGAAAAAAATAAAATTAATATTATGTGACAGAAATGTATTACAGGACACTGCTATGAGTATTTGCAATAGTGCATTGGTGCTGTTGCTAACGTGATAGGGCTTTGAAGTGTGTAGTTTCCAGGCTGTGAGCACAGATCCCTTTGCAAATGAGGTGTAGTAAGTGAATAGCGCAAAGAGTATTCATGTCCTCATATCACCTTCATGTAGGCAGTTAACCATGTTGGTATTTAGAGAGGAGTTAGCTAACATCAGAGGAGGGTGTGTCCAATGACGTCTAAACTTATTTCAGCCTGTTTGCTTGGCACACCATTGTGCTGAGCCTATCCTTGCAGAGCGTGTGCACTTAATGCTAAGCTTTGTTTAACTAAGGGGAGCGTGTTTCAATTTGTATGCACATCGTGCCAGTATGCTGAGTGTGGAAGTCTGGGGGGTGTGTACACTTACTGCTAAGCTTTATTTACTTATGAGGCATGTGTTTACACAGTGAACAGCAGTGCTGATTATATCTAAAAGCCAGGGACATATTAATTAGTTTTGACCCCTCTTTAACTTAAACTAGGGCCATTAAATGATGTTAATGATATACTAAGCAGGTGGAATGCATCATAGGTAGAAATTCACACAGTCATCATCTACAGCAGAGCACTATAAAATATGCATACACCCTACAATCTATGTTCTCCCCCATACTCTGCACCATTGGAGTACAGACTTGGGAATTTTAACTGAGATAATGCTAGGTGCTGCTGCAGGTCTGCTACATCTGTATGTGCTAGATGCTGAAGTCAGTGCTGCTGCTGACAATAGGCCTAGACAAAGAAAGAGAAGAGTGTTCAGGCCCGGGGTAACCTTCCAGGAGCTACATGAGCTGGAGATTGTAGAGCACTACAGGTTGGACAGGGATATACTACAAGAACTCACTGAGCTCTGCTGCCCTCAACTCAGACCCAGAGCCAAAGGAGGGGAAACCATCCCAGTGTAAACAAAGGTATGTGTAGCTCTTAGGATACTAGGTACAGGTACTTCCAAAGAACAACTGGGGACATGATGGGGGTCTCAAAGGCATCTGCTTCCAGGGTACTCCACCAATTCCTGGATGCCTTGCTACCACATGCCATTGAGCACATTTCTTTTCCCCTCACCCCTGAGGCAAGGGCCAGCCGTATGTAACACTTATAACATGTAACACAGTACTCTGATGTACTGGATGCCATAGATTGCACTCATGTACACATCAAGTCACCACCCAGTGAGGAGGGTAGGATCTACATTAATAGCAAGGGGTACCACTCCATCAACTGCCAGGCTGTGTGCAATGCCCAGGAGATTATCAAGAATGTGTGTGATGGCAGCCCTGGCAGTTATCACGGCTCTCATATCTGGCATGCATCACAGCTGTACCAGATGTCTGCTAGGGAGTACATCCTACATGACCATTTACTGCAGGATGCTAGCTATGCACTTTAAATGTGGATGATGGCACCTATCAGAACACACACACCCACTGAAGAACACAGTAATGAGGCACATGCACAAACTAGGAACACCACAGAGCATGTTTCTGGGTTTCTGAACTCATGGTTTCAGTTCCTTTACATATCTGGTGGAGCCCTGCAGTACTCACCAGCCACATGTGCACATATGTTCACAGTATGTGCCATATTATGCAATATGATCCTGCAGAAACAGCTGCAGCAGGATCAGCAAAGGGAAGGAATACACAGCCCCCCCACTATTGCATAGGTCACCAAAGGCACAATAATAAGAGGACTCGGAGGAGAAACCCACAATGATGTCCCTGTAGGCAAATGTAGGCATGCCCAGTACACCCTGGCTATGGCTAAGAGAGAATGCATAGCACATTCACTGACAACCTATGGCGCTAGGGACTGACATCTTACTCACATACATACATTAAAATTGTTGATGACAGGGAATCCACACAACCTGTAGCAATCCATGTATTGGCTGAGTACTGCTTGCATCACACAGAATCAGCCCTCAACGACAGTCCTGTCAACTGCTGCATTTGCTAAGTAAGTCTCTAACCTACATACTACTTGTAAGGATTACTATAACATGGTATCATATGTCTGGATCTGCTGCATTTATTCAGGGAAGTATAGTGGGCTATGTGCACAGAAGTAACATCCACATGGGACTACAGATACCCAGTCAAATAGTATGCATTCCCTAATAATCACTAGGCCTCATGAGGCATATTCACTACATCAGTCAAGGGAGATGTTAAGCAGTGGGGTCATATGATATTTGGACTACTGTCTATCCCAGCAGATCATGTGCTGTTGTTCCACCACCCCCAATGCTGCAGTGTTCCCATATAACTGTTTTAACAGTAAGTCAGCAATGCTATCAACAGACCAAGCAATCTTAGGGCTGTAACATAGAATTTGATCACACATTGTATGCCAGACATAGTGCAGGAGTAGCAATATACATATTTATACTATTGATTGTGTGAAGAATGACTCCACTCTGTCTGGCAGCCTGTGTGGCTCAGTGGACTAGGGAAGTTAGCATGGGTGATGGTGTCGATGGTTCTAATCTGGAAGTAGGCACATCTTTTACATGTGAGGTATTATTATGTTGGTGCTTTCACAGACGGTCAATCTGTGACAAACCTCAGTCACATATTAAGTGCAGTAGACAGCTGGGGAATGCTGTGGACATTGTGAGTTATGTGCAGTACTGCAGAAACAGGGACAGATGTCAATGTGTGTAACATACCTCTCAGCCTCTTAATGCAAGAAATCTGTTCAAAGCCAAACAAAATGGGAGGACAAATGCCTACAAATAGGAGCATATGTTAAATACTGCTTTCATAAACTTAAACAGTTTCTAGAATAACAGGGTTTGTTTCAACAGACATTTTTTGATGGATTTGAAGTCAGAAATTCAAATGCACGTCACTATTTAGTGACTTCAGTCCTAAGTTCATCCAAGTGATTTGCTAGAAAAACACAAATTTTATGAGGAACAGACCAAAAATATGGGCCAAAACTCAGGACATTCTGCAAAACTCTGGAGAGTTGAGAGGTATAGTCTGTAACACACAAAATCTCAAATAGGAGTACAGGTAGGTGTGGCTGTAGTCACTTTATAAGTACTGAAAGTCACATTAGGCATGCCCAAACACTTAAATAAGTACAGTTCTGTTGCCCCATCATTGGTCTGACCTGTTATGCATAGATAAGGCATATATGTATACATATCCGTCTGTCACTATTTTTCTCTCACATTCATAGTATATCTATCATTATATAGTGTCAGATAGATATATACTGATATATATATATATATATATATATATATAGCTATATATATATATCACAATGATACATAGACTCTCCCTATATATCTACATAGCACATATACATATCACACACACACATAGCTACATTAATATATACATTCCTGTTAATTACATAAATATGTGTGCGGATGTCTGAATTGTCCTACATACCCTAATGATGGTGAGTAAATTTGCACTATTACACATCCATACTGCTGCTCAAAGGATCCAAACTAAGGACGCAACAGTACATAGTCCAATTATCTCCAGACCCCTGTGCCTGCTGGATGCCAGCTTGTAGAGAGACACAGGTGAGCAGGTGGTATAATGCATAATGTTGTCAATGCACACATTTAACAGAGCACATTGCTCCTCTCCACAGGTTTGCCTATCTGACTGCAAACAGTCACATGTGGCCATATTAGTAAATGTACACACATAACTAGGGTAATAACCGTTATCCCACTGCTAGGATACTAGATGCAGATAACAGTATGAAGCAGCATCACTCTGCAGATCATGGATGCTGTTCTTCGCAAGCCTAGTTAGTGTAACGCACAAGTACATTGCCTGCAATCACGTATACAACAGACTCAACCTGTGGTTCATGCAATAAGTACTGTGATCTATAGTGAATAAGACTGGATAGGTAGGGGTTCTAATTTCACTCCAGGCTACTTGCTATGCATCTGTGTATATATGTGTGTGTGTGTGTGTGTGTGTGTGTGTGTGTGTGTGTGTGTGTGTGTGTGTGTGTGTGTGTGTGTGTGTGTGTGTGTGTGTGTGTGTGTGTGTGTGTGTGTGTGTGTGTGCGTGTGTGTTTGTGCTTGTGTGTATCCCCCTGCAGAACATCTGCCATGCCCTAATGGGCTATCCACCTGCAAAGGTTATGCACTTTTTGGCCCTGTATCTTGCTGCTGGCTTCCACACTGCTCTCCTCTACAAGGCTTGATGATGTCATCCACCTTAAGACTACTAGTTGACAATATAATACCAAAAGCTAAGCTGTGGCATGTTAATAAATACTGTGATCTGCAGTGTACAAGACTAGATAGGTAGGGATTCTAATCTTACCCCAGGCTACTTGGTGAGTGTGTATGTACTGATGGTATAAATATGATCATCTTGGTAACATAGAAGTAGGTACGGTTTTGCAGCATGTGATGTGCCCCCTCAAAGGATGACTATAACAAGGCCTCCTGATGTCATCAAGCATAATATGTCCTGAACTAATAGTACTAGAAGACATGAAGTTTGTTGCATGCATCAGGTACTGTGATCTGTAGTGTGTACCATTAAACAGGCACAGGTTCTCATCTACATACAGCCAACTTGCACTAAGTGCATGCCCTGGCATGTCCTATACTCAGTGATTGGAAGTGGTGCTAGCCTCAATGTAGCCATGACTATGTTTGAGCCTGAGAGAGCATTTTATATCATGTTATGGAAACATAGAACGTTTGAACTTCACTGGCATGATGGCCATACAGCCCTCAAAATGTTAGACATCTTTATACCCATAGTTACAGGATCAGCACATACTGCACCAGTCCAAAAGAGGCACAGGCAAATGCCCTGTGGTGAGATAATGGTCACCCAGCCAATCATACAGATGACATGTGGTGAGGTGGACTGAGGTTCTCTGTGCACACTTCGGCAGGGTTCTGTTTCAAGGGTGTTTTTAAGTCTGCAAGACAAATCTTTTCCACAATCATGTAGTACTAACATCACATACAAGGTTAATGTCCTTACAGTGGGTTATCCATCTACTATGCCTCCTACAGATAGGCAACATATGCAATCAAGCAGGGTCACACATTGCCCAGTATACAAGGCACATATCACCTCTGAGTAGTCTATATGCCACAGGTGACAATGACATGCATTGCAGATGATCCCCACTGACCACATACTGAAGATATAAAGTGACCTTGTGAAGGACCATACTGTTGTGTACAATTACCAGTTCTGTTTGGAAAGGTACATAATTAAATGGCCATTGCACTCAGATATTGGCATGCTGAGGGAAGTGTACTTGGAGGTTATGAGTATGTCACTTATAGTTGATTGTGGCCTCAGCATGGTGATCTGAGGCACATTAGGTGTAAACCTGTGGGGCCAGTTCATTCACCCCTGAGTATGTACATCACATGTTGCGACTGATGTGCTGTTTACCAGGTACATAGGTCTAATTGATGGAACTGATACTACATATATATTTTCATGGAGTTTATGGCCATTACTATGTCAACAGGCATGTTTTCACAATACCCTCTTGAAGAATAATGACATACCACAGAGACTCTATGAGTGCTCACAACTTGTAGGTATCAGCCAACATTGTTAGCCACAGTCAGTCAGTAGTCACGTGTGTTGTGGTTGAATAGATTCCAAGCAGTAGAGGACCCAGAACTGTGCCATGTTGAGCACTGCTGCTTACAGATCAGCTATTGGAGGTGGGCATCCCTATGTTGTGTATGTGTGCCAGCAATGGGCCACTTAGTAACCCCTACAATGACAGTATCATGGATGCCTAAGTGGGTGCTTTTTAAATGTTCACATCAGATTGAACACTTTTGTTTGGCTATAACAAAAACTTCCTCAGAATCATCAAATACTTCACACAACCACATTTAAATAACCCTCTCAACAAGTCACATGTCTAAAATACACACCCATTTAAAAAAATGAAGCACCCACTACTGTGTGCAAAGTTAAAAAAATCAAATCAATATAAAAACAAACACAATAAATAAAATATGTGTGAAAACTACATAAATTCACACATGGTAAGACAATAACCTAAGAACACTAGCTATAGAAACAGAATCATTTATACCAGGGGGAACTGTGGCATTTAGCTTTAATTGCCAATACAGTTCCCTATGCTCTAATAAAGCGCACCATGTTCCCCCCAATACACTCTGCTGAACCATATCAATACCAAAAAATAAAAACTCATGTTTAGGGTATTTTTCAATGTGACAATATAAAAAATTGGTGCTTCTCTTGTGTGTAATATAATTTATATGCTCATAAATCCTTTACTTAAAAGGATGGACAGTCTTACCAACATAAAAACTGGGGCAATTTCTACAAATAGTTAAATACACTATACCCCCGTTTTACAAGTGCAATGGAACTTCATCCTAATGTGAATTTTGCTCACAAATACTTCTGTACTTTCCAGGATAAATGGGTATTGTGAACATGTGCCACATTTAAACGTGCCTCTTCACACTAACAGTAACAAAGGGTGTATCATCCTTTTCTAAAAAAAATTCTTAATACATCTGGCACATCATTGCACAAACCTAGGTGCCATTCCTAAAATATTAGTTGTTCCATCAAAAGCTTTGAAAATATTTCAATTGTGCCTAAAATTTTTTGAATATCAGAACATTCAGCTGTATAGATAGTAATAAATGCACAAGAATATCCCTCTACTTTTTGGTTGTCAGTCTCTATATGATGCTCATTAGCCGCTAAAATAGGTTTAATATACCCCTGATTTCTTTTCATGAAAACCTCTTCATAAACACCCTCTATTAATTCTATGGGGTAAACTCTAGCCACAAACATCTCCCTTAACGTAATACTTTCTGACTGAAACAGATTGTCATCTGATATCATGCAGGCTTACCTCACATATTGCACTTTTATTATCCCTCCTTTTTGATTTGATTTACTTTGCACATAGTAGTGGGTGCTTCATTTTAGATTAACATTTCTTTAAATGGGTGTGTATTTTAGACATGTGACTTGTTGAGATGGTTATTTAAATGTGGGTGTGTGAAGTATTTGCAGATTCTGAGAAAGTTTTTGTTATAGGCATATGAAAGCGCTCAATCTGGTGTGAATAAAGAGGACCATTTGTTATCCTTGCTGTTGATGGTTTCTCTGCAGTTCAAGTCTCATTTTTGCCTGTTGGTTACTGGTTTATTTCTGGATTTTTAAATGTTACCTGGGAGGTATAGTCAGATAGCTTGGCTCAGTCTAGGGGGTTGTATGCCCTGATGTACACTCACCCAGGTCCATGGTGTCTTCTTCGGAAATGTCCAACACATGTAACAGTCATGTTTCCCCTGTCACACATCCAAACTATATACAGTCAACTGTGTGTAGAACACATATATGTGCACTGATTAGCTCCATGATGATCACCTTATAGGCATACAGATATGGGTACTCAGGCAAAGGGGTGCATAGGTAGGTCAGTCACTGGCTGCACCACCTCTGTGCAAGAGTATAACAGTTGCCATTGTCCACTCGGCTGGTGTGCAGCCAGTAGTGTCAGTATGATTGCAAGGCTTTCCCAGTGCTGTTACTAATCCTTGTCAGATCACATGTAGGATGCAGCATGAAATGTTAACATGTACAATAGATGCTGTGTATCTTCAATGAGATGCCAGTTATGAACTGCTCTGTAAATATGGAAGTTATGGGGCAAGTTATAGGAATGTTATGTGTCACATGTGGTGGGGACAGGGGAGTGCAGCTGATGCAGACAGTGTGAGTATACAGGCTATGCATGAGTCTAAACCCATCATATGTGCCATCATGACATTTGAGGTCACCAACAATCTGGGCCTGTCCTTTGAAGTCATACATGTAACTACACTGTGCATTGTGGTTCTGCTTTGCATGGGTGGATACTTTTGTCACTTACTGTGTCTGCTCAGCATGACAACAACTCTATGTGATTCTTTTAGCTGAGATGGTAGTGCCTCCACGTTGGGGGGGGGGGCACCTTCATCCCAACTGTCACACAGCACTGTCCACCTGTTATTGTGCAGCCTGCTAATGGCAGTTGTCCACCAGTCAGGTTTGCTGAGTCATGATGAGTCTGTGTCTCTCCTGTCATGTATAGCTGAGTTCATGCAGTTGTAATGCTGCTGACATAATGCATGGGTGTAGAGCTCTGCATACGTGCCTGTCCCATCTGAAGGAGGAGGTGCAGTCATGCTATGTCAATCATCCCACTGGAGGTAATAAATGGCTGTCTTGACATACATGTCTGTATTGTCTGCATGGAGGGGTTACATGCCGGTAGTTCTAAGGAGACTGATCTGTGGACAGATCCCACCAGGGAGGACCTCACATTTGGGGTGGGGTCTGTACTGTTCATCCATACAGGTAAACACATGATGCACTATATTGGTTCCCCATGTGGGGATGTCACAGCACTGCTGCAGGGCATTGTAGGTAAGGACCTAGACCATCCTTTGGGCAAGTGAGCCACAGAATGACTAAGTATCACAGTGTATACCTATTATACTTCCCAAATATGTTTGTCTGTGATGTGTACAGACATCTTGAATGACTCTCCTCCTGCAACATGCTGGAAGTAACTGCAACACTTAATTGCACAGAGGACAACTAGAATGTAGTGCCAAGCAGTGTCCCCAGATCTCTGAGACATGGCACCTGAAATCCCATGACAGGAGTTAGCATGGATACAAACACTGATACTGTTGTACACATAGCAACACTGGACCAAACACTGTTAGTTTTGCTCAAGACTAGATAATGCCTACCCACTGTAACCGGCAGAGCCCTTTGACTATTACACTATGCAATGGATGTCGGACATATGTCTCACTCAAGGTGTATGACAATATTAGGCTGGCAGACCTTGCTGGAAACTATGTACTTCATATACAGAGTTATATGTCAGCTGGTGGATAGGCAAGTGTCTGACAGTCATACTCGGGGAAGATAGCATTGGGAGACCTACGCTGCAATCATGCCAGTCACCAGTGGGGGTTCACCATCCTCCATTATTGGAAAACACCATCTAATATTTCCCTCTCTGCAGTCACAGCCACTGTCAGTGACCTCTGACTGAGTACATTAGCAGGTGATTGCACATTGCAAGTTGTCTCAGACTCCTACACAGAACCAAAAGTTATCCAGAATAGCCTAAGACAAAGTCAGTTGTCCTTTGAGCCACTGACAAAAAGTATCTGCCAATGACTGTACAATACTATCCTGTGGGAAATCATCCACTGCTGTAAAATATTGTAGTGTCCGTACACTGCATACAGTTGAACCATTACACATGGAGGTATGGACACAGAGAGGAATGTAGCCTTTTGCTTTCACTGGTCGGTAAGGTGTGGGGATGCATTCACCATTGTACAACCTACACCAGCAGGTTTGGGATGTAAATCCCAGACTGTCACTGCTATACTGAATGTGGCAGTCATCACAGCTATCATTGCATGGAATGGCACCCTTGCTATGTCACTACACAGGCATATCATAGAATTGTAGCAGCCACACAGGTTCCATGGTACACCAACACACAGCATCGATAACATATCCTATAGAGTCCATGTCATGACCGTAAATGTGTAGTCTGTCTCCTAAATGCTTTGGAGGGGATGTGTATGGCTCCATACAGGAAGGCGTTTGATCCCACTGTGTACCTTCTGCCTATCCATAACAGAACTAACACATGTCTCACCTGCTGTACATGCCTACAGCATCACTATGGTATACACAGTACATGCTGGAGAGACAGGTATGCAGCATAAACAGTACGCCCTTCATGAAACAGACACCCCATGCATGTGAAGCACATATCTGCTGTGACACAGCATGTGCAGGTTACAA
Organism: Protopterus annectens; assembly: GCF_019279795.1. Classification (NCBI taxonomy): domain Eukaryota; kingdom Metazoa; phylum Chordata; order Ceratodontiformes; family Protopteridae; genus Protopterus; species Protopterus annectens. The sequence goes on from NC_056734.1 coordinate 13,909,158, forward strand.
GATGTGATGCAGAACATGACAATCATAACAGGTGTCGGGCAACTGTCTGTACTGGACACAGAATATTTGTAGATGGGTCATTTCTGTCATCGCAGCTTGTAGATGTATGAGTTCTCAACAACCTGGTGACACTAATCAAGGGTAGCAGACCTGTTCACAGATTAAGGATGCATGAGTATGCTGAATGCTGCCATTGTCCTTGTTAGCCTGTTATACACATATGAACCTATGGAGCCATGCAGTTACAGTGCTGCACCTTGCTGAAGACATATTTCTACTGTGTTGACACGCCATCCTGTTTTGCTTTATTGCTGCTGTGCATCTATAGGCTACCCCAATAGAGTTCTGAAACAGAAACAGAAACAGGTCCATGACACACCTGTCACTGTGTAACTATACAGCCATTACAATGTCATACAACATAAGGTACACAGATGTATATGGCATACTCGTGAGAAATGCCAGCATACAGTAACTGTTGTTAGCCACTACAAGTGGCATGGCAAAACAAAACTGCATTACACAAGTACATCTTAACTAATATAGTCACCCTGTGCATCAGACACATAGCTTCATTTCCCTGGATTGATGGTGTGGATGACAGGGATGTGGCAACAGTATCATCACTTGCACAGGGTGTTGTGTGGGGGTGCAAGAGGCCTAGGCTAACCCAAAATGTTGACAGCATGTGTGTGAGTCAGGGAGGGAAGCGAATATAATGGACCATGGAACGTTGCTGTGTGTGTCTGTAGGTGACCTGCATTTGACAGTGGTGTGAGAGTATGTGCTTGTACACAATCAAGCTCAGTTCTAGCTCTAACTGTGTGTTTTTTGGACAGCTTTGGACCATACATGGTAGAGTAGACAGTTCATCGTCTCTAGCCCCAAACATGGGAACTGGCTCTGCCAGGAGTTGCACTGACACCTCCATGGCCATTGTCAGAAATGGTGCTAGTACCTGATGGTGACTGCTCTCTGCTGGGACCATAACTAACCCCCATGGAAATGCCCAGGACCATGAGCCCATGCCCTGCCATGTCATGGTGTGGACAGCACACTGTCCTCTGTAGCACTGGATGTACTACCAGTATGAGAGCATGATTGTGCACAGCCATATGGACTCTCATCAGATGGGGTTGCTGACCTATGGCCATGAGTCCGACACTCAACTCTAACCACATGTTCCAGCACAGACAATGTGCAGTCCAAGCCAGACACTGTCTCAGCCCACCTTCTGTCCACTGTATCTGTCAACTCATCCAGGGTGTCCCCAATGTGGTGGAGGCAGTCACAGATGTCAGACTGTGCTGCATCCATGACCCTAAGCATACATCTGGTGTTCCATTCAAAATGTGCCTATGCCTCTATGATAGCACAAAACATGCATGGTTTATACTGTGATGTGAAACCTGCAATAGGTGATGGACGAACAGCAGGCTTCCTACAAGAACTCCTGTCAATCTGCCTGTGTGGGTTCCCACCAGTTCTCTGACTATGGCCAGTGTCTACACTCACTGAAGCCATAGTTGCCACACTTTCCTGTTCAATGTCTCCACCCTCTGACTGTCCAATATCTGTGGCATCCTAGCACTGGGTATGTGTGGGCATACTGACTGTGCGCAGTGACAATGGAGGTAGAAGTGGAATGTATATCTTTGGGAAAGCTTAAGCCCCCATATCCCCCACTTGTGCCTCACTGTGGCCACCATCATCGTCAGAGTCTGAAGAGACACTGATATCAGGTTGTGTAGGGGAAAGCGACCACCCCCCCCTCAGTCACCTGTGTTAAGAAAGAAAAAAGCAGTGCATGAATACGTGCACTACTGTGTATGAAAAGTCCACCAATACTTATAATAACAAAGGCCCACAAATGGATTAGCGCTCAAACATTTTTCTTCTCCACTATAATCCAAGATAGACTTCCTCAGAAAAAAATACACATTCAACTCAAGAACTTTATAACAATAACTTCAAGTAAATCAAATAAATCATGACCAGTAAAATTTTCCTTTTAATTAAGCAATATGACACTATACTTAATAAAACAACACACAATAACCCAGTACACCTATCTTAACAAGTATATTGATATACACATTTCACTGCCTAATTTAATTTCCTTTCAACCTTTTCTTTTTTTAAAAGGCAGTTTAGAATGAATTCCTCATTTAAACCAGGAGGATTATCTTTTCTTAAATGCTACTTCCAAAGTGTTTCTATTTGTTCAACTACACTCCTGTGATTATCTCCTCTAAGATCCTTATGTACCTGTTCCAGAATGGAAAATAAAAACACTTTACCTTGTTTACACTCAAATTTATGTTTAAATAGGGCATGGCCCTGAACTTTAATAGACTATATGTTCCTTAAAAAAATGGTGTCATGCTTACCAGGAGCAGGACCATGGCCTTGGCCAATACCTGACAAACCTGTGAAAAGCTGAGGGTGAGGTAATGTCAGTACCAATGCATGTTGCAGCACAAGGTAAAACACCCATATATCGCACATTTACAATAGCTACTGTGTTACTTGTTGTATTGGTCACATTCTGAGTATAATAGTACAACTGAGGTAAACCTGCCCCAGAGAACAAAGACCTGACATCCACATAAAAGTATGTGCAACCTGACACACTGACTGCTACAGTATTACAATGCTGGTCACAGTAAGCCTACCTGAATGCTCCTCTGCTGTGGAAACTGGCACCCGCCTCCATGATGTATGGTGTAAAGGTTTTCTGGGAGGTGTTGTGTATGTCTAGGTTAACCAGGAATTCCTCAGTGGCTGAGAGTGGTTGTTCCACTCCAGGCCCTTCACCGGTGATTGCACAGTCTATTGCTACATCTGCTGCCCTCCATCATGCAGCATTGATCATGTCCATTTCACAGTGTTGAAACTGCTCATATGTCCTGCCCTGATGGCCCATGCCATTCACATCACAGACAAGGTCTGCCCACAATGCAGCCCACTGTTCCTTGTTTTGCCTCCTCCTGGACAGTAGATATGATGATGTTGCCTTAGTCCTTCCAGTATAATTTCATTTTCCGCATCAAAGAAGGGTGCATGGTGTCTAGGGTACATAATTCCTGAAAGACAAAAGGGGAACACATTACAGGATCACATATATGGAAGTACTATGTAGGGATACAGCAAAGACAAAATGGCTGGCACTATCCACTGCTTGCCCACAAATGTCATATTCCACAGTGTGCAAACATACTATGTGTGTGGATACAACTGAGATAGTAGCAATAGTCAGGTATTCCCATGTGTGCCATCACAGATACTGCTGTACGATCATACACCCACCTCTGGAGTCTACTGTGGTGTGTCCCCTATGGGTAACCCCCCCTGATAATACAGCATAAGAACAGTGCCACACAATTAGCAGTGTGCTATTACAACTATTATAAAGGGACAATACAACTAGACCAGTGTGTCACAATGACAACAGCCAATGCACCCTTGATGTACTGTATGTCCTGTGTTGGTGTAAGACAGCAGGAGATCAATGACATGCCATTATCACTGTTCTATGACAGGCTTAATGCTGTAATCCCTAGTTCCAGTAAGTCTATTCACCCATCTGCATCCTGTTGTACACAAATCAGTTACATACCTGATGGAGTGTAGTATTCCTCTGTTGATATCTGGTGATAGTAAAGTTTTCACAAAGGTTTGCTCTGTGTGAGAAAATTATCATACAGAGTGGCTCCCCATAGCTAGCTGCTTTCCTTTTAAACATGTTTCTCATCAGCAAATTATTGCCTCTAAACCTATCTGTGGGTCTGATATGCTAATTGTAGCTGACACAGCTGATTTGCACTATCATCAACCAATGACATGCAATCACTGTAAAATATATAAGGCCTTTGTGTAGATTAAGGCCCCTTTCTGATATGTTATGATGGACATTACTGAGGTGAGGAGACTACATCATCACAGAGGATAGGTCCATAGCAGAAACCTTTACATAGAGATGCATGTGCTACAGGCTGCAGCTACTGCTGTAGGTAATGGACATAGGCAGAGAGTGTAGACACTTTGGAGGACAACAACCTGTAGAAGTAACTGTAGGAGCTGTGTCAGCCTTGTTGTAGAGGCAGAGGCAGAGTGAGGCTACCTTTTCCACTCCAAATAAGGCATGTGTTTTATGGTAAGTATGTTAGACAATGGTATTACTAACAGAATACTAGGCAACATGTTTGGTGTGTCCTTGGGTAAGATGTGGTATAACTATAAGAATATGTCCACCATTTGGGCATCTGCCAGGCCATGTGTTACAGTCTGGTTGTAATTTGCAGCATGAATGATGGCAGGTCTTGTTACAAGCAGGGAACTCCAATGTGTATGTTATCTGTGCAACTGTGATAATATGCACAGTGACTTTGGGAGGATTGTATGATGCACTATGATATTAGTGGCCCTCATTTGCAGTACCTGTGTTGGCATTCTGTTTGAATGCATATTAATGCATGACATGACACTTTATGCACATATAGTTTTGCTATAGTGATATGTGAAGTGTGTTCCTACCTGTAGGCCTGTGACTTCCCTCAGTGTAAAGCAGACATATCATTTGAATTGCATTGTGTGGATAAATAGTGCATGATTCAGTCATTAATTTCTGTCTTCACAATACTGTAAATTCACTTCCACACACAACTGGATTTGAACCAAGAACTGTGTGTGGCTAAGTGTACATTTCCAATGTGATTAACCAATTGAGCTACTGAATCACTGCTACAGCAGATGTATTTACAAGATATATGTGCACACATACTGGCTGTGATATACATTTTCTACATCCATCAGTCTATGCATGGCTTTATATTGATGTATGTGTGCACCAGCATCCCAGTTGAACATGTATATTGCCATTAATGCCTTAAAAGTTGTCTTTCTACATGTTGCTCCTGAAAGGCACATTTACCTGCTATCACAGGCCTCACCTACATCCATTATTATCTCTTTGGCTTTCTAATGGTGTAGTATTGCACCAGAGTCCAAGGTACAGTTCCATTTTTAATCTTTTCAATTTAATTACTCTTTAATCACGTTTGAGCAGCATGCAGCTCCACTGAAACACACTTAATGACTGTAACTGGCAATTACTATGTTTTCTTTAAACCACCTATTTTAATTAAAAGTTATGTGGCGTGGCAGGTTAATTCAGTGGTCTGCAGATGTGATGGTCTTGGGTTTGAAATATGGGACAGGTGTTTATTTTGTAAGTGAGTATTACAAGTTAAAAACACGTTTACTGAATATAGCTCTATTTAGGTGAGCTTAGCAAAGCTGCGAGATGACTGGCGCCACGTTGCAACTCACTAAAAAATATAAAGAAAAGAAAAATGGGGAGATAGGAAAGTGGCGAAATGGGGTGCAAACAAGGGGGAAAATCACAATGAAAGGCAGGTAGGGATGTGTAGGAAGGGTGCAGGAAAGAACAATAGCTATCCATTTCTTGTACAGCAACAACTCTGCACTTCGACAGAATTTGTATATGACTTTAAACTCTCAACCCCTGAGAGAGGGGTGAGGACAACATAACTCCACTGTCAAGCCAATTGGACCAAATTATGTGTGTTCATTTGACACGAGCGAAATGGAGGGCTATGTTTGGGACGATTTTTTTTTTTTTTTAGGACAGGTGCCCATTTTTTTAAGGAGAGAGTGGCTGTTTTCCCATCCTTACACATCACTGAGCACATTCAAAAAAGTGCTGCATTGCTTAGCATTGCACAAACCAGCTAAGCAGAACTAAGCAGTGTGAAAAGTCACACAACAGAGGTTTTAGCTAAGCTTGGCACCACACAAACAAAAGTAGCCATTAACATGTTTAAGCAGTGTTCAGCACAGTGCAGCAGTGCCATATGTCATAAATTTGTTTTTAAAATTAAACATATATAATAAATGAGACTATAGACATCTTATCACTGCTCTGGACTCAAACCCAGGACCTCCTAAACATTAAGCAAACCCAGGACCTCCTAAACATTAGGCTGCATCTCTTACCATTTAGCTATTTGGATATTATGAAAATTAGTATACCTTCACATATACTACTGGGCTACATGTTAGTGTTGCTAAGAACTGCAGTGCACCATGGAAACATGCTTAATTAGACCCAGACATAAATAATTAATTACATCCAGTTTCTATTTTTAGATGTCTAACAACTGTCAGCTATGTATGTATGAGCACCACTCGGTTCTGTGACTCTACACAAACAGTAATTTAAAAAAAATACAAAAATGTTTAAGTAAGATAAATATGTAATTATAATAACTAATGACATCTGGTTTCTATTTTTAGATGTCTGGCAGGTGTCAGTTGTCTATATGTGAGCACAGCTTGGCATTACTGTGCTGTACACTGTGCCATGCAAACAAAATGGAAAGAAAATTAAAATATTACACATTTTACCAAGTTCACAGCATTTCAGCGGTAGCAAGGAGCAGCAGAGGCCATTCACAACCATGGGTAGCTTCTACACTTCTCCCTACACTGTGTAACCCTGTTTCTATGCTCTCCCTCAGCATTTAATATGCGTGGCATGCCACTGAGGGGGAACCATGGCCATGTGCATGTATGCATTCCATGTAGGCTCTACACAGTGGCTACATAGAGTTTATTAAATCTTGGGATACTCTTTTTAATATAATCTGTAATTGATTGCTGATTATATATATTCTATGTAATGAGCTGTCATTACAGGCTACTATTTTTAAAAAGTAATTTGCCAAACTCTGACAAATGGATGCCATTCTATACTATAGGAACTGGCAGGGATAAAATGATAGTTATGTAGTGCATGAAACACGAACTGGTCACACATCATGTTTTTTTGCATATTTTAAAGAAGTCTTTATTTGCAATTATGTGGTAAGCTATAACAGGGTCACCACAAAATCTTACTGACAAGCTATCTTTTTTAAATAATGAATTGAGAATTCATCTCACCATTTAAATGTTTTTGTTTCTTAATGACACCTAAACACATAATGTGTTTACTGCAGACCCTTTTTTTCTTATACATCTTGACAAAATTGGGTGTTATAACACCTCCCCATTACACACACACACACACACACACACACACACACACACACACACACACACACACACACACACACACACACACATACACACACACAGATATACAGAGATATACAATCACATTTCTGTGCATTTTCATACATGGTGGACCTACAAACAGTAAATGTAAACAGGGTAACTGGAGACCTGGAGCAGAATATGAAGCAAGGTAAATTGATATATAATGAAGTTGTCACAAGAGCCATTTGCATTTTGACATCTGTGGTCTGTTAGGGTTGTTCATGTTCCAAATCGAGTTGTGTGTTAAAGATGAAATGACTACATCCAAATTCCTGCAATCATTTATGTAATTTGAAGCTAGGGATTTAGTGATACACAAGACAGAATGTTTAGAGATGAAATATTGCACATAAAGATATTTAAAGAGTAACTACAAGTTCAATGGTATACTGGAAATTAGAAGATTAACAGTAAATAAAGAGTTCATGGCAGTCGATTAACTATAACTCCAAGCATTTGTAAATATGCCAGCTTCTGTCTTAGGAACCTTAGTTAACGCTACCAGTTAAAGCTGTATAAATCACAATATTAAGCAGTGGAACATTGTTGTGCATCTAAAGTGATCTCATATTCACATTAGATCAAATTATTTGCTACCTACCTTGCTTGTGTTCTTGAGCCTAATTATATATACATATATATATATATATATATATATATATATATATATATATCTTTATTACTTTCCCCCAAATCAGTATCTTAACTAGTAGCCAAAAATACTATTATGTTTTCTAATTTGCTCATCAAACTGTCCATTAAGACTAAAATGTGGACTGCCTACTATTGACTTATTACTCATATCTTAATTAATCTACATCTTCTATTTTATTGATCTATTACCTTACTCTGAGTGCTGAAATGCTATTATATTTTCCTATCATTTCTTTCTTGACATACCTTGCTCTCTTGGTCACAATGGAATGGCTGCCATCTAGTCTAGGCTCTGTCACCAGCATCATAGTACTTGGTACATTTGGGCAATGTAAGGATTGCATGATGCTCACAGATAACAATCTTTTGCTTAACTCATCACTGTCAGCTTCTAAGAGATGCAAGTACTTAGCCATATTTGAGACTTCACTATCACAAAGTAACACACCCTGTAAGCAACACTCATTTATACTGCACTCCACATATGTCCATACTGTATTATCATACACTGAGGCATTACAAAATCTTTGTCCAAGCTGCAGTGGACCAGTAGGTGCAACGTCCAGTGTAAACTAAATACTGCAACACTAATTAGTGACAAATCAGCAGAGTCACTAGGAATCAGCATATTGTAGCTCAATTACACCAAAGCAATCTTAATATAGAAATAGAAATGTACTAGTGATTGGTAACTCCATAGTTAGGAATGTGGATTCTACATTCCTGAAACCGAACAAAATCTGGGTGACAATGATCTGCCTCTCAGGGGACAAGACTGCCAATGTTACAAGGGCCCCAAGGACACTTAAGATTGATAAATGTGATTACAGTATGGTGGTAGCCCATATTGGAATAAACAGTCTAGAGCACAAAACCTGAAGGCTAATGGGGAGACACATGAATGAGCTCTACATGCATGTCACAAATGCAGGAAAGGAATCAAGCATTGAGTGGAATCTTTCCAACAACAAACTGATGCTGAGGTTTAAAGAAAATGAAGGCTGGCTTTAACAACTGGCTAGAACCTGGTGTTAGTCTAGGGGAATCCTATATGTGTAATAGAGACTGTAGTGTCATACACATATTTACTAGGGGTCACATTACCTTGAGACAGTTACATAGATGTCTTCAAGCAAAGATTATAGAGATTCAAATTAAGTTAAATAAGATCAGCCATCAGATCAAAGCGTGCTACAAAACCCACTCCATGTCTGCAGGAAATCACACAGCATTCCTAAATATTTTCATTGAACTTCCCAAAAGAAGGAATGCTATTACCTTGGGTGATTTTGACTACACAGTCATTAACTGTGGAGCTACAGCACCAGTAGAAGATATGCGTGAGATTTCTTAGATTTCATAAAGAAGAACTCCATGGACCTGATTGCTAATGAACCTACTTGGGCACAGAGTATATTTGACCTAGTCATAAACAGGTCTATGTTCAGCTACATACCTGTAAAATAAGCAAACTGCAAAACAGTGAAATGTAAACAGTGAATGGGAAAAATCAACAAACTAGAAAATCATCAAAAAAAAAACACATCAAATGACCATAGTTGGCCAACAACCAGAAAGTATTGAAATACATAACGTAAGCGAAGGGAAATTTTAACAGCAAAATGTAAACAGTGAATGGAAAAGTCAGCAAACTAGAAAATCATCAAAAAAAACATCAAATGACCATAGTCGGCCAACAACCAGGAAGTAATGACATACATAAGGTAAGTGAAGGGAAATTTTAAATATTCCCTTTTCCCCACTGTAGTATGATCTTGGAGTTTGTATATATAGTTAGGGGGTTGTGGGGGTGCACAGCCCCCAACCTTGGTTGGTTGTGTGTGCTATGTTGGATGACTATGGCCATTCAAGGTGTTTTTTTGTTGTTGATTTTCTAGTTCGCTGATTTTCCCATTCTCTGTTTACATTTTGCTGTTTCGTGGCTTGCTTATTTTACAGTTTGGTAGCTGAACATATATCTGTCATAAACAATTCAGCAGCTGTATGTACGACTCACAAGGTGCCCCCTATCATTTTCCAAGTCAGACCATAAATTAGTAACCTTCTCCATCAAACCCTCCAAACAGTGAGAAATAAATGTCACATAGTTCAAGGACTTCAAACATAGAAGTCTCACTCTCTAAATTTGAGTATAACAGTACTACTCATGATGTTGATATGCAAAAGTTATGCAGAAAAGTTCTCTTCACACCGGGACACATTGACGGACTAAGTGAACAATGGTCTCCATACACACATTTGTTGGACCATACATAAATAAATGTGTTCTTTGATTCATCTTCCTGATTGATTTAAATTGCATTTGTTAGTATTTTAAACTTGTAGTTTTAAACATTTTTATTTCGTAAGCAGTGAAACAAAATGTATGAACCAATTAAGACAAAAGTATCAGTTTCAGAACATTTCAACCATAAAAGGCTACTAATACTACTGTTATTATAATCCATAAAAAAAATCATACTCAACAATTATGGCCACTTTATTGACTGTGTATACATCACATGTTTGACTGAAATAAAAATGGCCACAGTAAAGTATTCCAGTTTGCTTTACACAAATGTACACTATTCCTGCAGACAGACTAATATTTTTTTTTATCTTTATCAACTCTGCAGGGTCAGTCATTTTTGTCTGCAGACATCCCCCACACCCAACAATTATAGCTTCATTGTAGACTGCATCCTTCTCAGATGTCAGGTCTATATTATGCTGTCAAAAGATGAATTAATCAAATACATTTTTATTGACACATAAACATCAAATACTGAAATTGCTGAACGGCAACTTCAGCAAATTTTTTTCCCAGAAGAAAAAAATTGCTTGGCTAAAGAAACACAAAGCAAATGCTCAAACCTTATATAGTGGGGGGTTTGCCCCCCACCCCCTCCTAACTAACTATATCAACTCTGAAATCGTACTACAGTGGGGAAAAGGGCAAATCCCCGATGATGGCCAAGTGATTTTTTTTTCCCCTGGGAAAACTTCACTGAAGTTGCTGTTCGGCAATTTCATTGTTCAATGTTTATGTGTCGATAAAGATGTATTCAATGAATTCGTCTTTTGACAACATAATATAGACCCCCAGATGTCTGTGCCAAAAAGCTAATATTGAAAGTAATGACCACAGTCACATATTTTAAATTTGTTTGATAGAAACACATAGTAGTCAAGGTATTCCAGCTTAATTCACACACACACACACACACACACACACACACACACACACACACACACACACACACACACACACACACACACACACACACGCACACACAAGTACACACATACACTAGTCCTAAAAAGACAGATTATAGACTGTTTAAAATGAACAAATATGAGATATGACCATGTTACATTCATCCACAGATATCTCCCACCCCCATCAACAGTTATAGCCACTTTGTTGACTATGTACACTACTTATTCTAAAGAAGAAATAAGTTGCATGTACTTTATAGGTAGTTTTGAATGCACTAGATGAAACTGTGTAAAGATAACTAGCATCATACCATAAAGACCCAGATGAGCTGTGCATCACAGTTTTAAGTAGAGTATTTATGAGACCATTAATAAATATGAACAGCCTGATAACATATGCTAAGTCAATATGGGTAATCTCTGTAGAAGTAAAAGTTATCTGAATAATTCCACATTACAGAGAGAGATATTACAAATGCTGAGGTTGCTACTGGAAAACAACTTTGCATTTCAGTACTTCATCTACAAACCCAGTGCCTACTGCCCTTAAAGAATAAATTGCCTATGTAGCATTAAGAAAAGGTGTGCTGGTGATTTTGCCATAACATTTTCTGAACAACACCAGCTATGTAATAAGGAATGGCTGGCAAACAAAAACAGGTTTACAGTTACTAGGCATGCAATACCAGAGACCATTAAGAAGTCCAGCTCAAAGCCCCAATTGTTCTAAAGCACTGTTTAGTTAAATGACTAGCTCATTGTCACACCATTAGTAAACGAGGTGTAAAAGACTCAGACCTTGCACCCTTGCCATAAGAACCTGCTCATTAACAAGATGGAGTTTTAGTCACCTTTGTTAACTGCCAGAGTAGCAGCTTTTAACTAAATGCAGAAATCCTTTATAATTACATCTTGTAGAGAAGATTGTATCATAATAATATGTAACGAAGACTACATAATAGATGAGGAAGATCAGTTGGTTCTGATCATCACTCCATATAATGCAACTATATGACCTCACAAATGTCAATCTGTTTGCATTTGCTAGAGGCTATAAAGAAGGTGCTGCAAAACTGTATTACTTAAATACAACATGTTTAGATTATATTACACAATTCAGGCCTATTAATGAATTGGTTCATTATTTAGGGCAGTGAATAAAGCAAAACAATTTGAAATATTATAAATCCTGCAGTAGCTTTTATTCAACCCTGCATGACTCATACAAAAATAAATCAGAAATATTATACTTTTTTTTTGGGGGGGGGGGTTGCATGCTTGCAGGACACCTTCACTTTCTCTATCCTCAAGAATAGCTATTCCTCTTGACATCATTCAATACAGTTCTCTCCTATCTGAATGGCTGATAATACTGTATTTTTGCAGCATACACCTACAGAGTCAAAGCCAGATTATGCAAATATGGGACCTTATGTAGGGTAATGAACCAGGCCCCTATCACCCATACCAATACACCATTACTTGCCTATCTCTCTCTATTTACCATAAACATTGTTCAAACATGTGAGTTTACAAAAATGAGAACTCCATGCAAGAATAAATCTATTCTTGCATGGAGCGGATCATGCCTGTGCAGCACAGCAGCACACCTTGCATATTAATGAAGGCGGTCTGCTGTATAACCTGCACGGGTATGATCCATGAAGTGTGCAGGGGGAGTGTCTGAGCATTGCTCGCATAGTAAACATGGCCCCTGCACTCAGGAAGTGCCGTACGGGACTTTGAAAACAAAAACAGTGTCCACGGACACTGTCAGCATTCTTCACAACTGAACAGATATTAGCAGAATGTCCAGATTTGTGCCTCATATGTTAGTTGTGTTTTCCGTACTGTCCTGTTAAAGAGCTCAGGCTCGAAGTCATTAAATAATGACAAATATTTGAGTCTAAGACTCCACATCCTTCAAATAAGTCATGCTAATGCAAAATCTATTATTCTGTCAATTTTCAAAATTTGTAAGAGGAATATTTAAAATCTGTCCCTCTATGTCCCCCCATCATACTAGGCTTTGTTTAGATCTTATGCTCTAAGAGGTGGATAGGTATGACTGTTAGCTATGTGCATATCCCTAAACTAAGAAAAATAAAAAAAAAATTTTTTTTTTCATCCCCACTAAAGTTTAAGCGTTGCTGAGCAGGTGTGCACCTCGTGCAGCTGTGTGCAACATAGCTTAAACATCTGAAGGAGCTAAATAGAAATATACACCCCAAAATTCCAAAGTGGGATAGTGTAGTGGTTAGAGCTTTTTGCCTTGCATGCAGTCATTCACAGTTCAAGCCCCAATACAATCCATTCATTTTTATATGTGAAAGCAGCAATAAAAATATATATTTTTTATAAATAGGTAGTAAACAATATATATTTGTTTACCAGGGTAGTGTAGCAGGTCCAAATGTGAGATGTCAGTGTAGTAAAGATGTGAAACTCCTATATAAACACAAGTGTCTCATACAGTATAGCCACACAAGAATATAATGTAAGGAAAGCATACAGGGGGATGTTATAGAAGGTAAACATACATATCATAATATGTCATTAATGAGAAATCAACCCCACAATCCTGATAGTCTACAAAATGAAAGCTAAACAATGCTAAATTGTGCTCAGCTATCTTTAGCCAGTGTAAGCATTGCTTAAATTTGAAAGCTTAGCAATAATTAGCATAGCTAAATGGATTTGAGCACTGGTAAGCAGTGCTTAGCATCTACCCCTTTAAGCAATGCTAATTTTTGCTAATCAGGTTTGCCCATTTCTTAGCTTAGCTCAGCATATTCAAAATCATCCAGTCATGTTAAAGGGTGGGAAATAAGCCCCTATTTAAACCTCGCAGGCTGGAATACAGCCCATAACCAGTTGTAGTTCATTACTGCAGGAACTATGACGGTGAGGGTGTAAACTTTCGGGTGCAGCAGTGGGGCATTCAGGATCCAGGGTCATGGTTGGACTCCTAATAAAAGACAATGAAGGGAGACTGCTGCAGGACCAGTACCAGGGCTCCCAATACAAAGTGGAGACCTGGAGCCATCTCACACGTGATCTCACCATTGCCACTGGCATCCCTCAGACTGGTGAGCAGGTCTGGCACCATTTTGCTGACGCGAAGTGTAGGAAGAGGGAGCTCTAAGACCAGTGGGTCCAAGATTTATGGGCAGGGAATGTCCCAGATGTGTGTAAGTATCAGTATCAATTAGTGATTGCCAAAGTCCAGCCTGTGTATGTGATGGATAGGTATGCATAAATGTTTACCTATCTCCTGTACAGCTGCAGATGACAGGGCCACAGACTTGGTCACCCATGCTAACAGGCTGCCAAGGCTGCATTGTGAGGCTGGTGAGTGCAAATCTAGCTTGTAGTATTCAGGACAAATAAATAGAAAGGAATAGAATGTTACTTGTCAGTATTTCTTAATGGGTATTGTTTGTACTGAATAAATGATACATTAGCAGAGTAATAGTGATGTACAGGGTATATATCAATAAAAGTGTAAATATAAAACAAGAAGCTTCCGACTCTCCACGTTAAAAAATCCAACTTTTTATTTATAGAAACAGACAGAAGGTAAGCGCTTTCGCGTATGCTACCATACGCTTCATCAGACAATTTAATGTGAAAAATAGTTGCAGATTTATAGGGAGGCTCAGCCAATGAACAGTTATCTTAAATTAATCAATTAACTACTTATTTAATTAAGAAAACATTTGAGCATTCAGGTATTTAGAGGAAGACTGTTTTTTAAAAACTCCTCATTTAAAATGTATTATAAAGCTGACATAAACAGACATAAAGAATGAAACAAACTCTACCATAACACTTCAAGAACATTCAAAAATTCAGGAAATTTCATCGGATCATATGTTGCCTGTTCTAAACACATAAAACAATATTACAAAGCAACCAGACAAATATTTGATGCAAAAATATTCCAGCATATATCATTCGACAATTTGTGCAGCATTCTTAGCTCACTTAAAATGTAAAGCTGCTCTCATTGTTCCTGAATAAAAGTTTTTCTTACCAGTATATGCTAAAGCAATTCCATTCATAGAAATGATTAATATAAATATATGTATGAATAAATAAATAAGTGTGTATATAAATATATAAATATATATATATATGTAAATATGAATAAATATGAATAAATATGTATAAAAGAATATATAAATATATAAATATAGGCATGTAAAAATATAAATTATGAACTTACTATTTCTAAAATATATGTATATTTATAATTGTATGATAGGATAAAAAATTTAAAATTATGTCAAAGAAACCACCTCTAACTTACTCAAAAATAGTCAATGCATGGTATAGACTTTTTGAATAAAAATTAAATGAATTAATGAAATAAATTAATTTATAAAATAAGATAGAGGAAGCAAAGCTCTATAAATTCTCAGGCTGTATAAATAATATATTACCATCATAGTGTAGTGTGTCTTAAAGCAATTGTATACAACTTGAAGCTTAAAAACAATTAAGTAGGCACAGTAATAAATGTATAAAGAAAAAATGTAAATAAATAAATAAACAATAAACAAATAATTAAATGTCACAAAGACTGCTGGGTATGATAACTATACTACACTTTATAATGTCATCTTCGGTTATTAAGAAATGACCTGATGGTGATATAATTGTTTAAGCCTGGGGGGTAGTGACCTCTAAGTTTAAGTATCCATTTTAGTTCATTTAACTCGATCTGATTTATATAGTCACCACCTCTATCTGTGGCCTCTACAATTTGCAGTACCCTGAATGCAAAGAAATGCGATGGATTAGATATCACATGCTTAGCCAAAGCATTTAAATCATTTTTCTTTTTTATATCATATTGATGGTTATATATTCTATTCTTAAGTTTCCTTTTGGTAAGGCCTATATAGAATACATTACAGCATTCGCATGTGGCTAGATAGATTAATCCAGAGGTGTTGCAGGTGGCTCTAAATCTAGGTATAAACGTAAAATCAAGTTCTGGATGCACAAATTCTTGACTTTTAGTTATAAACTTGCAGTAATTGCAGTTATGACATGGATAGGTTCCAAAAGAATCATTAGTGCTTAACATATTGTGTGATAATTTTGGCTTTCTGTCACATAGTAAGGATTTTAAATTTTTATTACTCCTGTAAACTATATGAGGAGTACTACCTATTATTTTCTTAGTAGGTTCATCCAGCATTAAAACCTTCCAATTGTTGATTAATATTTTCTTAATATTCATGAAGTCATTAGTGTATGTCGTAATAAAAGATACTCTATCAGTATAATTATAGTTATAAACAGTATTCGTAAAATGAACTGCCTGGCGATCAATTCTAGAATCATGTGAAGTCAGAGGTTCTAAAGGCAAAACATTGTTTCTGACTTCCATTACTAGGTCATGGTTATAACCTCTTTCTAAGAACATATTCACCATTTTGTCAGCTTCTCTATTTAAATCATCCTTGTCAGTACATATTTTACTTAGTCTAACAAATTGACTTTTCAAAATACCTTTAAAGGTGTGACGAGGATGCATACTGTCATATTTCAAAATGGTGTTCCTCCAACATTTTTTCTTAAACAATGTGGATACTAGTCTCCCTCTTCTAATATTTATGCTGACATCCAAAAAATTAACTGATGAGTAAGAGGTTTCAGCTGAGAATCTGAGAAACGTGGTGGTGGTTTCTAAGTAATTTTTAAAATTATAAAATTCCTCTACCGAGCCATCCCAAACAATTAAAATATCATCAACAAAACGCTTATATAACAAAACTTTGTAAAATAAAGAATGTGTAAAGACATTATGCAGCTCCCAGTGGTGTACAACTAAGTTTGCATATGTGTTTGCACAGGGGGTCCCCATGGCCACGCCACAGGTCTGTAGGTAGAGCTTACCCCCAAATGCAAACACATTGTTGCTTAACACCATGTCTAATAGTTGACACACCAAAATGGCAGTGTTCCCTTTTAAATTCTGGCTGTGTTGTAGTAAATCACGTATGGCTTCAATCCCAACATCGTTAGGGATTGAAGTAAATAAACTCTGCACATCCATTGTGATTAGAAGATGTTTATCCTGCCTAAACTCAAAGTCCAAAGACTGTAAATAATTTATAAGCTGGTACGTGTCTTTGAGAATCGTAGGGATGGCTTCTACTAGGGGTCTTAACGTTTTTTCTAGAAAGATTGATACGTTTTCAGTGACCCATTTTGCACCAGACACTATCGGCCTCATTGGAGGTGGTAAGGTCTCCTTATGCATTTTTGGTAGTCCTTTGATTATAGGTACTACCGGGTGCTCAATAGAAAAAAAGTCATATAAAGTGTTCGATATCTGGGTACACATTAACATGTCATACATATCATCTTTAACTGTTTTAATAATAGAATTGAATTTAGTTTGATCAATTAAAAGATATGTATTGTCAGCTTCCAACATGTTACTCATTAAAACATTGTAATCAATTGTATTAAAGATGGCTAAGCCTCCCCCTTTATCAACTGGCCTGAAAGTTAGTGTATAATCATTGCTAAGATTTCGTAGCGAATTCATGTTATTGCTTGACATATTAAAAAACGCACATTTTCTTGTACCATTATAAAAATAACTATAAAAGTCTGTTTCGCATAGTTTGACAAAGGAATCTATATGAGCTGGCATAGCTGGTATAAAAGAACTTTTCTTCTTATATGCGGGAGTATTAACAGCATTATGCGTAGCAGTGTTCATGTCTTTATTGAAAAACAATTTCAGACTAACTGCACGTGCAAAAAAGCGTAAGTCAATTAATATATCAGATAATGTACTTCCTCGTGAAGGAACAAAAGAAAGACCATTATTGAGCAATTCAATGTCACTATCATTCAAAGAATAGTCCGATAAATTAAAGTAGAGCGTGCTTACTGCCTTTGCCTTCTTGGTTGATAAGTATTCATCTCTCCGGATAGCTTTCTTTTTCTGCTCTCCCAGCTGTTTCTTCTTCCTTTCGCATATGTTGGTTTCCTTATGGGCAGGGGTAAAAAAAGGATGTTATCATCATTACGCCTTTTACTAATAGCTCCCGTAGAGTTTCTTGAAGCTTTGGCTGCGTTATTGGCTTCTTGATTCGGGAGTGGTGTCGAAGCAAGAGAGGCACTAGTGACTGAAGCAAATGTCTCAGGCGGTGTGGTAAAGGAGTCGTGTGACGTATCAGTGACAGCGCCAAGCTCAGCTGTTGTTAAACCAATGGCAGCAGGTGCTGTGAGTGTGCGATCCAAAGGCGCTGAGTTCGAACCAGTATTCTCCCCTGAGAACTGATTGTCCAACCTCCTCGGCCAAACAAACACATTGCCGGTGGAAAAATCCTTAAAGTCACGTTGAAGCTTCCTTGATTTAATTTGTTGGAGCTTCATAGCATATGTAGATATATATATATCAATAAAAGTGTCAGTACCTGTCAATAAAATTCATAACCCTAGATTGGTTGTGGTTACTTTGATATGTGGTGGTATGAATCTAAATGTGTACAGGTTCTGCACAGAAACTATAGCGCTGAAAGCATTAAATAATTGAGGCTCATATGACAAAGATTGTGGAGTTGGAAAACACGAGATTAACTATATGAAATATTCCATGCACCAAGATCTGACACCTGAAAACTAATGCTATGTTAACCAGTGTTTCCCAGACTGTGCTATGTCAAAGTATGAATACACAGTATAAGAACTGTCTGTCATGCATGAATGTCAGAATTACAAGGTCAGATTGTAGAACCAAGAGAGTATTAGGCAGAAAGTCAAACAAAAGACAGCAGTTCCTCAATAGCTTATTCTGATCAAACACAAACTTGATGTATTCTTTTGCACAATCAGGCACGGTTTGAATCCTGGGAATGGTAGTAAGCTGTATGCATAATTTCACACAAGAATATGTGAATATGTGCAGAAACAGTCAGGTAGTGTTACAGAAATTTCCTCCATAGGTCCACCAGGTAAGAAAAGGTATAAATTAGCTTTAAGAAGGCTGTAATTATACACTGTGTATAACACCCACTGTCCAACACCAAGGCTGCAAATGACAGCAATATAAGTACATACACCAAGTAGTCTCCTTCAAGAAATGTCCCTCTAGTATCACACTGTCACAGCTATTAGTCACTGCCATCAACACCGAGGGTGACCGATAGAAAACAAGGCAGAGTATGGAAGTAGCACACACACACAGTATGAGTGCACATATGTAACCATGACTATGTGAATATGGCTAGAAACAGTCATGTAGTGTTAACAGAAATTTTCTCCACAGGTCCACCAGGTAAGAAAAAGTATAAATTAGCTGTAAGAAGGCTGTAATTATACACTGTGTACAACACCCATTGTCCAGCCCCAAGGCTGCAAATGACAGCAAGATAAGTACATACACCAAATAGTCCTCTCCAAGAAATGTCCCTCAACTGTCATGCTGTCACATCTAGTGGTCACTGCTGCCAACACCCAGTGTGACTGATAGAAATCACGGTGGAGTATGGCAGTAGTGCACACACACACACACACACACACACACACACACACACACACACACGTACGCATGCACGCACGCACGCACACACACACACGCACACACAGTATGAGTGCACATGTGTAACCTTGACTGTGTGAATATGGGTAGAAACAGTCAGGTAGTGTTAACAGAAATTTCTTCCACAGGTCTGCCAGATAAGAAAAGGTATAAATTAGCTGTAAGAAGGCTGTAATTATACACTGTGTACGAACATACCACTGCCATACCCAAGACCATAGGTCGATGTAAAGTGATGTAATACCTGGAGAGTAATGATTAGAGCAATGATCATTAAAGTTGTGATCAATTGAAGCTTATACAGTTGTTACTTGACATCTCTCTCTCTCTCCCCGACCCTATCTGCACCAATAATCTAAACACATAAATCAACGGGTAGGTTTTTCACCAAACCTACTGTTGGGACATGTGTCTTATTGTTCTACAAATATTTAAACATTTGATTATTAATGTTCCCTGTTCAAATACTATCATTGGTGGTGTGTTGCTATAAATGTAACCTGCATGCCGTTATAATGCCCACTGTGGTTCAATGTATGCATGTGTTCTGTTTGCTATGCAACTGTTTCAAATCTGTTGTTTTGGGTTAATGGGAGCACACATGCATGCTGTTATAACTAATCCTGGAATGTGTTGTTCATGACTAACCAACATATGTCGTAAACCTCAACACAATAGCACATCTGGGAAGGCTGTTCCAAGCAGATCTACCTGTCCCTCCTCAACTGGCTATGGCACCAGACTCCAACAAGTCTGGGACCCAACCCAGGACCTCATCATCCACTGGCCATGTACCACCTTCAGTTGGAACTGCCTCAGGGGTTGGGGCCCGTCTCCCCCCTGGGAGCGGGCATGGACTGGACACCGTCACCCATAGTCAGATCCGGGGAATGGTGCATAGCAAGCTTCGAAAGGAGTTTGGAGATCAGCTATGCCAGCTTGAAGGACACGTGGCACATCTTCAGGGTCAGCCTGTCCCTCCTGCGCAGCCACCCGAAACAACCACCTTTGGGGCCATGAAGGTGCAGTGATGACTGCCCATGGGTGGGGACCTTAAGTCCCACTGTATCCATTTGGGGGCTTGTGGGCATCCATTTCCCAACCACCCTCCTCATCCAAGGTGTTTACTCCCCACATGGATAATATACTGCCCCTGTCTGCTGTCTTGTCTGTCTTGTCTGTCTTCCTACCCAACTTACCTCCCCAAATATACCTGCTATCCTTCTCCAACATCCCACTCTCACCAACTCAACTAAAAAAAGGCAATCTGTTCCCAAAAAAAAAAGTTGCTCCATACACAGCTGTCCATTTTGCACATGTGTCCACTGGACACATGTAATCTGGTCTAACTGGCTTAACAACACATTACTGTTGCCCTCACCCCTCTCACAGGGGTTTGAGTGTCTAAATTCACCTCCAAATTCTGTACATATGCACAGCTCTTGCTGTATTAGAAATATATAGCTATGGACCTTCCCTACACCCGTCCTGCACATCCCTAGCTATCTTTCATATTGTTTTTCCCTCTGCATGCCCCTTTTTTCACCACTTTCCTAGCACCCCTTTTTTCTTTTCTTTTAAAGAAATTAGCGCTGGGGTAAGCAGGAGTAAGTGGCAGTAAGCAGCAGTCAACAATAATAAGTGACTTTGGGCTATGCTAGGCAATGCCTTCACAGATTAAGCAGTTTCCCATTTAACCATGTGTTGGCATCGCTTACCATCATGCAAACCTGGGCAAACCCAATGACAACTGCTTAAAAGTGCCTTAATCACCCTGTCTCCATCAGCCACTGTTCTGCCCAACAGTAAAATAATCATCCCTGCCAGCTCTTGAATACAGTACCCTGTACACACTACACCATCTGAACTATAATGATAAATGCTGCTTTTTTAAATATATCATTCAGCACAGGTATAGCCTAGTAGGAACAAACACTGTGTAATCAGTCATGTTTAGTATAGATAAATATACACATATCGATGTGCATGGTGATAGATAAATATTTAAAAGTATATACATCAGATATATGGAGCTATACATATAAAACAAATATGTATAGAATATATACATACATATTGTTATATAAATATATGTATAGATATCAAAAAAGAAACACACACACACACACACACACATATATATATATATATATATACATATATATATATATATATATATATATATATATATATATATATATATATATATATATATATATATTTATATATATATATATATATAGATATATATATATATATATATATATATATATATATATATATATATAATTTACACACACACACACACACACACACACACGTGTATATGTATATACGTATATAGATATATATATATATATATATATATATATATATATATATATATATATTTATATAGTATATACTACTGTAAATCTGATCTGGGACACTGCTCCCAGTCTAGTGTCATTAGTTCATTCTACCTAATACAGAGAGAACATCTGAGAAGGCCTTCTGTTTTTCCTTTTTCCCTTTCAAAAAAAAAAATGCCTGAATCTCCTTGTGTTCTGACTGTACTTCTCAAACATTTTGGAAATATAGAGTATATGTTAGAGCATTTGTTATAACTGTAATTGCCTTAACATTGCTACAACTCAAGTGCTCTAGCTTGCACTGCATCTGAATTGTTTGTGTGTTTTAGCTGCTTTTCTCTATATATATAGACTTTTTTGTATATGTAGACTAGCTACTTATTCTGGTGTATTACTGCCTCTTAAATCGTTTTGCAGTTGTGCACTTGCCTTGCTTCATTTAAAAAGTTTTAAATTGCTAATTTTGTAGAGTTTTAATTGCATTTACTGTTTAGGACTACACAATCAAGTGTGTTAGCCTTTTCTGTGTTTATTTACTGTATTATTGCATTGTTTAGCCTGTTTCAACAAAAAAAAAAAACTACCTTGTTTGCTCGTTTCCCACCTTTCCTAGCCAGTCCATATTCCAGGCTTTGCTTGTCACAGGACTTTATTTTCTGTGTTCAGAGCTATACAGACCTTGCTGTGGTAGAGGGACGTCCTACTGCTTACCAGTGGGAGTGGTGAGCATTGCACTGCCTATATAACACTAGAGGACTGGTTTCCAGCTCTGAAATTGCAATTTTATTAGCCTTTTTGGGCTGATTTCTATCCCTTTCAACTTTCTGGCTTAAAAACGCGTGTGTTTGCATATTTTTCACATTGTGCAGCACTGTGAGGCTACAGTTAAACTATTCCAGGTGCCAGAAAGTCTGCACTTCAAATTTTTCCTTAGAACTAGCTGGTTTCTCAGTAGTAGCACTAAAATCTGAACCCCTGTGACTAGCACTTGCTCTAGAACCTGCTGGAAAGCACTAGGAAGCCTGAAACTGATACAAGCACTCAACTCTCCTTGTCAATAAGGAGAAATTAATCTTAGGCACTAAACAGCCTATAATTGCAAAATATCTTGCAAAGGTAAGGGAAAACAACTCTTAAACTTTGCAAAAAAAGCACCTAAACAGACATGTCCAAGGGTCAGCTTCCAGTGATTTCTCCTGTCCACCTGGTGAATCTGGGCATACTGGGGCAATGCGGCAACTGCTTCATGTACAGACAATCCTCTCCTCCTACCTCCCAACACTATAATTTGCAAGGGATGCACTTACATAGACAAACTGGACAAGATTGTGCTAGACAGTCAAGAGGAGAAGGTTAACACCTGCACTACACCTCAAGCAACTCATAACCCTTCAAAACCCATACCATCAACACCCACATATAGCAGCACTAAATCAACATATGCGGAGGCTCTTAACATTAACCTGCCCAAGCAACAAGGACCTCCAAAGCTGAAATGCAAACAAACACCAGTCACAACCAAAGTGACACATAGTTCACAACACCAGTGTGCCACCCAAAAACAGCCCCTAAAGCAAGACAATGTACCCAACACTTTAGTCATAGGTGACTCTATAGTCAGGCACACTGATGTCCCACTCACCAGGCTGAACAAGGAGAAAATTACAGTCAGTTGCCTGTCGGGTGCCAGGATCCACCACATAATGCATGCACTCAAGTCACTCCACAACAAGTACAAATACGACTCTGTCATTGTCCATGCTGGAGTGAATGACTTGAGATGTACCTCCCTGGACTACATGAAGAGACATGGAAGAGCTCTTGGATCATGTGGCCCAGGCAGGTATGACCCTAGCCCTGCCTTCGCCCAGAATGATACCACAGTATATGGACAAAATGATTGACTTCAACAATTGGCTAAGCTTCTGGTGTCATTCAAAGGGGATCCAGTATCTGTCTGCCTGGGAAGACATGATCGACAAACCATGATGCTTTGCCAGAGATGGTCTGCACCTGTCACCCCGGGATTCAGGTTACTGGCTAAAGCTCTTGCCACCCCTATAGTGCCTTTTTAGGCAAGGTTCAAAGGATAAAACCACCACTGTAACAGATACAAGCATGCAAAATCTGTAGGTAATGCTAGTCAGTGCTAGAAGTCTAAACCTCAAAATGCACTCTCTCGAGGCACTCCTAAAAATGGAGAACATTGATATCTGTACAGTAACTGAGACCTGGTTCAAGGCTCCAGAGAGCACCCCTGCAATACCAGGCTACAACTCTTACCACACTTTTCGGCCACAAAACCAAGACTGAAACACTAAAAGTGGAGGAGTGCCTATATTCACCAAGGATATTCACACCTCCAGGCTATTGCCCAACACAATACATCTGAAATTCTCCAGGTGCAACTAACACTAGGTAAGACTGCAATCCAAACTGTAGCTTCCTACAGATCCCCCACCATGCCCCAAGATTCTCACTACACTTTTCTAAACATACTGGAAAATATTACCAAACACCCTAATACTGGGTGATTTCAACTACCCTGCTATTAACTGGGAAAACTACTCAGGTACCAACTCCTTTTCCCAACGGTTCTTGGAATTCATAAATTCCAATGCCCTGGATCAATTAATCCATTGTCCCACCAGGGGCTCCAATATCCTAGACCTGGTCATTACCAACATGGGAGATAGATGCTCCACACCTGTGGTCACCCCCTCATTGATCAGGACTGACCATAAGCAAATCACCCTTGAAATCCACACCCCCCCCCCAGTAAAGAAACCTCCTTAAAAAACTTCTCCAAAGCCAACTTCATGCTACTGAAGTCAGAAGTGACAAACTTCACGACACCCATGCAGATGGGATCTGAAAGTCCGACTGCAGAACCCTACACTAAGGCATTGTATGAGCACATCCACTTGTGCATTAATCGTGCCATCCCAAATAGAACCAAGATGCTCATCTCCAAAAAAAGGAAGCCAATCTGGTGGTCCCCTGCTATAAACAAACTATATAACAGAAGGAAGAAACTGTTGCAGAAAAGAGGAAAATCACAGGATGCAAAAAACTCCCTCACCAGCCTCAGTAAGAAGCTGAGATCCCTCATAAAATCCTCAAAAGCTAGTTATGAAAATAAAATTGCCAAAGATTCTAGAGACAACCACAAGGCATTCTATAGTTATGTCAAGAATCTAAATGGCAATGCTCAGATCTGCTCTGAGCTACAACAGAATGGCATTAAATATACTGATCACAAGGATATTGCTAATATCCTGACAGATCGATTTAGTGCCAACTTCACCCACCTCTCACCCCCTAAAGGGCCCATCTCAATACCAAAAGATTGCCAAATTCCGGTAATCATGGCCACGCAGATAGAAACAGCAATCTCCAAAGCTAAGAATACAACATCCATGGGACCAGATGACATCCCAGGCTGTGTACTACATGAACTACAAAATGAACTGGCACCTCACCCAAGTGTCATGTTTAATCATAGCCTCACCTCAGGCTTCATGCCCACTGAGTAGGGCACAGCTACAGTTATCCACCTTTGGTCCTGGGAACTACCATCCCATCAATCTGACAAGCCTGATCTGCAAGGGCATGGAACGCATTATCATGGAACTTATAAACAAAGACATTGGCAACCTTCAAACACTGGACCCCACCCAGTTTGGGTTTGTGAAGGGCCTATCTTGTCTCCTGAATCTGATTGACTTCTTCAAATCAGTCTCCAGAGCTGTGGACGAGGGTAAGGCGGTCCACACAGCCTATCTGGATCTCGCCAAGGCCTTCGACACCATCCCCCACTCTGGAATCATAGATAAACTTACTAAGCTGGCCATAAATCCTTACGTTACTTGATGGGTTGACAACTGGCTTACTGACAGAACCCAGACTGTAAAAGTAGCCTACTCCAAATCCAGCTCCAGACATGTGACAAGTGGAGTACCTCAGGGTTCAGTCTTGGGACCACTCTTGTTTGGCATCTACTTCTCTGAAGTACAGGCCAACACTAAGGGACTCTGGCTAACAAAGTTTGCAGATGGCTGCAAACTGGGAGCCATTACTGAATCCCCAAATGATGTGGATATTCTACAAAAGGGCCTTACAGAAACAGATGCCTGGTGCCAGCGCCATGGGCTCATGCTTAATGCCAAGAAATGTATAGTTATCCCCTTTGGAAAAAAAACATGTACCCATGAATTACCACATAGGTGGCAGGACACTAAACATCGAAAGTGTGATGAGAGACATAGGAACACAGGTGGACAGTGGTCTCCCTTTCAGTAACCACATCGCCACAACAGTCAGGAAATCCTTCTATGTGGCACACCTCATCACTAAGGGCATTTCATCCAGAAAAAAGAGGTCATTGTCCCACTGTACTCATCCCTCATTAGACCCATTATAGAGTATAATGCCCCATTTGGTATGTACCTCACAAGACATCTGCAACAGCTGGAAAGGCCACAGAACTACCTCACTAAATGAATCACAGGACTAAAGCAGATGCCATATGCTGACCATCTAAAAAAACCCCAGCTATACTCTGTGGCATATCGTCTACTTAGAGGTGATCTCTGCTTAACATACAAGGCCATGTCAAACCCTGAGCTGTTGGACATGCTCCACTTAAAGAAATTCCAATCCCTCAGAGCCACACTCTCCAGAGATCTAAACTTTGTCATCACAATGAACAAAACATACTGGAGGGATAGGTTCCTGACCCATAGACTCCCCATACTCTGGAATAGACTGCCCATACATGTCAAGCAGAGCACCTCATTGGCCCTCTTCAAAAGGAACCTTGATAATTGGATGGGAGATAGGAAATTCACCCTGGGGATCATGTCAGTCGCGCTGCTAGACAGGGGTCCAGAGAAGTAAATATTGTGGGAAGAAATATCCAGGAAATTGTTATGGCTAGGCTTGCATAGGCCCTAGGGCCAATAGCCTAATACCAACCTATGAACCTACATATATATATATATATATATATATATATATATATATATATATATATATATATATATATATATATATATATATATATATATATATATATATATATATGTATATATATATATAGATACACACACACACACACACACACACACACACACACACACACATATATATATATATATATATATATATATATATATATATATATATATATATATATATATATATATATATGTACATATATACACATAAAATATATATACATATATATATATATATGCTCATAACATGTAGTGGAGTCATACCCACCACTATACCTCTCCACCTCTTAGTGGAAGAATTCTGGACAAAGGCTGTCAAAATGGGGGACAATGGACCAAGGTCAGGAACATAATGTATGTACTGCAGTTATAAGTATAGAATGTTGCCACAGTAAGAGGGTCTGTGTCAGCATACATGTTCAGAAGGATGTGAGTTCTGAAACTAAAATGTATGTCATCATTTACTGACAGAAATTCTCACATCTTCACAGTGATTTACCACAGAAATGAAAGTAATGATTCTGTGGAACAGAACATACATATGAGCAATAACCCTGGACAGTCTGAAACAATCGGCCAGTCGAGAGGTATGCTCAGAACCCCTTAGTGCAACAAATCTGGACCAAGCCTGACAAAGGTAAGGCCATGAAACTGGGAACATATCTCAAATACTGCAGTAGATAAGGTGACACAGATGATGCAGTAACACCCTCCTGTCTGTTGTAACATATATTGAGTGGAATAGCCCAAGTCCAAAACCACATTACCCCCCACTAGTTACTGACATAAATCCTCACATCATCCCACTGATGTGTCAGACATACACAACATGTATAGGGGCCAGGCAACAGTACATCTGATAAATAACTGGACATAACATCACCGTAGGGAAACTACTACACTGAGCTGCTAGGCATGTCACCAAGTACTGTCTAAACTACAGGCAGACTGACACAACACTTACCCAATTTTGCTATGGGGGAATACACATGTAATTGCAAATATATAAGGCACTATAAGGTTGTAATAGCACTGACAAACAAACACCAGCGTGAAAGTGCATACCCATAACCAATCTGACCACATTCAAAGCGATGTACTGGCAAGCCACATGAACAGTAGAGTATATGGACTGTGTTAACTAAATCATCAGCATGTTTGCCACTTACACACTACCCCTACATATACTGCCCCAATTCACAGTGTAGTCTGATGCTTGACTGTGGTGTGTGGCATGTTTCAGTCTACCCCTACAAAGATAGAGCACCATAAACTGGAGCAGCATGCAAAGTCAGATAGAAAAGCACCCATAACATTTACATCTACCCCCTCCCTACACAGGCCAAATTGTTACACAATTCTTACACTCTGTCAACAATTGCCATTAATACGCAGTCCTCTCAACTGTATAGAGTCCCACAGAACATCCAGGCTTTGCCCTCATATATAAGGCCTCCTACACATAACATGTCTGGCAGTCTGATACATCACTGAGATGATATCAGGAAAGATGTCACTATATAATGATATACTATACCTATACACCTCTTATGGCATGACATCTGGACAAAGCTTGACATACTTAGGGGCAGAGGCCCAAACACAGGGGCATTATTGACATATTGCTGTTATAAACTGAGAAAGTTGCTGGTGTAACAGAGTTGTTGTAACATATCTGTTCTGAAGGAAATTATATATATATATAAGAAGCACATATGGATGTTACCATTTACTGGCTGCAATCCTCAGAGTATGCTACTGAATTTCCAAGGCCAAAAAATGCGTGAGTAACACACCAAATATAAGAGTCCAAACTCTGGCCAGTCTGTGGATAGCTCTATAGTTGAGAGTTAGGTCAACCACATAACACTATCAGATTTAAATTCATGCAGAGCAGCCATATCTACACAAACCCTGTCATACTAGCATTACTTCAACTGTATAACAGCAATACTTACATTATGTCCCTATGTCTGGCACATTCTTCACAGTTTGTTGGGCTGTCTCCACAGTGTTTGTTGTAAGAGGTATTTTCAACTACCCTCTGAGATGCTGTTTGTCACACTTCCATGTAGACCTCCTCACAGACAAGGAAAAGGGGAAATGCCCACATGAAGTACTCAGTTATAGGAGTGTGTTTCCATGCTATTCATTATAGGAATGATACCACAGCTGTTCTATATACAATTAGCAAGTGGGGGACTCCAAATGGTGCACAGACCATCAGTTGCTCATGAGCATTACCTACAAAAGGCAATCTGCTACCTATGCAAAGCAGATGTATATCCTACATCTGTCTCAGAGAGAGAGAGATTGAGAGAGAGAGAGAGAGAGACAAAAAGACCGACAGACACACACACACACACACACACACACACACACACACACACACACAGACATACTGAAACTGATGGATTATACCAACTGAAACGAAAAAGAAATCACAGGTATGTCAAGCAATTAAGCATGTAATGAAATGTAGTAGGGGGCATGTAAACATGGAAAATAGGAAGTTCAAACAATATTATCTCTCAACAACGCATGCTTTACTGATATATTGCTGAGCAGAAGCTATGGCCATAGTATCTATGTCTGTCTGCAGTGACATAGAACACAGCTCAGGGCCCTGAGTCACCTCAAGAAAGGATGGCTCCCATATGACCACTACTGGAGTGTGTGTTGCACAATACTGACTGTGACACTGCTAGGACAGCTACTGGGATGTCTCAGATATCCATATGTTAATTGTCAATACAAATATGATATACATGTTTGTCTCAGATGTGTGATGGACCTATACAGGCTATTTGCATACTGAAATACTGTCACAGCTGTGTGTGTTGAACTGCATGTGATATACTGAGCTCATACCATTCAACTGTCCAGTGTTATGCACACTGACCGTATGTGTGCCTCATATTTGTAGTTATGTCATTAAGAGTTGTGTTATGTCTGGCAAATAATTGTAAACCTGTGAACACTGACTTTACAGCATCACCTTCTCCTTCTTTTGGCTGTAACCATTAGTGGTCACCACAGCAGATCATCTGTCTCCATGTCTTCCAGTCCTCTGCTTCTTTCTCTGTCACACCAACCACCTGCATGTCCGCTATCACCACATACATACACCTTAACTCAGGCCCTCCTCTTTTCCTCTTACCTGGCAGCCTCATCCTTTCCCAAATATACTCAGCATACCTCCTCATCACATGTCCAAACCAACATAATCCTGCCACTCTCTGACTTTGTCCTCAGGCTGTCCAACCTGGGCTGACCCCCTAGCATACTTATTACTAATCCTGTCCACCCTCGTCACACCCAGTGCAAATCTTAACATCATTAACTCTGCTACATCGAGCTCTGACTCATGCCTCTTTTTTCAATGCCAGTGTCTCCAACCCATATAACATAGCTGGTCTCACTACCCTCTTGTAGACCTTTCCTATCACTCTTATTGGCACTCGTCTGTCACACATCACTGCTGACACTCTTCTCCACCACCCACATCCTGCCTGTACTCTCATCTTCACCTCTTTCCCACACTCGCCAATACTCTGAACTGTTGTTCCCAAGTATTTACACCTATCCACATTTGCAAACTGTACTCCCTGTATGCTCACCATTCACACACATATATTCTTTCTTAGTCCTGCTGTCCATCATTCCTCCCCTCTCTAGACCATACCACCATCTGTTCAGGGTCTCCTCAACCTGTTTCCTACTCTCACTACAAAATGTCATCTGCAAACAGCACAGTCTATGGGGACTCCTGTCTGATCATGTCTGTCAACCTATCCATTGCCACCGCAAATAAGAAAGGGCTCATAGCTGCACTCCCACCTCCACCTTAAATGCACCTGTCACTCACAATGCAGAACTCACCACTGTCACACTAGCCTTGTACATATCCTGTAGCATTCTTATGGATTCCTCCAGCACTCCTGACCTCCTCATACAATACCACAACTCCTATCTAGGAATCCTGTCATATGCTGTCTCTAAGTCCACAAAGACACAACACAGCTACTTCTGACCTTCTCTGTATGTCCCTATCAACACTCTCAAAGCAACATTGCATCTGTACTCCTCTTTCCTGGCATGAAACCATATTGCTGATCATTAATCCTCATCTCCCTTTTTAACCTAGCTTCCACCACCCTTTACCATTACTTCTTGCTGTGACTGATCAGTGTTATCCTTCTGTTCTGTAGTTACTACAGATCTGCACACCACCCTTATTCTCATAATCAGTACCCAAACACATTTTATCCACTCCTCATGCATCCTCTCACGTTCCAAGATTACAGTAAACAATCCAGTTAAAAAGACCACTGACATTTGTCCTAAACACTGCCATGCTTCCACAGTTATGTCATCTGAACCAATAGCCTTCCCATTATTAAGCCTCTTCATAGCTATCCTTACTTCCCCCTAGATAATCTGTTGCATGTCTTGATTTACCATACCCACATCATCCAACCTTCTCTCTCTCATTCTCTTCATTCAACAGCCCATCAAAATACTGTTTCCACCTGCTTGACACACTCTCCTCACTTGTGATTACACTTCCACCATTATCCTTTATCAGACTTATTTGCTGCACATCCTTCCTAGCTACGTGCCTCTGTCTAGCCAACTGGTACAGGTCCTATTCTCCATTCTTTATGTCCAACCTTACATACAACCCTTCAGATGCCCCATCCTCAGCCATTGCCACCACTCTCTTTGCCATGTGCCCCATCTCCCTATACACCTATCTACTTTCTTCATCTGTCTGACAATCCCACTTCTCCTTGGCTAACCTCTTTCTCTGTATACTCCCCTGTACTTCCTCATGCCACCTCCAGGTCTCCTGGTCCTCCTTCCTCAGTGAAGATGTTACACCAAGCCCCATTCTACTCATCTCCCTTACTTGCTTGGATGTAGTTACCCAGATATTTGCTAAGTCTTCACTGCCACCCACTGCCTGTCTTAATTCTTACCTGAACTCAGACTCACAATCACCCTTTCTCAGTATCCACCATTTGAGCCATGGTGTGGCCCTCACATCAACCCCCCCTTCTTGATCACCAGCGTCATCCCCCAGACCAACATTCCATGCTGCCTAACTACACCTTTCCCTATCACCACTTTACAGTTACCAATCCCCTTCAAACATGCCCCCCTGCATAGGAGATCATCCACCTGTTTTCATATTCTTCCACTCTTGTATGTCACCCTATGCCCCTCGGTCTTGTAAAACTATATATTCACCACAGCCATGTCCAACCTCTGTTGCAAACTCCACCACCATCTCACCTTCTGCATTCCTTTGCTTAACACCACACCTACCCATCACGTCTGCATCCCCTCTGTCCCCTTCACCAACATGCCCACTGAAATTTGTTCCAATCACCACTCTCTCACCCTTGGGTAGACTCATCACCACTTCATCCAACCACACCAAAGTACGTCTGTCTCATTCATCACACATGCAATTAGCAGAGCATATGCACTAACAACTGTCATCATTACGCCATCAATTCCCAGCCTCCTAAACATCGCTCTACCTGACACTCTTATCACCTCCACAAACACTCTTGGCATAAAGTTCCTTCAGGTTAACCCCTACACCAGTTTCCCTCCCATACACACCATGATAGAACTATTTGTACCCAACTCTGATACACACAGCTGTACACCCCTTCTATCTGGTCCTGGCACACACAATATATCCACCTTTCCCCTGTCCAGTATATCAGCTAGCTCTGTCCACATGCCAGTCATACTCACAACATTAACAGTTCCTACACTCACTACCACACCCCTAGCCTTTCTCCTCTCTGCCTGCCAAATGAGCAGCAGACATCCTCTAGGGTATGTCTGTGAATGCAAATGCTACTGCACTATCAAATGGCATATGTGTGTTACAGCAATATGAAGAAAGTGTCCCTAATATTGGCCCATAGCCCACCATGTATGTGAGGTGTCCTCCAGATGTCCTGCCCTAACAGGTTGACATGACTGACTGAGCAGCAAGACTGTAATTACAGTGTGCCATACTGACATAGAACAGAAATGTATAGCAAGTATTATCTGTACATATGTATGTATGTTTAAGTGTATCTGGCTACCTCATAACAACTGACATGGGATGAAAAATGTCAGGTAAATAAGCTGTACATGTTGTAAATGTGTGTAACTTTAGTTTCTGCGCATCCAACAGAGTTACACTTTTTTAGCTACTGGTACCACCAGTCTGGTGGTGTCATTGCCCTGACACAGACAGGGGTAGTATAATAAGCATGAGTATCACCTTGAAATTGTAGAGGTGGCCCAACTGTGTTCTGACCTTGTGTCCATGCCTACTACAAACAGATATATGACCACCTATATAGCTGTATGGCCTCAGCAATACCTTACTTGTAAAACCTGTCTCCACCAAAGTAGAGTAAACCCCTTTGCTGGACAGCAGCAATGCACAAAGCACATAATGTGATGCTATATTGGCTTTACAGGGCAAAGTAGGAACAGCACCAACTGGGCAGCATGTCAACCTTTGTCTGAACAAGCATATTATGTCACAGGTGGATTACGGTAAGGCTAACTATGAGTAAAAATTGGACACATTCATTAAGAGCAATCACCAGGCCATCTTCACATATGTCTGCAGTCTCAGAGGCAACAACCCAACCCACCCTGTAATGGTGGTCAGTCACAGCACATACACACACACCATAGCTACAGCCAACCTGCTGCAGACAGATTTAGGGCAAACATCACCCACCTGGCTCACCATCAGTATAGGTGGATATGCACAGCACACACACCCCTCCCCTCATCATCATGGATCAGGTGCAAACTACCTAATCAAAGTTAACAAAAGCAAGTCCTCTTGGGGCCCGACAGTCCTGTCTGCATCCTACATGAACCCAGGCATATGCTTCCAGCTCCATTACACACTATATGCAAGCAAAGCCTAAGCACCATTGACATCCCATCTGCAAGGAACATGGCCACTGTCATCCCCCTACACAAATGTGAATGATGAATGGTTGTTTATGCAATGTACTGGCCCTCATTGTGGGGAACATGACCAATCAGGACCAGGAGTACTATTCATGTTCATACAGTGCTGCCAGGTACAGGGGTATGATGTGTTTGTAAGTGGTGACTAATGATAGTCCATATTCATGTGCTGGCTTTGTAAAGAACTCTGGGCAATGTCTGAGGTTCTGTGATGTGTTTCCCTGTTTATGTCTTCCAGGTGCCAAGCAGTGGCAACTGCATTACACCGATGCGGAGACAGCAGCCATCACAAATGCTGTAATCTTAAACTATGTCATCCTTTCTGGCTGTAGCCGGCAAAATCTGTGGGAGCAGACTGCCCTGTTGGATGAGATCATCCACAGAATGAACATCTTGGGCCACCATGGACACACATTTGATAAGGTCAGGCATAGAGCAACTGACCTGATACATCATGCCCAGCAAAGGGCTGCTGCTGTAGTGAGGGACCATACTACTACTGGTGGTGGGCCAGCCACACAGGCCACACTTGCATTAACAGATGAGCTCCTTGCCAATCTTGCTTTAGCCCCCACACAACCTCAAACATGGGAGGCAACAGGCAAGAAGCATCCAGATAAGGCCAAAGTGCACATCAATGTAATGAGGTATCATTTAAACTGTCTTCTAGAGAGTTTATAGATGCATATGTCAGCGCAAAATGGATTAGTGGGTGGGTGTAGTAATGCTCACAAAGTGCACATCTATGGTGAAGGACAGAAAATTGTGTAATATCATAGTGTACACTGTAACTGTGCAGAAACATAGCATTCATCTTGTACCAATGCCTAATCTGAATCTGCTGACAATACCTCTCCCTCACTATTACATAGATCCCTCTGGTCTGCACATGGGACAGCAGCCTGAAGTTGGTAAGTATGGAATTTTCCTGTTGTGTCTCACCAGTACCCCAGGCATGCTAAAGTTAATGCATGTGACCATGCACACAACTGTTACACTCAGCCATTTGACAATATCTGCATGTTCACTTCTGGTGGTGTTTACTGCATTGCATCACAGTGGTCATCACAAGGGCCTATTTGCATATCTGTAGCATAACTCACAATGTGGTTTATGCAATGTACTGGCCCTCATTGGGGGAAACATGACACATCAGGACCAGGAGTACAATCAAACCTGTCACTGCAGGACATCTGGACAAAGACTGACAAAATGGGGGGATAAAGACCCAAAACTAGGGTCATATTGTATAAATTAGTGATATTCAGTGCATACAAATGGTGTACACACCTGTTAGAATACCAAGTATTTGTGATATACAAAAATGAGAGCACATTTCAAAATACTGCCAACCTTTCATGTGACCTATAACCTGTACAATTCAATTATAAAGCAAACAAATCTGTTAGGGGAACAATAATGACATATAGCAATAGTACAACAACCTAGATGTATATGTGTGCACAGGCTGAAGCTACTACTGTGTTGAGGCAGCTTACAATATAACTACAGCAGTATATCTTATTGGGTACACACCTGCCATCAATTACAGAGACTCTTTGATTATCAGGAAATAATGGTCAGCTGTCCTACCAGAATTGTCCTAACATATACCTATTGATTGCTACAGCAACAGCCATGGTTCACATACAGCTGATGAAGCTGCTAAGGGATCACATGTTTCAGATGTATCAGGCTGGAGAAGGACACCAAAACATCTCCACAGCATTGCACATACCATGGAACATAGTGCAGTCAGTCACCAAAAGGTGGTAAAAATATGGGGCTACAGTGACATTGCAAAGGAGTGGACATCCCACCAAATTCTATGAGAATACAAGACCAAAACTGGTCATGGAAGCTGCCAGGAGCCCTACATCAACAGTGAAGGAGTAGCAGGAATCTTTGCCAAGTACTGGGTGTATACTACATTTCACAACAATTTTTCATGGTCTTCATATGTCCTGCCTATAGGATAGGGTTGAAAGATGGCAGACTTTCCTCACACCAAGCAATATCCAGACCTAGAAAAAGTCTAAAAACAATATGTCAGGTCTCCAAAAACCAAGTGGGAAAATGTGTTATGGTAATATCGGACCACAGCTGAAGTTTTTGGCCACAATTCTGACAGGTGTGTTTGGCATAATAACACCACTGCACATCACCACAACACCACCCCCATGGTGAAGCATGGTGATGGCAGTGTCTTGCTTTAGGGTTGGTGTTCACAAGCTGGAACTGGGAATGTAGCCAAATTAGAGGGGATTATGAACAGTTTCAAACACCGGCCCCTTTTGGCTCCAATACTTCTGGCGTCTGCCACATAGCTGTGGATAGTGAGGAATTCCACCATCCCACACAACAATGGCCCAAACCATAAATCCAAATCAACAAAAGGATGGCTTTACCAGAACACATGCAACTTTCTGCACTGGCTGAGTCAGAGTCCACACCTACATCCAGTAGGATATATGCAGGGTGACCTGGAAAGGTGAGTGCACAGAGGATACCCTTGCAATCTGACATAGTTGGAGGTGTTTTGCAAGGACGAGTATGCAAACATTGGTAAGTCAAGATGTACCATGCTGATAGACACCTTCCCAACAGGACTGCATGCTGTGATTAAATCAAAAGGTGCTTTAACAGACTATTACTTTAAGGGTGTGCACACTCATGCAACCAGCCTATTGTACCTATTTCATTTACCATATGTTACCTGTAACTGCTGTGTATGTTCTTCAGTTGGATTGCACAAGTTATATGTCATATGAAATTATGGCAATGTTATGACCTGATTTCTGAGATCTCGTGATATATCACAAAAACCTGGCATGTTAACTGGTGTGTGTACACTTATTGCATCCACTGTAAGCTTGGGAAATTGTTTGAGTAACTGGCTTTGTCTTTACATATATGTACTGCAGGCTATGCAGTCTGCACCTCAAATTAGGACATTAATTAGCAGCACCAATACACAGGTCAACCAATGTATCAGACAAACACAGGAGTTATGAGGAACAGACCAAACATATGAGCCATACATGTAGAGATTCAGCAAAACTCTGTACAGTTAGGAGGTATGTTCTGTAGGAGTTGCCACAGTGCTATACAGGTGAACAGCAATAATTTACATGGGTGCAGTGTGTGCTAGGTGAAGGGCCATCACCTACTAACATCACTCACGTATCCTAGAGGTGTATATTAGTAGTAACCTTAATTGGAAAGGGCTGCACTGCATGATGCTGAGACTCTGTCCAGAGAGTGTATATTACTGTCTGACTGTGTATCATGAATGCCCCCAGTCGGCTAATCTGAGGTCTGTATGTGTGTGTGTGTGTGTGTGTGTGTGTGTGTGTGTGTGTGTGTGTGTGCGTGTGTGTGCGTGTGTGTGTGTGTGTGTGTGTGTGTGTGTGTGTGTGTGTGTGTGTATGTGTGTGGGCGTGTGTGTACGTGTGTTTGTGGGTGTGTATACCAGCAAACCTTATATTGCCGGTAGTAATTTACATATGTTGTTTTTCCCTCACAGGTGGACATGGTGGCTGCAATCCCTCCTGCTCTGATTCTGATGTCTGTGTCTCTGCAGACTCTGACCATGATGATACTCATATTGAGGCAGAGGTGGGGTTGTCAGGGGCTGAATCTGTGCCATCAGTTGGCATCCCACTATTGTCAAACCCATCCCCGTACACACTCACAATGCCCACACATACCACATCACCAGTGGCCACAGATAATGGACAGTTGGCAGGTGGTGGCATGGAACATGCTACTGTGGTGACTATGGCAAGTGAGGGTGCAGGCACTAGCCATAGCCGGAGGGCTGGTGATTTCCCCACACAGGCAGATGGGCAGGGGTGCTCAGAGGAGGATTGCAGCCTATCATGCCCCTGTTGCAAGTGCCACAGCAGCAGCAGTCACCAGACGCATGTTTTGGGCCATCATGGAGGTGCAGGCACATAAGTAACATAACACTAGACATATACGCAGGGTCATGGATGAGCACATCCTTGGTGTCCGTGGCAATATTTGTCAACTCACTACAGCCATCCATGAGCGTGCTGAGGTCATGAGTAGATGGTGGGGGGAGACCTTGACACTCCTCAACCATGGAATATCTATTCTCCTTTGCATTTGGTGAATGATGGCCAGCAGCCACATGGATGTTGGGCAGCACCACGATCAGCTGAGGGTCTATGTGGCCATGCACTATCATGTTCCTGTACTGGCAGTACCACCAGCACTTCTGAAGGGGGTGTGCTGTCCACACCAAAATTTAGCAGGCCATGGACACATGATCCTGGCCGGTCCCAACAGGGACACAGATCCAGCAGGCAGCAGTCACCATCAGGGAGTAGTACTCCATGTGGACTCAGCCCTGGTGGTGCCGGTGATACCCTTGGCAGGCCCAGTTCCCATGTCCATAGCCAGAGGCAGTGAACTGTACACCCTGCCATGTACAGCCCACAGCAGTCCAAAATACCCTGGTGTAGGGCACCCAAATGGCATGGCGTGACTGTGTGCATACAAACACACACACATCACCATCAGAGAAATCACCTACACACACACACAGACACACAGACACACACACACGCACACACACACACACACACACACACACACACACACACACACACACACACACACACACACACACACACACACACACACACACACACACACCGCCCCTGCACAGCTCATTTAATGAACACCCCCCCAAACACACACATATGATGTCAACCGTATGGCCCAGCCTAGGCTTCTGGCAAACCCACACAACACCCTGTGCATATGATAATACCTGTACCACATCCCTGCCATCCATGCCAATGATGCAGGGAGATGATAATATGGGTCTGATGAATAGGGTAACTTCAGAAGATTGTAGCTATCTAATGCAGTGTAAGTTACTGTCATCTGGTATTTGTAATGGGTACACATCAGAGTGTGTGTGTACCTTTTCAGCCATGATGCATTATTGGTGTTAGTAACACTAAGTGAATGTGTTCTCACATGCTGTATTCTGTTTATGTTCCAGGTGTCTGTGTGTCAGCAGGATGTGGCCCTGCAGACATCACCAATAAGGGGTATGGCATTTTTGTAACACATCGACCATGTCATTACCAAGGTACAGCTGTAACTGCACACATTTCTCAGGTTTGTGTAACAGTTCTTGCATGTGCCTCACAGCTTATAGGCCTGAGGGGTAGTATCTAAGTCTATGGTGGTTGACATCAGCTGTAGTAGAGTGGACAATGGTAAGTGTGGTGTGTGAAATACACCTCAGATTGATAATGCCCTCAACCTCAGAGGATATTGTGTCAACCAAACACACAGAGAATACTGCTCACACACACACACACACACACACACACACACACACACACACACACACACACACACACACACACACACACACACACACACAGACACACACAGACACACACACACACACATGCACACACACACACATGCATGCACAGGATCACAGTTGCCAGTGTTGTGTTTGGAACCCCTACCCATCAAGTTGTGGTACCACACTATTATGCGGTTATAGCAGATGGCACAGGGCTACTAGTATGATGAGTTTTACAAGGTACCTGTAATGTGAATACCATCACATGGCCTTGTGGGGTATGGAAATGTTGGCTGTACTGGGTGTGAAAGTACTCATAATACAATCACATGCAAGTCTACACACTCACAACCACTGCTATACACACCAATGTGCAATCACACGTACACACACACACACACACATACACACACACACACACACACACACACACACACACACACACACACACACACACACACACACACACACACACACACACATACACACACACACTCACATAAACACACACACACACACACACACACACACACACACACACACACACACACACACACACACACACACACACACACACACACACACACATACACACACTTGCCAGTGCTGACATTAGCAGACCAACCTATCTTGTTATTCATACCTTACTATTCCATACTGTTGCACAGGGCTTATAGGACTGAAGAGTGTCTACATTACACATACCATTATGGTTGATGTAAACAGTGGACTTCATACAGTAGACCTAGGAATCTGTACTGTGAGTACTATTGCATAAAATATGAAACCATGCCCATCCAAAGGATGTTGTTCTCAAACAAACACACACACACACACACACACACACACACACACACACACACACACACACACACACACACACACACACACACACACACACTTGTCAGGACTAATATTAGAACCCCTAGCTATGTAGTTATTGGTATTATAGTGTTATGCAGTTACCGCACACACCACAGAGCTTATAGATTGGGGAGTACCCAAGGTACTTATATAGTAAAAAACATCTACAGCACTTGTAGGGTATGGCATTGGTAGTTGTACTGGGGGAGATGGGCCACCAACTATTTTCACCCATGTTTACACACTCACAAACACTTTTATACACACTAATGCACACACACATTTGACAGTACTGGGATCCATAGGTTCAAAGATTAATTGGTGTGTACATGGCAAATGGCCATGAAGGCTTTTCAAGGCTAGCCCATGGGAATACACTGGCATCATGCCACCTGAAGATACTCCCCAGTTTGTCTACTGAGTATGGTCACTGCAGTGATCCCCAGGGTGAGTATTCTATTCCCCATCCACTCTTTCTGATTTCTCTGGAAGACAGCCAGTGATATGCTCTGCTTGACATGTATCTGACATTTATTCCATAGGGTTGCCAGTCTCTGGGTTGTGAATCTGTCCCTCCAGCATGTCCTGTTGATTGTGAGGATGGGATTGACGTATCTGGGGCATGTTGCATGAACAGATTTGTTTCTTCGGATGTAGCATTCCTAACAGGGTTGGGTCAGACATGGCTCTGTATGTCAGGCAGAGATCGCACCTAAGTAGCCAATATGAGACAGAGATTCTTTGGCGTTTTTGGAGTTTGTCCATATGGAGCAAGTGTGTAGTACCTAGGATCCTCTTTGTGAGGTACATTTGCAGCCTCTCCTATTGTTCAAGGTGTCTAGTGGGGTACATAACAAATGAGCCATAGTACAAATTGATTGGCCTACTGAGGGGAGAGTACAGGGAAACACTGTCCTTTCACTTCCTGGATTCAACACCCTTATTCAGGAGGAGTGACACATGGAAGGACTTTTGGAAGACAGTGGCATTATGGTGGTCAGCAAAAAGCTCACTGTCAACCTGTGCTCCCAGTTCCCTTATACCAACATCATTTTTCAGTGGACTACCATCAGTGTATTACTTTATGGGAGCCATGTCGTACCCACAGTGGATGGCGGCACATCATATGGCATTGAGCTTATGTCCAGGGTTCTGACAACAGACATAGGTCTCAGAGAGACCTTTGTGAAGGATGTCAACCTCATGTGGGGCAGGTAATAATAGCACCCACCTTGTAGTCATCTGCAAACTTTGTCAGTCAGGGCACCTTTATATTGGGCTGGTCCTCAGAGGTGTGGATCCCAAACATGAGGGGCCCAAGTCCACAACTTGTGGGACTCCACTCATGACTGTTCAGTGGTCTGACATGGAGTCTGCTGCTTTCACACTGTGGGTTCTATCTGTGAGCCAGTTTGCAGGCCACCTAGTCATGTAGAGGTTGCTGCCTACCTGAATGTGTCCGTGTATGATTCCTGAGTGAGGAGTGATATCCAAGGATTAGATGGGTTGCCTATCTTGTTATCTATTCCATACTGTCACATAGTTATTGCACATGGCACAATGCTTATAGGGGTGCAGAATGTCTACAGGTCCCTCCACAGTGGATGACAACTGTGGGCATTGTAATGTGGACACTGGGACATATACTGGGTGCCAACAGCAAAAAGTAGCAAAACCCAACCCCCAATGAATATGGTTCTCCCACTAACACAAGGACCCCCACAGACAGGATACTGTTCTTGCACACACACACACACACACACACACACACACACACACACACACACACACACACACACACACACACACACACACACACACACACACACACACACACACAAACTTGCTAGGACTAAGATTAGAACCCCTACCTATCTATTTATTGCTACTACAGTGTTACACATTAATCTCATGTGTCACAGAGCTTATGGGGTGAAGATTTTCCAAAGGTACTTCTAAGGTAAGGAACATCACCAGCCCTTGTAAAGTATTGCAATGGGTGATGTACTGGGTGAGAGAGACCACAAAATATTTTAAACTACACATATATACTTGCCAGAACTGGGATTAGAACTACTACCTAACTAGTTGTTGTACTATAGTGTTATGCAGTTATCGCACATACCACAGAGCTTAATGGGCTGAGGCCTGACAAAAGGGACTTTTATGCTGACTGACATCTGCAGGACTGGTAAAGTAGGGCAATGGGAAGGGTGCTTGGTTTGAATGGACATATGCACACACACACACACACACACACACACACACACACACACACACACACACACACACACACACACACACACACACACACAAACACACACACACACACACACTTACATTTTCTAGGACTGAGTTTAGAACTCCTACTTAACTAGTTATTTGTACTATAGTGTTACACAGTTATCAAACACATCACATAGCTTATAGGGCTGAGGTCTGATGAAAGTTACTTCTAAGGTTACTGTTATCTGCAGGACTACTAAAGTAGGACAATGGGAAGTGTACTGGGCTTGAATGGACCCAAAAGCTTTAACTTATAAACACACACACACTTTTACATTTACCAGGAGTGAGATTAGAACTCTTACCTAACTAGTTATTTGCACTATAGTGTTACACAGTCATCGCATGCGCCACAGAGCTTATTGGGCTAAGGCCTAATGAAAGGGACTTCTAAGGTGACTATTATCTGCAGGACTGCTAAAGTAGGGTGATGGGAAGTGTACTGGGTTTGAATGGACCCAAAAGCTTTAACTTATAAACACACACACTTTCACATGTGCCAGGACTGAGATTAAAACTCCTACATAACTAGTTATTTGTACTATAGTGTTATGCAGTTATCGCACATGCCACAGAGCTTATAGAGCTGAGATCTGATGAAAGGTACTTCTATGGTGACAGACATCTTCAGGACTGCTAAGGTAGGGCAACGGGAACTGCACTCGGTGAGAAAGGCCTGTTAATTATTAGACCCTACTGACAATTCTCAAAGTGTATGAACATGCCCATTGTGACCTTCTATAGTAAATGTGGGACTCCATTCCAGGGATTGTTGTATTCCAGTCCAGTTTGTTTTGTGCTACAGTCATACCTCTCAACCTGTTGCTGCAAGATATCTAGAGACAGCCTATCAAAATGGAGAAACAATGGGCCATACTGTGATTGTGACTATTTCTCTTAGTAATGTATGGGTTAATAGAATTACAGGGTTTATTTTAGCAGACTTCTGTCATATATGACATTTGACAGTGTCGGGTATTGTTTCAGTACCTCGTAACATACCTCCTCAGATCATCACAATGATTTACAAGAGGAATACAGGATGGATGATGCATATAACAATATTATGGGCCAAATGCTAGGCATTCTTGCACAATCTAGCCTGTTGAGAGATATGCCTACAACCAATTGACTGCTAGAGCTATGGAAATTGTCCAGCACCTTGGTGATATATTACAATGGTGTAATCTCTGTGCATTTCTGTACTGGCATGGTCTGATTTCCAGTCCATGGTTGGGTAATATAAGTCAGGCAGGACCAGGGTAACAGGTAGACTACAGATAGATTTGCAGCGGATAAGATATGTGGGAGGGGGGGGTGTTGTGGGTCAGATATGTTGGCCTCTTGCTACCAGTACTTTGCATAGGGGTCTTCTCAAAGGTTGACTGCCCTTGGAGGGTCTTGTGTGTGTCAGATTGTTTGACCAGCCTGGAGGTATGTGTGTCTCACATATACATATGGCCCACCTCATTTTGCTTGGCTGGCCACAGTTTGCAGTCTGGATGTTGCATAGGATGAGTGATCAGGGAAGGGTGTGTTACTCCCCATGGCTGTGGGCCAGGGTTCTGTGGGTGCAGACAAGTCACCATGTTTCAGGGTTAGGACTGCCTGTCGACTGTACAGACTATCACAGAATATCCAGATTCATGACTCATATATCTGGTTGGTTACACAAATGAGTGTGGTTTTTAAAGAGAAGTGTTTTGCAAGTCACTCAGGGTTGAAGTCAGATATTACTGACAATTGACATTGCAGTTTCAGACTTCATACCCTTCAGACATTCCATGCTAATACAATCATTCCATCAACATTCTAACATTATTAGAGCAGTATATTCAAACACACAGACCAACAGCAACAGTCAACGTACATGTCAAACTGAAAAATCATGAACTGAGAGATATGAACAAAAACTAGTTTATTGCGAACGGTAAGCGCTTTTACTAAATAGCTTCATCAGACCAAACATAATGGGATAAAACCTGCATTTAAAAAGTTTAAAACATCCAATCAAAATAAGTCAAAAAAATGACATCAGATCCCGAATAGCGCTACTAAGTATCTAAAC
This sequence comes from Protopterus annectens, assembly GCF_019279795.1. Classification (NCBI taxonomy): domain Eukaryota; kingdom Metazoa; phylum Chordata; order Ceratodontiformes; family Protopteridae; genus Protopterus; species Protopterus annectens. Next base: position 13,953,676 of record NC_056734.1, read on the forward strand.
ACCCCTAATGGAAACATTTGTAACACAAATAGCAACATTTTAGAACTATGTGAAGAACACATGTATTTAAAAAGTTTTAAAAATTCTATTTATTCATCTATTAACCACATTAAAGCATTTATCTAATTAGTAAACTTTTTCATTATGCATAACAGCTATAAAAAGACGTGAATTGTATGAAGCTATTAAAAACGTTAACTATTCAGGAAAGCATTAGTAATGACAAAAAATAAGCTCAATTAATTAAATAATTCTGCTTAATTTATAGTGCAGTATCCTAATTCTTCCTCTCATAGCAATGTGGTATAAACCACTTATACAAAATAAATAGCGAACACATAAACAAACTAGAAAGCTTACTTTATGAGTGCATATATATAATTGAATGTCTAGTAAGCTATATACAGAGTCTATATATATACTAAGTAGACTCCGTAATGCCAACATGTGCTTGTCGTTTGGCATCTACTACTCAAGAGCCATCAACAATGCATAAGTAAGGCAACTTATTATAACAATATATATGCAAGCATATAAACAATATTTCCATTACTTTACATTAACACTAAAATTAAGATGTCAATATAATATCAAAGAATAAAAATAATACATATATGTCTCAATATATGAGAAAATATTTTAAACTAAAACCTAACAATAATAACAAAAACAAATTATAATAAACTACCCAACATGTCTTATTTGTATCAAAAAAATTATGCATGATACATAAATATGCAAATAGAGGGCCAGTAGAACAATGGGTACATAGTGTATGAACTAACTATAACTGAAACAATAATGTTAACATATATATCACTAAATGCTGAAACTGAAAAAAACTAAGATGTGATAAACACACAGCAACAACCCCACCCCCTGAAAATGTAGTACACCCACATCACATGTATGTACACACATCAAACTACTCCCCAAACACCCCTGAGGGCAGACTCCCACTAAGAAGTGTAAATCCAAGAAAGAGAGACCAAAGAGTAAGTGGAAAAACCGAAGGAGAGCTTAAGATTTTCTACCCATATCTATCTGTCTATTAACTAGTCTATCACTAATGCACATGAAAATATACACTTAAGAAGATGGACTTCCTAAGAATGGGAACCCAATGAATATGAGAACAAAAATAAATCCATTATTATATCAGTGCAGTACTGTAAAAATGTATCAAATACATAAAATATATGTGTTAAAACAAAAAACAAATATATAACAATATAAACCTATAAAAGAAGCTCATCTCAATATAAATTGAAGCAAGTCTTCATATCAAATATAACCTTTCCACTAAAATTCATAATGCGAGGTTGACCTACACTGACTAACATAAAATAGTATTGATATTGAGAAATGAAATATCATAATGTTGGAAATGTGAAGAAACAGCATGTGCAGATTGGGAACATATGTTTGTAGAGTGTAAAACTGTAACTCCATTCTGGTTGGAATTTAAATATTTTATAAAAATATTTTGGTTGGATAAATAAATAAATCTCAATATCAATACTATTTTATGAGTAAAGAAGCTTCTTGGACAATGACCTACACTGACTAACATGTAAAATAACACAACAAACTAAAAACCCTATAGCCATTACATCTCTAGCACTAATCTGTGCAGATGCGATAGCTAAAAAGAATGCATGCAATATATTAATAAATATTTAACCTAATAAGCTAGTGCATACAATTATATAAACGAAGAAATAATATATATAATAAAACATAAACATTTTTTGTATAATGAATACTCTAACTAATCCTTAAACATAAACTGTAATCGAAGGGACTAATAACTACAATTATATGGATAAATAATATTAGTTGTTCATATTCATATTAACCATATATATATAAGTATTGAAAACAATACCAAATTGTATATAAACGGTATATACTGTTCTTACATGTAGAAATTTGTAATGGTTCGAAACAGTTCGTTTCCTTTGTTTTAAAAATGGTTTAATGGATGCTCTTTTGTTAAGACCCTTCCCTCTATTAGCTCTCAGTCTTAATATCCATTTAGTTTCTTTACATTCATTGTAGTTCCGAATATCACCCTCCCTAACATTAGGAAAAATCTTATCAATAACCATAAACTGGAACTTATGTTTCTCTCCTGCAATAATAATATGTTTTGACAACGCATTTTTATCATACTTAATTCTAATGCAGTATTTATGTTCTCTCATTCTTTCTTCAGTCCAGATTTCTGGCTCTCTAGGGCTGGCAGGTTTGCTCCTAGCAGTTAGCAGCATGGCATTTCTTTGCATTTTGTAGACTGTTATGTTGTTGTCATGGACCCCGTGACACTCCCTAACAGGGCACTGTGGTTGAGGCATGGACATTTGCCAGAGGCCTGTGGGCTAGGTGTGACAGATGCAGGCCATTTGTAGCAAGGCAGTGCATTCTGATGATCATATGTTCCCAGGCTGCCGGCAGTGGACACCCCTGGGATGGTACCAGTAAGTTTATTGGGTGTTACTGACAATTGCTTTCTGTTCATGATGAGCCATCACTTTAGTTGACAGCTGGATGCTGCTTAAATCTAGGGACATGTTATTGCATTTCTATGGGACTATGGGTGGAGAGTGACACATCTGTACACAATACACATTTGCACAGACTGTGCTGATATTTGCTTAACATTTTATTCCCATTTAACATAATGGTGTGCCCTATCTTTGAGATTACAGGCATAACAGTACTGACCACAGGTCAGATTGTTCAGGCCTAAACAATTTTAGTTTCAGACTTCTTACCTTTTAGAGCCATACTGCCACTGCCAGACCTGCTGTGTTATCACTGTGTAACTCTGTAGCTGGGAATTTCATGGATGTCACCATGTGGGGGCCTTTGTCAGACTTTTCTGTATGGTTTTCTACACCTGATCTACTGGGTAAGGCTGGGGGTGAGTATGGAACCCCCTCTTTGCCATCTATGCATGTGACCTATGACCCCCCCCCAGTTATTTGGCTCACCACATATGCTACAGTGGCATTTGTCATTTAGAGTGTTACTGCATAGTGTGGGTAAGCCAGTACTGAGCATACACTTCCTACTGTCCCATGTAGTTGTCAGTTATCTGTTGTTATCCCTGTAAGCCACCCCATTCCCTTGCATGCTTGCATCAATACCATAGATATGTTATCAGAACATTCTACTCCATTTGTTTATTGTTAAGAAAACTGACTTACCCTGTGCCTGAGGCAGTTATGAGGATGGTGCTTGAGGGCTGACAATGTCGGACACATGCAGTACACTGCCTATACCTGGTAAGGTATAGGTGGTGTGATGTTTGGCATCCATTTTACTGTGTGTGCATGTCAGAGAGAGATATCAGTCCCTCGGGCCCTACAGTGTCATTGTCTGTGCTATGCGTTGCCTCTTTGCCAAGAACAGGGCATACTGGGCATGCCTCCATCTGCCTACATGGGGCAGGCTCAGGATGTTCCTCCTCAGAGTCCATCTGTGCCTGTGGAGACCTTGACAATGGTGGGGGGCTGTGTGGCCCTTCCCCATTTTGTTCCTGCTGCAGCTGTTTCCACAAGATCATATTGTCTAGCAGGGTATATACTATGAACATGTGGGCAAATGTGGCTGGAGAGTACTGCAAGGCTCCACTGGATATGTCAAGGCAGCGGAACTGTGACTTGAGTATCCCAAACACATGCACTATAATGATCCTGGTTTGTGCATGTCCCTAATTATGGCATTCTTGTGTAGGTGTGTGTGTATTTCTTTTTTCACATAACTTTTATTGATTTTTATAAATGCAAGTATAACAAAAACTATTAAACAATGTAAAATAAACATAACTTTATAAAGTGTCCATAACAGATATGCTTTCGTTAATATATTCACATTTTATCTAACTGCTTTTTAAGTTTTATCCAAGCCCATTGTTTATGTGTCACTCTTGAAGTTCTTGAGGTTTTAGTTAACAATTCTCTATTACATTCAATCTTGGACAATGACATAAATTCCACAAATGATAGAATATTTTTACTTTTCCAATTTGAAGTAATGATTTTTCTTGCTATTGCAAGGAGGGACCAGAGAAGGTGCAGTTGTGTTCTTGGAATACACGCTGGTATCAGTACATTAAATAACAACAGTGAATCAGTCACTTCACATTTATCTGACCAAAATATTTTTATAAAATATTTAAATTCCAACCAGAATGGAGTTACAGTTTTACACTCTACAAACATATATTCCCAATCTGCACATACTGTTTCTTCACATTTCCAACATTATGATATTTCATTTCTCAATATCAATACTATTTTATGAGTAAAGAAGCTTCTGTGAATGAACTTCCATGTGTAGATTTTCCAAAAGGGAGATGATGCAATGTTACTGACTAAAGTATTAATGTTTTCTCATTTTCTGAAAATATGAATGTATTAACCTTTTTTTGCGTAATTCCATAGGGATTCATCTGGGATTTGTAAATCAGCTCGCAGTGTCTTGTATACTCTTGACAATGAAAACCCTTATTACATAATTTATTAATTTCACAGAAAAGAGAGAAAATTTTAGGTCTAGGTGTGGATTTCACTATTTGACATACTTTTAATGCATTTACTGTGCATTCTCTGAATGCTTGTATGTTTAGCCAATTGTTTTAGTTTATGTTATATCTTGCTGTAAGGGAAGTGGCCTCACCACAATGGCCAAAATTACATTAGCACAGACCCATATGCTCTCCACTCTACTATATGCCTCTCCAATTTTAACTAATCTAAGGAAAACTGACTTATCTAAGCTAGAAGCAGGTTATAATAAAACTGCTAAGTTTGCATCTGACTGCCCATATAGAAGACATTATTGTACAACTTTAAGGATACTACACTGGCTTGAGCTTCCCAACATTATTATTTACAACCAACTCTCTCTAACTCACAAAACTGTAACACAGCCAACTAAAACCTCTGCACTACAACATTTCATCCTTCCTTACAGTTCCAGCAGACCACTTCACTTTAACAACAAGAACTTACCATCTCCAAGGCCAACAACACTGCAGGAGAATCTTGTTTTTCCAACTATGTATTCTGTATATGGAACTCCCTTCCTAACTCCATTCTCTCACTCTCATCCACTAACCACTTTAAACCATCACTTAAAGCGTATCTAAAAAATAAATGGCTATGTCCATGTACTAACCCCTCATGAGTGCTATGATACATCACAGTATACCCAAAACATATCCAACTTTTCCCCCGGTGTTTAATCCTTTGTTTCTACCAACCTGTCTTAACCTTATATCTTGACATAAGTTATACCTACAGATAATTCTAGCTATGTTCAAACCCTAGGTTTTGTTGTCAAGATGTACCACATTTGTATGTTCTTATGTATACTACATTTTGTTTACTTTATACATTTTTGATTACTGTAATGTGTGCATGAAAATTTACTGTTACTCATGGAGCTTTTCTCCCCGGGCCTCTGCTGAAAAAGGACTGTGTCCAGTCAGACTTTCCTGGTGAACAAATGTTAAATAAATAAATAATTTAATAAATAAATAAATATAATTGTTATCAAGGAGTTGATGCCAAAATACTAACCCATTTCCTTTCATTTCTTCTATTTTTTCATGTTAAAAAGAGTCCAAACATTTGTTGGTAAATGCTATAGGAAACATTAAAAATATAAAGTTTCTCATCCTATAATCTTTGTTCATTATTTGTTTAAAATTCTTTGGTATGTAGTTAACAAAGGGAGAGAAATGTTCTTTCTTATTTGTATTATAACAGAATTTTTTTATTATTAGATACATTTTTTCTACTTCTGTAAGTATGTCATTGTTTATTGTTTCTGCACCATTAGATACTAAAATAGTTTTATGTAAGTTTTTCCAATTAGATGTATACTTATGATTTAGCCATTGACTTATGATATTGAGGATGGTTGATTCTGCATATAGTTCTAAGTGTGGTAAAGCTATTTGGCCTTCTTCTCAATTTCTGTAATGCCATGTGTGACTAATTCTTGGCTTTTGTAGAAACCATAGACATTTAACTAATAGGGAGTTGAGTTGCTTAATTAATTTTTTGGAAGGAGCTGCTATTATAAAATGTACAGAAGTTTGGGTAATATAATCATTTTAACCAAGGCTAACCTTTCTTCCATGGTAAAGAACATTTTACTCCATTTGTTCAGGTGTTCCTTGACAGTGTGTGTGCATTTCTGATGGGTGTCATCAGCCAAGGCTCCAGTGCATAGCCAGCATTCCCCAGCAGATGGCCATATGGGATGTCCCCACTGGCAAATACCCAGTACAGCTGTGATGAATGCCAGATGTGGAAGTTGTGATAGCTTCCAGGGCTGTCAGCACACACATTCATGATAATGCCTTGGGCATTGCACACAACATGGCAGTTAATGGAGTGGAACCCCTTGTGGTTTAGGTATTCCCTACCCTTGTCACTGGGTGGTGCTTTGATGTGGATGTGCATGCAGTCTATGGCATCCAGTACCTCTGGGTATTCTGCTACATGGTGGAAGAGACACATATTGCTGGTCCTCTCCTTACAGGTGCTGGGGAAGTAAATGTAGTCAGTGGTATGTGGTTGCATGGCATCCAGGAACTGGTGGAGTATCCTGGATGCCGATGCCTGTGAGGCCCCCATGATATCCCCAGTTGGTCTTTGAAAAGTACCTGTAGCTAGTATTCTTAAGGCTACACATACCTTAGTATCCTCTGGGATGGGTTCCACTCTGTTGGTTCTGGGTCTGAGGTGAGGCCGGCACAGCTCAACGAGTTGCTGAATTATGTCCCTGTCCACCCTGTAGCACACTCAGTCTGAGTCATTTGTTAGCATTATCCTCATCAGTGCCATCGGCATCTTGCACATACTGATAGATCAAAGGGACACCAGCCCCTAACATTTTTTGCTAGTTTTGTCAGTTAAAATTCCCCTGTACGTGTATACCTATGGTGCAGAGTTTGTGGGGAAAAAACAGACTGTAAGGTGTTTGCATAGTTTATATATGGGTGTTGCAGATGCTGCCTGTGTGACTGGCTGACTTTGAAACATCCCACCTGCCAGCTATTTTACTTGTATATGATTGGTTTTATTTTGCTTTTTCTCTTTTTTTTTTCTTTTCTCCCATCCCATTTCTGCCACTTTTAAGCTCCAAGGCATGGTGCACAAACCCGCTGCCTAAATGTAAACAGTGCTGCTATTTCTGCTGTTTTTTTTTTGTTGTTGTTTAAGTCCCAGTGCATGCCGTGCACACCCGTTTAGCTAAAGTAAACACATTTTAGCAGAAATGGTCCTACCTGGATGCGAACACGCTCTTCATTTCATGGTGTAAGACATTAAAGCCTCAGACACACACCCTTACTTAGCTGTGCTTAGCTAAGCACAAACTCAGGCAACAGAGCTCCAATGTGCTTACAGCAAGCATGACACACCCCATTTTCATGTTAGCTGCTCCTCCTGCCTACACTATCTTGTTTTAGCACCTACACGGTTAGGTGCAGTGTGTGGACTTAGAATATTTTGTGATTCAGTAAATTTCCCCTCATTTGCTTACCCCACTGTCTTAGTCCATAGTTACTGCTCTGACACTGAGCCTTTCCCTTTGACAACCAGTGTTCCCTGGTAATGTTTTGATTCTGCATGCCTTTGACTATAATGGCAAAATGCAGATTTTATTTTGCACGATCCCATTTGCACATTGCTGCCCTATACTTAAACGGCCGAGATCGGCCAACATTTTTTTTTTAAATTAAACATTTCCCCATGCCAATGGCCATATATTTGGCCATTGTCATGTCTAAAATGTATAATACTTTCTTTTATTTGAGCTGTCATGCCTCCGTTTTGATATTTGCAGAAATGTGTTCAGTTAGTAACCGAACACATTTCTGCAACTAGCACTGTTCCTGCAAGGATCCCTGCTGGCTTCCTGAAATGCTAATTCACCTCATTCACATGGTTTTCACCAGCAGATGAGGTAATTAGCATTTTGCTTGGCTTTCCATCCAGGAACAGTGTCGGCAGGCTCATGCATGTCATATCAGCTGTTTCCTGAATCACTCAGCAGCCATATTCCATGCAGAAGTGGCGACACTGTTCCTGCATGGAAACTTTTGTTTAATGAATCCTGGGTACTTTCTTCTTCTTTACTTTTACTTTCACATTTTACAGCAAAACACACCAACACTCATGTACTAAACAAAACACTCTTGCACTGAAAAAAGACTTAGCATGGGTAACAATCAGCTTCTCTTCCCCTCGAAACTCACATTTAGTGAAAATGCATCTGGCAACCCATTAGACTAAGAGAGACGTAGTGGAATTCATACTCAAATAGCATATAGAGAAGTATTAATTGTCTATAGGCAAGGTACAAGAATTCAAAAAACAAATGTGTAATGCATTTTCTAACAGCTTGGCACAGGCCTGTTAGACACATGTCCCTTTTTACTTGTAACCCGGGAGTACTGTCTGTTGAAGTAACTTGGTCAGAGACAATAATAGAAGTCATATACAGGCTCAGAGAACTAAACTCTTTACTACAAGAAGCAGCTCTTTAAAAGCTCCTAACCTTATTGTTTTGCACTAGGTACTAGACAAATTGCTGCCCAAACTCAATGCATTACACACTTGTGTGTCTGCAAAAAGCAAACTAATTTAAAAAATGTATTCATAGTTAATATACATTTAACTCAGAGACATCATGCATTCATATTTAATATGCATTAAACTTATAGACTTCATGCTATCCAGTTTTTTACAGATAAATACTCTGTCACCAGTCAAAAGAACTAGGAAACTAAGCATCATATCCAAAGCACATTGATCATAAGATGATGCACCTGTTTGGTACAATGAGTTTCTTACTTTACATCAAAACTACTCTGGTTATCTGACTTTCTCAACGTGTATAAATATGAGGATTACTCAGAAATTATGACATATAATAGCAGACTATTCTAAATGACATAAAAGTTGACAGAACAACAGGCTTTCTATCAACATATATTTTGAGAACAGCAAAAACTATGAAACTCTAATGACTGACAGTGACTGACTGCAATCCTCAGAGATTTACCAAAAGGAAAGAAATATGGCAGTTAATGTTGCCTTCTGTTGCTAAGATGGAAAGTTGGATTCTGTGTACCTAGTGCATCACCTTGACCAAGTCACCTAACCAGATAGTGCTCAGTAACTGGGACACACACACACAATAATAACAGTTTGACCAAAATAGTAGCAACAGCTTGTCAGCCAACAGCATATGTGTTTTACAGAGCATCAGACAAATTCCTATTATTTTCAAATGTTTATTTTAATCCTACATTCACAATTATTTCTACAGGAGAGAGGGAGAACTCAGCTGTAATTCCTAACATTTCTCAAGCAGTAATTCCTGCTAAGACACTGTTTTATTCATATACTTCAGATCAGTCTTTTTTGTATTGACACTTCCTGTAGATATCTATTGTCTACTGGCTGTTGTGTATAAGAGGTGGAACAGCTACTTTCTATTTCTGTTTGGGTGTTCATCATGAAAGAGAGAGACTTACATTTTGCTGTCCAGGTCATGCTCTGGGTGTGTATGATGAAAGGAAATTTATTAAATTGATTTGTTGGGGTCCATGGGCACCCCTGAAGCTGTGGGCCCTGGGCCACTGCCCATTTTACACTTATCATAATCGGCCAACACTTGGACAAATGTATTAAATTAACTTTCGCAACTAAATTCAAACAGATATGAAGGTTGTCTGGTCTCCACTTTTCAAATAAGGATCTCTGTTTAACAAAGTTCAAAGATAATTGCAAACTGGGAGTAATTATCAAATCTCCCTTTGACATATATGCACTCCAACAGGAGATTACACTTGCCAGTAGCAGTTCTACTAAAAACTGACAAAAGTTCAGTGAGGAAAAGAGTAACATTGTTGCATTTCATAAGCACCACCTTGTTCTGGTTTATGGCATTGATACAACACGACTTAAAAATGGAAAAGAAAATGTTGCAGGATACCTGGGCACTTGAGTGGACAGCTCACTAAAATTTGACCAAAATGCTGCAATAGTGGTTAGGAAATCCCTTTCCACTGCACAGCTCACAGCAGTAGGTATTTCTTCCGGAGCAAAATAAGTCCTCATCTCCTTATATTCTACACTGATTAGACCCATTATTGAGTATAACACCTCCTTTGGCTTCACCTTACTAACCATATCAAGTAATTATAAAGAACCCAGAGATTTGTAATTAAAAAGCACATGGGATTAAATAACCTAAACTACCAAGAAAAAAAGTAGGCTTTGTCACTATATTCAGTTTGATCTAGATTCCTTAAGAGTGAGAAGTCCTTGCTTATAGGGCTATAAGGGATCCAGTAGTATACGAACTGCTATTACTCAATAAATCAAACAGTCCAGCTTACACTAGGGCAGGATATCTAAATCTACTCCAACAAAGAAAGTCAAACAATGTCAAATAACTGTCTACCTTTAACAAGGATCTGGACAGCTGGATGGGCTTTCATAAATTCCCCCATGATATGACTAGCCTAGCCCTCCTTGAAAAGACAGGCAATGTCTAAGGGAGGGTAGTGGCAAGACTGAAATAGTCTTGTGGTTCAATGTCCTTGTAACTCCTATGAGACATTGATGGTATTGGCCATTGGAGAATCCAGAAGTAGGTGGTCATTGTTATTTTGGAAGGCATGCTATTTACACTCTGACATTTGTTTATAACCATAATAATAAAACGGTTGTTGTGTGTATCCTAGAGAAGAATACTTACAAAATGCAAAGGAGAAAACCATACACTGACAATACTGTGTTGCTTGGCAGGACTGGGACAAAAAAAAGACAACTTTTCTTAGATACAATACTGCAGCTGTTGCTTTTTTTTCAGTAGTCTGACCGTTCCTCTCAGTTTTCTTTTAATACTTGTGGCCATTTTGCTCCTTACCAGAGCACCTCCCTAGTACATACACACACAGAGAAGTAGAGACCTGATTAAGTGCACTGACCTCCTATAAGTATGTATATATCTATATATATATATATATATATATATATATATATAGTATATATATATATATATATATATATATATATATATATATATATATATATATATATATATATTTATATGGGTTCATGTCTACGGATCTCACAGACATTTAACAGGTAAGAGATTTAAATTTCGTTAATCATGCCTACCATGTTTTAGTAAGTATGGCAGTGTTATGCATGTCTGGTAGGCATGATTAGCGAAATTTAAATCTCTTACCTGTTAAATGTCCATGATTTGCAGTGTCGATTATTTTAGATGTCGGTGAAGTGGATGTTGATATAGTAAGTTGTCGATCCGTAGACATGAACCCATATATATATATATATATATATTTTTTTTTTTTATTGTATTTATTTATTTATTTTATATTTGTTTACCAGGATAATCCGACTGGATATATGTCCGTATTCAGCAGAGGCCCGGGGAGAGAAGCTCCAAATTGACAAACTTACATAACATTAGAAAGTGTACAATAAAGTATAAGACAAGTGATTATGTACAATGGTTAATGGTGTTCCCTTACTGGGACTAACAATTAACTTGGTCAGACACATTTAAAGTGCAAGAGACATCAGATTGGTTGCATAACTTGGTGAAGTGGTTACATGTTGCGATATATAAAGATTATGTTTTTAGTTTATAACTTAATCAGGGTTGGTACACGGGAAAGCCAGTTCTCTTTCAGATACCGTTTGTGGGGTTTTTTTTAAGAGACTTATGGAGGATTGTAGGGTTATAAAACTTGGCAACAAATTCCAGGTTTTGCGAACAAAGTTAGCAAACAGGGATTTACCAGCAGCATTATTAGCTTTGTGTTTGTCTGGGCCAGTAGTTTGCTGGCTGATCATAGGTTCATAGGATCATAGGTTCATACTAGGCTATCTGCCCTAGGGCATTTATAAGCCTAGCCCGAGTGTGTGTGGCTTTCACCACCCCTTGGAATGAGAATACTATGCCCATTTAGGCTTTAGTTTACTATGCCTCTGTCTAGTAGTGACACAGAGATGACCCCCGGGGTAAACCTACGATCTCCCATCCACTCGTCAAGATTTCTCTTGAAGAGAGTCAGTGAGGGGCTCTGCCTAACATGGACTGGGATTCTGTTCCCGAGTGTAGGGAGCCTCTGGGTTATGAATCTGTCCCACCAGCACGTCCTATTTATTTCTGTGTTGAGGTTCAAATCTCTCGCTCTCATGGCTCTGGTGGATTTGGATTTTCTGAGGTGGAGTATGTCCATTAATTCCGGATTGGACATGGCCTTATACATCAGGCATAGATCGCCTCTGAGTAGGCGGTATGCAACTGAATAGAACTGGAGTTTCTTCAGCCGGGCAGCATATGCCATATGTTTGAGACCCTTGATCCTCTTGGTGAGATACTTTTGGGGTCTTTCTAGCTGCTGCAGGTGTCGGGTAAGGTACATCCCAAATGGGGCATTGTACTCAATTATGGGCCTGATAATCGAAGAGTGTAGGGGCACAATGACCTCTCTTGATCTAGATGTGAATCCTTTCATGATAAGGTGGGTAATATAGAAGGTTTTCCTAACCACCTTGGCAATGTGAGCATCAAAGGAGAGGTTACTGTCAACTTGGGTCCCTAGGTCCCTGATTACTTCTTCCATACTTAATGGATTACCACCTATGTGGTAATTTGTGGGTACTTTGTTTTTCCCAAAGGGTATGACTATACATTTTTTGGCATTCAGTTTAAGGCCATGGTTCTGGCACCAGTTATCCATTTCTATGAGGCCTTTCTGAAGGATGCTTGCGCCAGCTGGAGTATCAATTATGGCACCCAGTTTGCTGTCATCTGCGAACTTTGTCAGCCACAATCCTCCTATGTTTGCTTGCACATTGGAAAAATAAATGCCAAACAAGAGGGGTCCCAGGACTGAGCCCTGTGGGACACCGCTTGTGACTGGCTTAGAGTCTGACATGGCTCCAGCAATTCTGACCTTGTGGGTTCTGTCCTTGAGCCAGTTTGCAACCCATCTTATGACATATGGGTTTACATTTAAGCTGGTGAGCTTGTCTATGATGCCCGAGTGGGTTATTGTGTCGAAGGCTTTTGCAAGATCAAGGTAGGCTGTGTGAACTGTCTTACCCTCATCAATGGCCTTAGTGACTGTTTCAAAAAAGTCGACCAGGTTCAAAAGGCAGGATCTGCCCTTGACAAAGCCGAATTGGGTGGGATCCAGTGTCTGTAGGTCCCCAATGTCTTTGTTTATGAGTTCTATAATGATCCTCTCCATAGCTTTGCAGACCAGGCTCATCAAGCTTATGGGGCAGTAATTTCCAGGGTCTGTAGAAGCACCTCCTTTGTAGAGTGGGACCACTGTTTCTGTACGCCATTCTTTGGGTACATATCCTGTAGTAAGGCTATGATTAAACAGCAGCCTTATGTGCGGGTTTAGTTCCTCTTGGAGTTCATGTAGCACGCAACCTGGGACACCGTCTGGTCCCATTGATGCTGTGTTTTTAGCTTTGGAGAGGGTGGCTCTCACCTAGGCATCTGAGATGTCAGGGAGGATACACTTTGCTGGGATAGATATTTCTCCTTTTGGTGGGGGGGAGAAATTTGCACTGAACCTGTCTGCCAGTATGTTGGCAATGTCTGTGGGTTCAGTGTAGTTTTTGTCATTTTGGACTAACTCTGAGCATATCTGGGAGTTTCCACCCAGGTTTCTAACATAACTAAAGAAGGCCTTGTGATTGTCGATAGTGTCTTTTGCGATTTTTCTCTCAAAGTTTGCCTTGGATGATTTTATGAGTGATTGTAGTTTTTTGCTAGTACTGATCAGAGATGCCTTCGCTTTTGGGGATTTTGCTCTGTCATGTAGTAGCTTCCTCATCCTGTTGTAAAGCTTGTTAATGGCTGGGATCCATCAGACAGGACGCCTGCCTTTGGAGGAATGGGTCTTGGTTTTATTTGGGATTGCATGATCCATGCATTCTTGAAGGTGTCCGTAGAACGCGTTTATAAAGGATTCAGCGGTGTGGGCTGTGGTTTCCACTGGCCCAGGGGCCTTGAAGGATACCACTTCAGTCTTAAGAAGTGTGAAGTCAGCTTTTGAGAAATTCTTCACTGTGGTCTTTTGTGCTGGGGGTGGGGGCGGGATGTGGATTTCCAGTGAGATTAATTTATGGTCTGATTTCACCAATGAGGGGTATACTTCCAGTGTGGAGCATTGTGTCCCCATGTTTGTGATGATCAGGTCTAGTATATTATCTCCTCTTGTGGGAGTGTTGACTAGTTGTTCCATCGCATTTGAGTTTATGAATTCTAGGAACCATTGAGCTAGGGTGTTGGGGCTTGAGTAATGCTCCCAGTCTATGTTTGGGTAGTTGAAGTCTCCCAATATGATGGTATTTGGAGAGACATTCATACTCTCCAGTGTCTTCAGGAAGGCTGAGTGGGGTTCCTGAGTTTGAGAGGGTGGTCTGTAGCATGCTACAAACTGTAGGGCAGTTTTGTCTAGGGTTAGTTGCACATAGATGGTCTCCAATGCTTCGTGCATTGCCACTAACCTGGAGGTGTGGGTATCTTTGATGAATATGGATACTCCCCCTCCTTTTGTGGTTCGGTCCAAGTTTTGAGGCCAAAAAGCAAGATATGAGATATTAACTGGTAGTGCTGGGGTGCTCTCAGGAGCCTTGAACCAGGTTTCAGTCACTGCACAGACATCGATGTTCTCCATACTGAGGAGGGCTTCGAGAGCATGCATCTTGAGGTTTAGACTTCTGGCGTTGAGCAGCATTACCCTGAGTTTTTTTCCACTTGTGTTTTCTAGGGAGGTGGGTTTGTCTTTTGAGCCCTGCCTAAAAAAGGCACTATGGGGGTGGCGAGTGCCTTGGCCAATATCCAGAAGCCCAGGGGGTGACAGGTGCAAGCCGTCCCTTGTGAAGCAGCGTGGCTTGTCAAGCATGTCATCCCAAGCAGACAGACATTGGATCCCCTTAGAATGACACCAGTAATTGAGCCAATTGTTAAAGCTGATCATTTTGTCTTTGTACTGTGGCATCATTCTTGGTGAGGGTAAGATGCTGCTCAGGGTCAGGGTTATACCGGCCTGGGCTACATGATCAGAGAGATCATCTATTTCTCTTTTCATGTAGTCCAGGGAGGTACGTCTCAGGTCATTCACACCGGCATGGACAATGACTGAGTCATATTTGTACTTGCTTTGGAGTGACCTGAGTGCTTGTGTTATGTGGCGGATTCTAGCGCCTGACAGGCAGCTTACTGTAACCTTTTCGTTGTTCAGTCTGGTGAGCGGGATGTCAGTGTGTCTGACTATGGAGTCACCTATTACAAGTGTATCAGGCATGTTGTTTGGCCTTAAGGGTTGTGACTGCTTGGCACACTGACTTTTTGAACTATGTGTTGCATGTGTTATGTTTTAAGATAGTGGGTGCTTGGATGTCTGCTTTGGAGGCCTCTGTTGTTTTGGTAGATTTTTAATTAGAGCCTCTGAGTATGTTTTTGTGTGTTTATGTGTTTGGTTTGTAGTTGTGATAGGTCTATGTGAGACTGGGTTTGTGGTGTGTGTGGTTATCTTCTCTTCCTGACTGGTTTTGCCAGTACTGAGTTGAGGGAGCTCCACCTCCAGTTTGGCTATATAGTTGCATCTCTCACATATATTTGTATTTGTTGGAGGAGGAGAGGGTTGTCTGTGTACATGAGACAGTTGTAACATTGCCTCAAGATTCCCAGATTCACCAGCTGAACTGGAGAGGATGCCAGTAATTGACCCTTCGACATGCTAGAATAGTGTAAGGGATTACTGTGTAACTGAGTGAGAAAGGACCTATATGGAAATGGGTACTCAAGGGGATTGTAGGTGGATATAGTGCTTTCTTTTTGTTTAATAGTGCTTTACCTGTGTAAAAATGTTTTAGGAGCAAGTGCTGGGCTTTTCAGATAGAGAATAGACTGTTTAGATTGAAAGTAGAGCAGTTCTAAGGGAAAAACTGAAGAGCAGACTTAGCGGAGCCAGAAATAGTTTAAACTTCATTAACCGACGCTGCCCGATGCTGCGCTATGTGCAACTTAGCGCTAAAGTGGGCTTTATAGCAGGGGGTTAGAAAATGGCCCAAAACGGCCAATAAACTACAAGTTGCTGGGCTGGAACCACTCCTTTAGGGACAAATAGGCTGCTCAGTGCTCCCCACTCCCACTGGTGTAGGGATCTTAAGTTGCTATATGGATTAATGATATTAACAAGTGAGGGTAGTATACTCAGAGTGGTACAAAATTTTGTGTGCTATTAAGAGTTGATTAAATTGAATTAAGCTGGGCAGTTCTAGCCACTCTAGTTTTTTCAGGTTCTGGCAATGGTGGGTTCTATAAGTGGTGAGTCCGACAGTGGTGAGTCTGGCAATATGGTTGTAGCTATGGGACAGCTTACCTAGCTCAGATTTGTTGAGGTTTGAGAGTACTGGCGAGGCATATAAACGAGTAGAGAGTAGGTGTGACTGGGCGATTGCAGTCCTAGCCAGTGGGGGTTAAAAATGTTTTGTTTCTATACAGGGATCCAAGCTTCTTATTGATGGTCTGTATGGTTCTGTTGACCTGCAGGTCAAATTTAAGATTGTTGTCTATAATAACCCCTAGGAGCTTAGTATGTTGATCTGGGGAGATAGTGGTACCATTGTTAGATGTGACAGAGAATGAAAGTGTGGCTGATCTACTAGTGGAGTTGAAGAGTAGAAGTTTAGTTTTATTGGGGTTCAGCAGTAGGCATTGGTTGGCGAGCCATTTCTCAATAGTGTTGAATGTATTTTGGGTTAGGATTTGCAGTTCGGATGGGGAGGTGGCTGAGCAGATCAGAGTGGAATCATCTGCATATTGAATACAGGTGGCTTTAGGGATAGCAGTGTGAAGGTTGTTAATAAAAATTGAGAAGAGTAGTGGACCTAGTATGGAGCCTTGAGGGACAGCAAGTGTGAGAGGTAGCTGGCTGGAGAGTTTGCCTGCCATAATACAGTCTGTTGTCTACCAGACAGGTAGGACTGGAACAACTGGATTGCATGCTTATTGAGGGAAATAGACTTGAGAAGAGAGAATGAGAAGTTCATGGTTGACCATGTTGAAGGCTTTTGATAGGTCAAGAAAGAGAGCAGAGGATAGCCTATTGTTATTCCTGTTTTGATTTATGGCTTTAGTAAAGGAGAGGAGGGCCAAGGTGGTGTTATGGTGTGGCCTGAAGCCATGATGGGAGTTGGATAGTAAGTTACTCTGTCTAAGGTACTGCATTAGTTGTTTGTGTATACATTTCTCCATTATTTTGGCTAATGGGGAAAGAATGGCAATGGGTCTGTAGTTGGATATGTCAAACTAGGTAATTTAAACAGCATGGATGAAGCCAAATTACTGTGGGGACAGTCTAAAAGGTGCCTTTAGACCCAGGTCAGCATTATACAGTACATAGGAATATTGGAGCGGGGCTAACACTGATTCCAAGTATTCCCAAGGCTTTTGGTATGTATGGTTGTATGTTAAACTAACTTTTTGGCTGTAAGTTTTAATTAGTGTTATGCACCAAATTAATGACTATGTTAAAGCTGTAATTTAAACACTTGCAGGATATTTTGTAGCTGCAGGGTATAATTTTTAGGGCTATGTGTGGGAGAGTAGAATAAAATTGCAGTATTCAGGGTATTATTATGGGTTTAGGAAATAAGATACTAGGGGCAAACTAGGTAATTTAAACAGCATGGAGGAAGCCAAATTACTGTGGGGACAGCCTAAAAGGTGCCTTTAGACCCAGGTCAGCATTATACAGTACATAGGAATATTTTGTAGTACAGTATAAGGTATTAATGTTTTTAAATTGCAGGTTGGACTACAGAGACTTGTGTACTAGTGTACAATTTCTCAGGGCAGCATCCTTTTCAGGCAGGATACTCTTATAGTGGGATAGTTTGAGGGGGTTAGCCTTTTTAAATTGCAGGTCAGACTTCAGAGACTTTTTACTAGTGTACAATTTCTCAGGGCAGCATCCTTTTCAGGCAGGAGACTCTTTCAGTGGGATAGTTTGAAAGAAAAAGCAGCACTTAACAAAAAAAAAGCAGCACTTCTTTACTTTAAAAAAATGATCACAGCACTCCTGCTTAAAGCAGCCACAGCTGCAGATCCTTTCTCTTGCACTGACCATGGACACCTCTGCAACTCTGGGCAACAAGAAACAACCTAAACTACCCCTGTTATAATCTACTACTGATAGTATGTGTTCTTTGTCAGAAAAGTTCAATCCTTGGTAGATAATTGGTCCTGGATTTTTTTCACCTGGATTTTGAGGTCAGTTTGCTCTGCTAACTCTCTCACTTGTAAAAAATAGTTTTGGGTCCAGAGTTAAGGCTCTAATTGAATGTTCTATTAAGTAAATTCACCAGTTTCTCATGTCAGTGAGCTAAAACAGCCTAACAAATATCAATTTGTTATGGTGGTACCAACTTGTCATTTGTTTCAGCTTTTTTTAAAAATGTAACAATTTCCTTGTGATGCTTCAAGAGTCTCTTCTCACATCTTTGAATCTGGGTGTTCTGTAAACTCAGTGAGGACTCCACAGAGAAAACTTGCAGCACAATTCTGTAAAGCTTGTTGGCATAAGCAGCACAAGGCAGATTGGAGGAGATATCATCTGGGATATATACCACCACTGAGGCTAAGATGAACAATTTACCAATAATCTGTGTTGCTGCTTAGGAGACTGCAAACCCACCCACATTGTTATCAATGAGCATGATTTTGACTGTCGTATAGAATTTAACAAACTGTTCTTAAACTAAATCACGTCTCCCCAAGACAGTCAGGACAGCAGATCCAAGAATAAAATAGCCTTTAATGTTTACCAACACAATAATAACAGGAATTCACAAAGAAATCAGTTTAGCGTGCTTTCACCCAGTAAAATACAAGGCTTCTTCAAAACAAAGAAGCATCCCCATCCAGTACATTTAAATAATGCAACACAACCAATCACATCCATAAATCAATTATTTTATTTTATTATTTTATTTTACATTTGTTGACTGGGGTAGTCCAATTGGATATATGTCCATTTTCAGTGGAGGCCCGGGGAGAAAAGCTCCAACATAGATGAAAAAACATAAATATGACATAAGAACAATATATTTGTAATCCTAGAACACATTTGTAAACAACTTGTAGAGTATCCTTATAAGACTAAAGAGCATTAAAAACAGATTTAGAGAGCAGGTACTTAACATCAATTAAAAAGGAAAGAATAATATACATTAACTGGAAGTATGTATATAGAGTGATGAGCAAGCAGTTTAAGATACAATTCTTTGGTGGTGTAGTTAAGAGCAGGATTAAGTTGATATAAGAGCAAGATTGATCTGATACAGCAGGATTACGATGATACAGATGTTGAAGACTAATACATACCGTTGACAGCTAAAAGAGCAGGTTAAAACTCTGAGTTGGTTATATAGAAAGACTCAGTAAGTAGAGTTGAGTAGCTAACTGCACATAAGCTCTAAGGTTAATGAGAGGTACTGGCAGTGCAGTAGTACTATGAACAGCAAAGGTGAGAGTAGTAGGCAGCAGCTTTTTAGTCTGGGTTGGTGCAAGTGCAAAGCCAGCGAATCATGAGGTATGTTTTAAGTTGCTTTTTGAAAAGTGGTGTAGAGGAGAGGGAGGTTAGTTCACTAGGGAGCTGCTTCCAGGTTTTCTCTACAGTGTTGGAGAATAGAGAGTCCCCAGCCCTGTTACTGGATTTTGGAGTGGATACTAGAAGTTTCCTTGATGAGCGTAGGGTTTTAAGATTATTGTAGGGGGTGATGAGGGTAGTTAGTATAGGAGTATTGCTAGGATGATGAAGGGTCTTATGGGCAGTAATAAGTTGGTGAAAGAGAAGCTGATTAGGTAGTTCCAGCCACCCTAGCTGTTTGAGATTGTAACAGTGGTGGACTCTAACTGGGGATCCAGTGGCAAATCTGGCAATGTTATTGCAGGAGGTATTAAGCTTGTTGAGGTTGTTTTTCAATAGGTTGGTATAAATGGGAGAGGCATAGAGGAGGGTAGAGATAAGATGGGTATAGGCAATAGTAGTTCTAGCAAGACATTGTTTTAGCTTATAGAGGGAGCCTAGTTTTCTGTTCACTGACTTTATTGTAGTATTGATATGGGTATCAAAGGTGAGTTTGCTGTCTATAATTACCCCTAAGAGTTTGTTGGTAGGTTTGGGAGATATGACAGTGCCATTGTTTGATTTTACTGTGAGGTGGAGGGGTGAGGACTTTTGTGTAGGAGTAAAGAGCAATAGTTTGTTTTTTGGGGGGTTTAGGAGGAGGCAGCATTGGAGGAACCAATTCTCAAGTATGTTAAATGTTGCTTGGATGAGGGACTGCAGTTCAGATATGGATGAAGCGGAGCATATTAATGTAGAGTCATCTGCATATTGTATACGGGTGGCTTGTGAAGTATTCATGTTTAGATCGTTGATAAAGAGTGAAAATAGGAGAGGGCCCAAGATGGAGCCTTGAAGGACACCCAAGGTAACCGGAAGAAGGGTGGAAAGGTTATTCTCCCAAAGTACTGCTTGTTTTCTGTTTTCTAAATAGGTGTTGAACCATTTAAGTGCCTGAGTATCAAGAAAAAGGGACTTAAGCATGCTCAGAACTACCTGGTGGTTATCATATCAAAGACTTTCGAGAAGTCGATAAAGAGAGCAGAAGAAAGAGTATTGTTATTGCGATGTTTGTTGAGACAGTACGAAAAGGATAAGAGGGCAGTGGTGGTGCTGTGGAATGGCCTAAAACCATGTTGACAGTTTGCTAGTATGTTATTTTGTAGTAGGTGGTCTAATAGTTGGTGGTGGATACATTTCTCCATGATTTTTGCTAGAGGGGAGAGTAATGCTATTGGGCGATAGTTAGAGAGTCCAGTAGAGTTACTGTCCTTATGAAGAGGGATGACATGGGAAATTTTCCAGACTGATGGGATGATGCCTTCAGTAATTGTTCTATTTATTAGAATGGAGATAGGATACGCTATTGCTTTAGCAGCAATTTGTAGATATTCAGCAGGTAGCAGGTCAGTGGGGGGGGGTGGATGGTTTAAGTTTTCCAAGGAGACGGCAAATGAGGGAAGTGGGTGCTGGTTGTAGATGAAATGAGGGAAGAGAGGTAATTGTAGTGGGAGTCAGGCTAGTATTTACAGGGAGGGGTAGTGAGCTAGCTAAAGAGTGAACAGTTTCCGTAAAGAAGGTATTAAAGGTGTCTGCAATATGCTTAGGATTGCTATGGGAGGTACCTGATGGGGTAGGTGTTTTGGAGTGGCCTGGTTGTACCAATTTATTAATATCTGACCAAAACTTTGGGGAATTATACTGATGTTTATGCTGGAGCTGATGGTAAAAGTTTTTGTTGTCAATGAGTATAGATTTCTTGGTAGCATTTCTAATCTGTTTAAAGTTATGATGGTCTGTTGAGTTTCTGGTAGTTCTCCATTTGGCCCATGTTCTATTTCTCAGTCTGATTATTTGTCTAGTGTCATTAGTAAGCCATGGAGCAGTCTTTGTCCTATTTCTGATTGAATGAGTAGGGGCATGGGAGTCCAGGATTTGTAAGAATTTGGTGTTAAAGTATAACACTGCATCCTCAAGTTGGAGGTATTGTAGGGGGGACCAGTCACAAGCCCTAAGTTCAGTTTGAAAGCTATCTGGATTAAAGTACTTATTGGTCCGAGTAGTTCTATAAAAGGTTGGGTTGGGAATGTTAGATCTTTGCCTAATTATGTAGGTGAGTGAGTGGTCACTGATATTATCAGGAATGGTACCTGTTTTATATGTATTGGGATGACTGTTAACAAGAATCCAATCTAAGGTGGTTTCTTTGTGGCTATGTTTATGTGTTCTGGTTGGGGAAGTAATAGTTTGGGATAAACCATAAAGGTTAATATGGGTGGTTGGCTTAGCTGCACTACAGACAATCCAGTCTATGTTAAAGTCACCCAGCACTATGGATTCCTGTGGTAAGTTAGTGGAAAGCCAGCTAAGGATATTTTCAAGGGTATTAATGTTGTTAACAGGAGGGAGGTAAGAGCAAATTTTATAAATGGCTTTACAGGCATTGATTTGCAGTTTGGCAATGAGTAATTCAGCATTACTTTCAATGGGTGGTTGTGTATCAAGTGAGCTAACTTGTAGCTGTGATTTATATAATATTGCTACTCCATCACTTTTTTTAGTTTTGCGGTCAATTCTAAGTATATTGTATCCAGGTGGGGTGATTTTGTTGTCCTGAGTTGAAGATTTTAGCCAAGTCTCTGTGAGACATAGGATGTTGAAGGAATATAAATCTAACAGAGCATGAAGTTGGGATACTTTATTGTTTATGCTACGAATGTTGAGATGAGCTAAATAGAGAGAGTTAGATGGTCTAGATGGGATGTGAAAGGTAGATGGAATCTGGTGGTCTGTGGCATTGATATTCTTTTGGCCAGGGTTGGGATGAATGTCACCATCTAATAGAGGGTGCAGTTGAAGTTTATGTATAAACTTTGGGATAGTAGAGTAAAAGTGTAGAGATCTTTGTTCACCAGTGGCAGTGGGGAGCTTAGAGCAGCCTATCTATCCCTGGAGGAGTGTTCCCAGCACAAGAATCTGGTAGTCTGCTGGCCATTTTTGGCCAATTTCTAGCTCTTTCAAATCCCCCTGTATAAAACCCGCTTTGGCAAGGTTTTTGCGCTTGTTACTACTCAGCCAAGCTCCTCGTGGTCCTGCAGAGTGGTGCTAGCAGCAGAGAGGCTAAAAGAGCGACTGCTAACCTGATAAGTGTTTTTTCCTGCTACTACCTGGGCGACTGTCCGATCTAGCTAAACTGCAAATATTTCTGCTTCTTGAACTGTTTTAAACTGCTTAAAGTTGTTTTTGCACCTGCACTTTTTAAGTTTGTCCTGTTTGTTGCATTTACCTGTTGAGGCTACACACTCAAGTGTGCTAGCCTGTGTTACATATTTATTGCATTTTCCTGCTGTTTGTTGAAAAAAGAAAAAAAAAAAACAAAAAAAAATTATCCTTGTTTCCCATCTTTCCTGACCTAGAGTAGTCCAAATACAGGCTTTGCTGTATTCTGGACTTTTGGAAAGTTCCTGTGTTGTCCATTTCCTTTCTTGGATAGGGGGAGGTTTCTTTGTTCACCAGTGGCAGTGGGGAACTTAGAGCAGCCTATCTATCCCTGGAGGAGTGTTCCCAGCACAAGAATCTGGTAGTCTATTGGCTATTTTGGGCCAATTTCTAGCTCTTTCAAATCCCCTTGTATAAAACCCGCTTTGGCGAGGTTTTTGCGCTTGTTACTACTCAGCCAAGCTCCACGTGGTCCTGCAGAGTGGTGCTAGCAGCAGAGAGGCTAAAAGAGTGACTGCTAACCCGATAAAAGTGTTTTTTCCTGCTACTACCTGGGCGACTGTCCGATCTAGCTAAACTGCAAATATTTCTGCTTCTTGAACTGTTTTAAACTGTCTAAAGTTGTTTTTGCACCTGCACTTTTAAAGTTTGTCCTGTTTGTTGCATTTACTTGTTGAGGCTACACACTCAAGTGCGCTAGCCTGTGTTACATATTTATTGCAATTTCCTGCTGTTTGTTGCAAAAAAGAAAAAAAAAGTTATCCTTGTTTCCCATCTTTCCTGACCTAGAGTAGTCCAAATACAGGCTTTGCTGTATTCTGGACTTTTGGAAAGTTCCTGTGTTGCCATTTCCTTTCTTGGATAGAGGTAGGCTTCTTTGTTCACCAGTGGCAGTGGGGAGCTTGGAGCAGGCTATCTGTCCCTGGAGGAGTGTTCCCAGCACAGGAATCTGGTAGTCTGTTGGCTGTTTTGGGCCAATTTCTAGCTCTTTCAAGTCCGCCTGTATAAAACCCGCTGTAGCGCGGCTTTGCGTGATTTTGTGCATAGCGCTTCATCGAGCAGCACCGCTTATTTGGGTTTGAGCCTTGGAACTGATCTAGTTCTCATAATAAACACCCTATTCCTATGCTAAAGCCTAGCACTTGCTCACTAAAGCAATTATATAAGTCAGCACTAAAAAATTAAAAGCACTACACCCTCACAAACTCCCTTGAGTAACTTGTTCCCCATTGGCCCTTTTTTTCAATTATAAAGGAATTCCCAATACTATTCTAGCATGTCCAAAGGTCAGTTGTCAATCTCCTCTCCAGTCCAGCTGGTGAACCTGGGAATCTTGAGGCAATGTTACAACTGCCTAATGTACACAGACAACCCTCTCCTCCTCCCAACAAATTCCAACACATGTGAGAGATGCAACCATATAGCCAAACTGGAGGCTAAGCTCTCTCAACTCAGTACTGGCGCAACCAGTCAGGAGGAGAAGGAAACCACACTCACTACAATTCCAGTCTCACATAGACCTACCACAACAGCAAACCAAACACATAAACACACAAAAACATACTTGGAGGCTCTAAATAAAAATCTGCCTAAGCAGCAGAGACCTCCAAAGCAGACACCCAAGCAACCGCTACCCCAAAACAAAACACATGCAACACATAGCTCACAAAGCCAGTGTGCCGAACAGTCATAGCCCTTAAGGCTAAACAACACACCTGATACACTTGCAATAGGTGACTCTATCATCAGGCACACTGACGTCCCGCTCACCAGGCTGAACAAGGAGAAGGTCATGGTGAGCTGCCTATCGGGTGCTAGGATCCACCACATAACACAAGCACTCAGGTCACTCCAAGGCAAGTACAAATATGAGTCAGTCATTGTCCATGCTGGTGTGAATGACCTGAGACGTACCTCCCTGAACTACATGAAAAGAGACATAGAGGAGCTCTCTGGGCATGTAGCCCAGGCCGGTATGACCCTGACCTTGAGTAGCATCTTACCCTCACCAAGAATGATGCCACAGTATGAAGACAAGATTATCAATTTCAACAATTGGCTTAAGTATTGGTGTCATTCAAAGGGGATCCAATGCCTGTCAGCCTGGGATGACATGCTCGACAAGCCACGATGCTTCCCTAGGGACGGCTTGCACCTGTCACCCCTGGGCTTTCGGATATTGGCAAAGGCTCTTGCTACCCCCATAGTGCCTTTTAGGCAAGGCTCAAAAGACAAACCCACCTCCATAGGTATCACAAGGGATAAGAAACTAAGAGTAATGCTACTCAATGCCAGAAGTCTAAACCTCAAGATGCACGCACTCAAAACTCTCCTTAGCATGGAGAACATCGATATCTGTGCAGTAACAGAAACCTGGTTCAAGGCTCTCGAGAGCACCCCAGCACTACCAGGTTATACCTCATACCATGCTTTTCGGCCCCAAAACTTGGACCGAACCACAAAAGGAGGGGGAGTATCAATCTTTGTCAAAGATACCCACACCTCCAGGTTGGTGGCACAGCACGAAGCATCAGAGACTATCCATGTGCAACTAACAGTGGGTAAAACTGCCTTCCAGTTTATAGCCTGCTACAGACCACCCTCCCAAACCCAGGAACCCCACTCGGCCTTCCTGAGAACACTGGAAAATATGAAGGTCTCTCCAAACACCATTATATTGGGTGACTTCAACTACCCAACCATAGACTGGGAGCATTACTCTAGCTCCAACACCCTAGCCCAAAGGTTCCTAGAATTTATAAACTCAAATGCTATGGAACAACTTGTTACCACTCCCACAAGAGGGGAAAACATACTGGACCTGATCATCACCAACATGGGGACTCTATGCTCCAGACCAGAAGTGTATACCTCACTGGTAAGATCAGACCATAAACTAATCTCACTGGATATTCACATCCCGACCCCACCCCATGCCCAGAAAACCACAGTGAAAAACTTCTCTAAAGCAAATTTCACACTCTTCAAAACCGAGGTGGAATCCTTCAAAGCCCCCAGGCCTCTGGATAATACGGCCCAGACCACAAAATCCTTTATAAACGCATTCTATGAACACCTTCAGGAATGCATGGATCATGCAATCCCAAATAAAACCAAGACCCAATCCTCCAAAGGCAGACGTCCTGTCTGGTGGACCCCAGCCATAAACAAACTATACAATAGAAGGAGGAAGCTACTACATGACAGAGCAAAATCCCAAAAAGGGAAGGCATCTCTGATCAGTATTAGCAAAAAACTGCGGGCACTCATAAAATCATCTAAGGCCAGCTTCGAGAGAAAAATTGCACAGGACACTAAGGATAATCACAAGGCTTTCTTTAGTTATGTTAGGAACCTGGGTGGGAATTCCCAGATATGCTCAGAATTAGTCCAAAATGACAAAAAATACACCGAACCCACAGACATTGCCAACATCCTAGCTGACAGGTTCAGCGCAAACTTCTCCCCCCCCTCCCCACCAAAAGGGCTAATATCTATCCCAGCAGAGTGCTGCTCTCATGACATCTCAGATGCTCAGGTAAGAGCTGCCCTCTCCAAATCAAGAAACACAGCATCAATGGGACCAGACGGTGTCCCGGGCTGCGTCCTACATGAACTCCAAGAAGAGCTAAACCCAAACCTAAAACTACTGTTCAATCTCAGCCTTACTACAGGATATGTACCCAAAGAGTGGCGTACAGCAACAGTGGTCCCTCTCCACAAAGGTGGTGCCTCAACGGATCCTGGAAACTATCGCCCCATAAGTCTCACTAGCTTGGTCTGCAAAGCTATGGAAAGGATTATCATGGACCTTATAAATAAAGATATTGGGGACCTACAGACACTGGATCCTACCAAGTTCGGCTTTGTTAAGGGCAGAACCTGCCTCTTAAACCTGGTCAATTTCTTTGAAACAGTCACCAAGGCCATTGACAAGGGGAAGGTGGTCCACACAGCCTACCTGGACCTCGCAAAAGCTTTCGATACAATACCCCACTCGGGCATTATAGATAAGCTCACCAGCTTAAATATAAACCCCTATGTCACTAGATGGGTTGCAAACTGGCTCAAGGACAGAACCCACATGGTTAGAATAGCTGGAGCCATGTCAGACTCCAAACCAGTTACAAGTGGCGTCCCACAAGGCTCAGTCTTGGGACTTCTCTTGTTCGGTATATATTTCTCGGAGGTACAGGCCAACATGGAAGGACTGTGGCTGACCAAGTTCACAGATGACTGCAAACTGGGCACCATAATAGACTCTCCAGCTGACACAAGCATCCTCCAAAAGGGCCTCATAGAAACAGACAACTGGTGCCAGAGCCATGGCCTCAAGCTAAACGCCAAAAAGTGTATAGTCATCCCCTTTGGCAAAAACAAAGTGCCCACAAATTACCACATAGGTGGTAATCCATTAAGTACAGAAGAAGTAATTAGGGACCTGGGGACCCAAGTTGATAGCAATCTCTCATTTGACAACCACGTGGCCAAAGTGGTTAGAAAAACATTTTATATAGCCCACCTAATCATGAAGGGATTCACATCTAGATCAGGGGAGGTCATCGTGCCTCTTTACTCATCCCTCATCAGGCCCATAATTGAGTACAATGCCCCTTTTGGGATGTACCTTACCAGACACCTGCAGCAACTGGAAAGACCCCAAAAGTACCTCACCAAGAGGATCAAGGGGCTCAAACATGTATGCTGCCCGGTTAAAGAAACTCCAGCTCTACTCAGTGGCATATCGCCTGCTCAGAGGCGATCTGTGCCTGACTTATAAAGCCATGTCCAACCCGGAATTAATGGACATGCTGCACCTCAGAAAATCCAAATCCCATTGAGCTACGTGCTCGAGGGACTTAAACCTCAGCACTGAAATAAAAAGGACATGCTGGAGGGACAGATTCATAATCCAGAGGCTCCCTTCACTCTGGAATAAAATCCCAGTCCAGGTTAGGCAGAGTCCCTCATTGACTCTCTTCAAGAGGAATCTTGATGAGTGGATGGGAGATCGTAGGTTTACCCCGGGTATCACTTCTGTGTCACTGTTAGACAGAAGCGCAGTATACTAACCTCGAAAAAGGGCATAGCAAAATTAATTTAAAATGGGTGGCGAAAGCCATACACACTCTGGCTAGGCTTATAAATGCCCTAGGGCAGATAGCCTAGTATGAACCTATGAACCTATGAACCTATGAACTTCCTGGATGGAAGATAAGATATGTGGGCTAGTCTGTGGTACTTAGGAAGTAGATAGGAGGATGTAGATGTGATATTTAAGTGGTTGTTGGTGGATGCATGAGTTGTAGGAAGAGTTTGTAGAAAGGGATGGTGAAAGTCATTGAAGATGAGATGTCCATAGGTGGTTAAGAAATAGGATGCAATCAGAATAGGTAGAATAGTGTGACACAGTATTAGTTTCCTGTGGCTAGACATTTGTACTCTAGTCATTGTCAGGAGTCTAATATAGGTTTTAAAAGAGGAGGAAGGAAGAGGGGATGATAGAGGTAGATGTAGAGAAGGAAGGTGTGAATGCCTATGTGGTGTATTGGCACTTTAAAGAGTAATAGGTAAATATATAATATTACAGTAGAGAGTTGGTGAGGAGTAGTGACTGATTGGATGTTTGGGTTGAGGTGTGGCTTATGGAGGTATAAAGTCAGGTGCACTGGGGGTGAGTGGAATTTGGGGGCAGGGTAGCGGAGCGGAGTGAGCCCATAGGGCGAACGGAGCGGGTAGACCCAAGAAAGGGAAATGAGGATGAGCTACCAAAAAAGAATCAGTAACACAGTCGCTAATGCTATCCGGAGAGTACAGGTAAGTGTGGGTTCCAATGTACCTTAGGGCAAGAGCACATGGAGAGAATAGCACATTATGGGTAGCAGACACTTGAGACTTAACCATTCAATTAGGGAA
Organism: Protopterus annectens; assembly: GCF_019279795.1. Taxonomy (NCBI): domain Eukaryota; kingdom Metazoa; phylum Chordata; order Ceratodontiformes; family Protopteridae; genus Protopterus; species Protopterus annectens. The sequence continues at coordinate 13,982,543 of NC_056734.1, forward strand.
TAATATTAGTGGGATAGCAACGTAGAGCTGGAGAAATATTTGGGCAGCACACCTGAGACTTAGTAAGCTAGTATGGCCTTATACTGCCACCTAGTGGCATAGTCCATGCAATGCAGCTGCTCCGCTATGCGAGGGCTGGGAGAGTGGGTTTGAATAAAAAGATAACCGTAGTAGCTAGCTGGTATGCTCACCAAATTACATATCTATAAAACAGTTAATGCAAAGTAAATAGGTTGGCTTCAAAACACAACATGTAAAGTCACCCATACATTGAAAAAATAATTACAGCTAAAGGTAGGCACAACTTTGCTGCAACAGCATCCACCCAGGCAGTTCCTCTTTAGGAAAGTGTGTGTTGGAAGGTGGTTTCCACGAGGCTGAGGGAAAGTGCCCGAAGTAAAGAGCTAAGGAGGCTGGAATACAAACAAAGGAGAAAGAGAGTTATGTTATGTTATGAAAGTACTAGGACAGCATACAGAGGGATGCAGGATACACTAATAGACTTCTACTAAGTATCAGTTACTTATGGACAGAGTAAGCAGAGTTACAAAGGGGGAGAATAGGTTTCAAAATGTATAGAAAGGTATGTACACAGCTACAATTGGGTATGCAGAGCCAACAAAGGACCCAAATTGACCAACAACTTCAGTTGTATGTAGCCTTGTCAGGGGAGAGGAAAGAAACTACAGTCAGAAATTAGAGAACAGAAACAGTTTAGTGGGATAACAAGCAGGTAAAAAGCAGTAATGTCAGAAATTAGAGACCAG
>NC_056734.1:14320809-14490809 GCF_019279795.1 Protopterus annectens
AAATAATTTATATTTTGTGATTGCTTCATTTGAATGTGTGATGTTATAAAAAGAAGTGATGTATGTTTCTAGTAAGGTCTGATGAAGCAATTTTAAACTGCAAAAGCGCTTACCTTTTACTGTTTATTAAAAGTGGATTGACTTTTTAGCACGTCTCCCTGCTTTTCTGCTGTGCTTTGCCAATTTTATTATTTTTGGACTTAATGATTTGTGGCAACTTGCCCTTGTAGTAATTTTTGTAGTTTTATATATATATACATATATATATATATATATATATATATATATAGTTATTTATTTGTTTATTTTTATTTATTGACATTTGTTTACCAGGAAAGTCCATTGGGTGGCAATGAGCCCATTTTCAGTGGAGGCCCAGGGAGAAAATCTCCAAGATCACAATAATAATTAAATGCAACATTTCAAAAGTATCAAACATTTAAAAAGCAAAAATCCAGAGTTTCATAAGAACAAAGTGAAGTACAAGATCCACAAGTTTCAAAGTAGTCATAAGCTTCTGATTCTATGTCACTTATAAGTGATTTCAAAAATAAGATACAGATAAGTACAGAAGAAATGAAAAGTTTCATAGGAAACCCAATATGCAGTAGTTTCAAAATGAGTTGCTGTTAGTTACAGAAGGTGTCAAATAAGGAAATCCTCAAGCCAATAGAATGCTATAAATTTAACTATGTAGTTCCCCGAGAAAATAGAAAGCAAGAAAGAGAGTAGTTAGAGAGAAGAGCTGGCACAGAAGCGAGATCAGGTCTGAAGGGTACATATATACATTATATGTACTCACTATAGTCAGCATCTTACAGACTGCTAAGAGGTGACCTGTGTCTGGCACACAATGTATCCCGTGACCCAGTACTGATAGATTTACTGCACATCAGCAAGTCAAATGGCATCAAAAATACTCAGTCTGGCTACCTAAACCTCTTCTGCAGTATCAACAGAATGGTTTGGAGGGACAGGTATATTTCTCAGAGGATGCTGTTGCTGTGGAGCAGGCCCAACCACCCGTCCACATAAAATAAAGTTAATCCCTGTCCATATTCAAGCAAAATTTGTATTTTTGAATGGGAAACACCAAATTTACCTCACGAATGCCCCCTGTACTAATGAATAGAGGCAGATCTTAAAGCTTTATCCCATATGTGGGTCCCCTCCAATATTCTACGGTATGATCCCATTTACTCTCATTAGGAGTAATATGTAATTATCAGCCATAGGATAGGTAAGAACAATCTATTCAAAATAGGATAGGTTATCTCGAGCACAGAAAGCAAAAATGTCTAGTCTTAAAATGGCCCACAAGGGCAGGTAGCCTAGTACTTACATATGTATATATGAAGCTACATATGTTTCAGCAAAAGAAGCAAAGTGACTGGCAACAAAATGGTTATGAACATATGCAGGCATCATTAAAAGAAATTAACATAATATTCTATAGAAATACACACAGTTAATATATAACTGGAAAGTGGCACTCCGCCTCCCTCAAAAAAAAAAAAAAAAGAAAGAAAAAAAGAAATAATCATAATGATAAACCAATTAAGGATGAAAAAAACTCAATAATTCTGGAATAGGTAGCAGCATTAACAATTAATTAAAGTTTACAGTATGTTAAATGTTGCCATCTAGGATTACTTTTATTGATGTCAGGCATATATGCAGGCTTAAACAGTTGCTGCCTTAAAATATAACCTTGACATTGCGGATAATCATGTCTGAATTTTTTTCTCAGTTTTTCACATTCTCAGAGAAATGCTGCTATAAATGCTTGTAATATTGAGGATACTTCAAGGAACAACAACTATACCTTCTATAACAACACTAATAGACAAACTGCAGACATTGCACAATGTTATCTGAAAGATAAACCAGCTCAACTGTTAAAATATTTTTTACATGGTAAGGAAAATTCACAAAGTCCGAAAGTATATGCAATGCACTCAAAAATCAGTATCTAAAGTTACTGTGCCTTGGTGCCAGCTTGTTCTTATATAGTACAGATTAAGATTAACCCTTCTGGACACCGTGAATATGTAAATCAGGCTTCAACTCAATATCATTCACAAATCACACAACGTGCTTGAAGTACTGGGCAACTAAATATCTTGTGAGGACCTACACAAAGCCGTGCAAATGACCTAGCAGTAAAACAACAAGTGTTGAGAAAAGGGGCTTGTTAAGAGCGTACAAATGTGACTCACTAGCAGCAGTGTATGAATAACTGAGTGTTAACACTCCTGCCACTTTGCTGTACACATACAGCAGGTGTGCCAGGGAGAATAATATTACAAAATTGGTTTGAGATTACACTGCCTGATTTAGGATATAAACTTTAAAACACACTTTGGAATACATACTTAATAAGTAAAACTGCCTGTGTTTACAAAGTGTAATGATATAAAGTACATGAAAAAGAAACATACAAAGCAGATATTTTTAAATACATGGAAAGCATAATGCCATCACTTTAACTCATTAACACCTATCTGATCTGGAATGTCACACCTCTAATCACCTACACACATCCTTACATTTCACAGCATTTTCTGAAAAATCAACTTAAAAAGCATAAGATAAACACATGAAAATAATCTGTGAACAACAAACTTTATTAGCACTGGATAAACAGCGTTATAATTAAGAAGTATTCTTTACAATGAGAATAGACTTTATATAAATACTAGAATATATTAATAATCACACAATCCCAGATTTATATTTTTGTAAACGTTTCACAAATTGTCAAATATTGGGACCTGTAGAAATAGACATACATTGTTAGAACACTTTTATTAATCAGACATAATCCTTTGGATGACAATAAGAAATTCCTCTCTCTCTCTCTCTGTCTGGTTTATTGAGATGTTTACAGAAATATAAAAACATTAACTTAATTATATAATTAGCAATATAAATAAAACTGAATATCTCTCAAGATGTGCAACTTACAGCGCAAATATCAATTTCCTTAAAGAACATCTAAGGTTTCACCTGATGCCATGCAATAGTTATTTTAAGTTAGCTGTTTTTTTAAGTATTAAGTACATATGGAAATATTATTTATTTTCATAATTACTAACAGACAACTAGTAATACCCCCTCTATAGCGAAATATAAATGGACATAAGCAATGAGTTTTGTTGTCTCCCACCATAGTATTTCACACAACACCCCTCAATAGCATGTGAGACTCTCAGCTAACAAAATATGAACATAAATATGAACATATGATTAATAAGTGGCAGACAATGATTAGTTTCTCAACTGGAGGACATCCTAGTGTCATTTCATTAGTAAGTCTATGCACTTTCTAATGATGCTTATTATTAGTTGGTAAGTCACTTAGTTAAAGAAGCCAGTTCAAAAAATGTCTGGAGGCCATAAGGAGCTATGGCTGTGATCTGGAAGTATGCAAAAAAGGCGCTATAGATTTGAAGGAGTTAAAAATGTATCAAAAGACAGTACTGCTCACAAATGACAGGGAAAAACAAAATCGTGTTTACTCTTACTGTAATATGATTTCTTAGGTTAACTGTTGCAAATATCACAGTTATCCAGACATCAACTGTGAAACAACAAAGGACAGCTTTGATAAAGTGGGTATTTTGCTCCACAAATGTAAAATGTTAGAGTGCTAAAGCTTGCCTATATGTATTCCATTTTCTCTGCCTCATAAATACCTTTCAGTATATGGCACATACTGTTAATCTTGCCAATTTTTCATGCTAAAGCCATTGTTCCAAGGTTCAAATCTACAGAGGATAATGTTTTTATGAAGTTAGGGATCCTTAATGTCTGCATTTTCATGCAAAGCTTGGTGTTGCACCTTGATGACTGTCAGGGGTCACTAGTATTAACTATTTGTGATCAACACATTGCTGTTACTTCTGCTTGTCAAGACACATGCCTTTCCACCTACGCCTGCTGTGACAATCCTTACAAATGTGCATTATCAGATATTTAAAGACAGACTTCTGCAGTTAGTACAATGTACTCTAGATTTTTTAATTAGATAAGTAGTTGTTCAAATACAGCAGTGAATTACTATCATATGCGTAGGTGTTTCTGTGCTGGGTAGGACTGAATTCACCCATGCATCTGATGATCACACTTCCATTCAGGAGATCCATTTACACTAGAAGAGGGCACCCACCTCAGTTTCTTTCACTTTTAACACAAACATCTTCTCTGCAGCACAGTGCTGAAGTCATCCTTTCAAAACTGCACTTTCTCACTATTGTAGTCACAATTTTCCTGTAACACTTGCTGTTGATATTGTATTATTTAGACTGTGCAACCCAGAAATGTAGGTAGCTCAAATCCAGCAGTGTAAAACTAATGTGCGTATGTCTAGTGTCATGTAAGTATGGCTTTAACAGCAGATCTGATGTGCACACTTCCAGATACATTTACACTGTGAGAGTGTTCCCACATCAGTTTGCTACATTTTCACCACACTTTTTCTGCTACACATTGAGGTGGTCATATTTTCAAATGTGTTCTATCTCACACCTCCATTAAAACTTCTCCTGTTGTACTTGCTGTTGATACTGCATACTCTAGACTGCGTAACTAGATAGGTATGGGGTTTAAATCCAGTATTGCAAAATACTATGAATATGCATCTGTGTTGTCATGTAGAATTGTCTCTATCAAAAGATTCATTGTATATACCTTCACTTATAAGACATATTTTACAGTGGAAGAGGACTCTCCCATCAGTTTTGCATTCTTTAGCTAATTCTTGCATTTTTAGTAAAAAAAAAAACATTTTGTGCAACACACTAAGTTAATGTTTTCATAAGTGCCCTATCTGAATATTGCAATCACACTTTTCCTGTGGTGCTTGTTGCTGATATTGTGTTCTCTAGATTCTGTACATAGTTACATGGTGTGAATGCAGCACTAAGTGACTACTATGACTGTGTACATTTATGTCTTTTATCATGCAAAGTAAGAATGGCTTCACCTAGATATATGATGTGCCATTTCACAGTGATAGTTTGCTGTCTCACCACTTTCAATCCCTTTTATCTCACATGCCACTGTGTAAACAATAGTGATTTCATGCCAGTCCAATAGGTGTCCTGTGACACTGGTGGTTAGTGCATTCCTGTGGTGTATACAGTTAATACTGACTTGTACAGCATATACAAATAGTGATTTGAAACTCTCACTATATACTTGCAAAAAATATGCAGAAGCAAGAGTAATTTAGCAAACAAAACAGAAAAAACAACTGCACAATGGTGCCTCCTATACCAAGCCAACTGATATTGCCAATATACAAGCCGACAGATTCAGTGCCAACTTTACCCCCTCCAAAGGACCAATCACAATACCAGCAGATTGCCAGGTACCAAGTATTACTGCTGCACAGGTTAATACAGCACTGTCCAAGGCCAAGAATACAGCTTCTATGGGACCTGATAATATCCCTGGCTGTGTTCTACATGAACTACAGAGTGAACTGGCACCTCACCTGTGTGCCCTGTTCAATCACAGCCTCACTTCAGGCATTGTCCCCACCGAATTGCGCACTGCTACAGTCATTCCTCTCCTCAAAAGAGGAGTGACTATAGACCCTGCAAACTATCTCCCCATTAGCCTGATGAGTCTGATATGCAAAGCTATGGAACGCATCATCATGGACCTAATAAACAAGGATATAGGAAATCTCCAAATTCTGGATACCACACAGTTTGGTTTTGTAAAGGGTAGATCATGCCTGCTCAACTTGTTCAACTTCTTTGAGTCAGTCACCAGACCTGTTGATGAAGACAAGGTTGTTCATATAGCCTACCTTGATCTGGCCAAGGCCTTTGATATGATTCCCCACTCAGGAATCATAGAAAAACTCACTAAACTAGGCATCAACTCCTGTATCACTAGATGGGTTGCAAACTGGCTCACAGATAAAACCCACAGTGTGAATGTAGCTGACTCCAAGTCAGACTGCCGACTAGTCACGAGTAGAGTCCCACAGGGTTCGGTCCTGGGTCCTCTCCTGTTTGGTATCTACTTCTCTGAAGTTCAGGCCAACAAGAAGAGATTCTGGCTGACAAAGTTCACAGACAATTGCAAGTTGGGAGCTATTATTAGCTCCCCATGTGATGTTGACATCCTACAGAATGGTCTCACTGAGACCAACGACTGGTGTCAGAACCATGGCTTTAAGCTCAATGCCAAAAAATGTGTCGTTATCCTCTTTGGGAAAAACCCAGTTCCCACGAATTACCACATCAATGGTAGTCCACTGAATACAGAAGGCATTATAAGAGATCTGGGAACACAGGTTGACAGCAACCTATCTTTTGATCACCACATTGCAACTGCGGTCAGAAAGTCCTTCTATGTGGCACATCTCATTACTAAGGGTTTTGCATCCAGAAAGAAAGAGGTCATTGTCTCCCTCTACTCTTCCCTCATTAGGCCAGTCATTAAGTACAAAGTCCCATTTAGCATGTACCTCACTCGACACCTGCAACAACTGGAGAGGCCACAAAAGTACCTCACAAAGAGGAGCCTAGGCCTTAAACACTTGTCCTATATGGACAGACTCATAAAACTCCAACTATTCTCTGTCTCATATCGCCTACTTAGAGGCGATCTCTGCTTGAGTTACAAAGCCATGTCTGACCCAACTCTGTTAGAAATGCTACATCTAAAGAAATCCCAATCTCTCCACACCACATGCTTCAGAGACCATAACCTCATTACGACAATCAACAGGTTGCACTGGAGGGACAGGTTCCTAACCCAGAGACTGCCCATGCTCTGGAATAGACTTCCCAAACATGTCAAGCAGAGCACCTCATTGGTCCTCTTCAAAAGAAATCTCAATGAGTGGATGGAAAATAGAAAATTAACCCCGGGGATAACTCCAGTGGCTCTACTTGACTAAGGCACTGGGAGCTAAGGTCAGGTGGCACAATGCCAGGGTAATCCTATGGCTAGGCTTGTAAAGGCCTCAGGATCATTAGCCTAGTACACACCTATGAACCTATGAAACTATGATCCCTCAGAATAATTTGTATTAGATAAATTAACATCAAGTACCTTTCCTTCTTCACACCTTGAAGGGTATTCTTTGTGACAACCTTCATTCCTACCTCTTGTGGCAGATACAGTTACTATACAGTGTTGTAAATTGAGTGACATAATTGGCATGGGATTGAATCTGGTAAGGTCTTTCTGTCAGACAATTGTGATAGACTAGAGAGACTTTGTCAAAGAACGAACATATGGCACAGTATGAGGGCCATTTCTTAGGTCTCACATTCCATTGTAGGGGAACCATACCCATTACAATAGCGTACTGATGTAATCCCTTCAAGTGTGTTCCTCATGATACACCGTATCTGCCTCTTTCTGTGGCAATAATGATAAATACCTCTCTCTAAGATCTGACATCAGCATGTGTTTGTGTCTGACAAGAGGTAAATGCTGAGTATGTCAGTGAATGCTCACAGGCATTATTTATTTTCCCAAAAATAATGATCTGTATTGCTTGACTTAATGCAAACATTTATGTGTTTATGTATCCATTTTATTGTTTACATCACAGTACAATGTTTAAAGGAAAAGAGAGCTTATTAATAATTTCTTAATGTGTGCCATGCTGAAAAATCATCACAGTGTAAATGGGCCTGTGTGATGATACTTTCTCCTAGTTTTGTTTGAATAGTTGTTGTTATTGTAGTTTTTGCTGTGCTTCTTTATGAACATACCCAGTATATTTTTTATTAGATGCATGATGTTTAGCAAAAATCACATTTAGTAATCAATGTCTTAAGCAATTTCTTGTCATGTGTCCTACTTTTTCAAAAATAAATAGCATTATATCCCCTCCCCTCCAACCCACACCTTCAACTAGTAATCTCCCCACTGCCTTCTCTTTTTCTCCTGTACCTACCTCCAACATAAAAAAACTCTTAACTAAACTTAAACCCACCAAATTAGCAGCAGACAACCTCCCAAGTGAATACCTACAAATTGCAGCTGATGCTCTGGCCTACCCAGTATCCATCTTGATTAACCGATCTCTGTCAGAAAGTTATGTTCCCACACTGTGGAAAGTATCACATATAATTCCCCTCCACAAAGGCGGACCCTCCGCAGAACTAACCAATTACCGCCCCATAGCTATTCTCTCTCTCTCCACTCTCCAAAATACTAGAGAGATGCATACACTCTCAGGTTTCAGACTACCTCCTTACTAACAACCTCCTTTCCAGTACTCAGCATGGTTTCCGACCAAACCATAGCACCACCACTGCCTTACTCTCCTTTACTAACACTATCCCTCAGCATAAAAACAATGGCTATCTCTCCTCTGTTACTTTCCTAGACCTATCTAAAGCATTTGACATGGTCCCACACAAACAACTTATCTCTGTCCTCAATAACCTATCCTTCTCACAATCAGTCACCAACTGGTTTCAGAGTTACCTGTCTGACCGCCAACAATCCGTTGTATGGCAGAATGACATATCTCCCCAACTACCTGTCTCCATAGGGGTTCCCCAAGGATCCATCCTTGGACCCCTACCCTTCTCTGTTTACACCAATAATCTAGCCTCTGCCACCAAACATGGCACACTCATACAATACGCAGATGACTCGACCATCATCTGCTCAGCCCAGTCCTTACCTAAACTGCAAAAAGTCACACAGGAAGCCTTTTCCTCTATTGAAACATGGTTATCCGATGCCCAATTAATACTCAACCCAAGCAAAACTAAACTACTCATCTTCCAACCCACCAAACATACTCAAAACAACTCTCACTTTAACATCACAGTAAAAGACAACACCACTATATACCCAACTGAACACACCAAATTGCTAGGAGTGGAAATAGACAATAAACTAAAATTTGACATTCACATATCCATGACCATAAAAAAGTCCACAAAAAACTAGGAGCGTTATACAGAAATAAGCAATTTCTCACCAAAGCAGCAAAGATTTCAATAGCAAATTCCCACCTTATCTCCACCCTACTTTATGCCTCTCCAATATATACCAACCTAAGGCAATGTGATCTAAACAAGCTAGAGACCTGCTACAACAAAATTGCCAAATTCGCCACAGGGGCATCCTACCGTAGTCACCACTGACTCTCACTTGCTGAACTGGGCTGGCTTGAACTCCCACACCTGCTTCAGTGGTATCAACTCTTACTCGCCCACAAACTAATAAACCATCCACTAAATGTCCCATCCCTCTAGAATCTACTCCAACCCTATCGCACCACCAGACCACTAAGATCCAGCAACAAAAATCACTTGCAGATTACTAAAGCCAATAACTCTGCTGGTAAAGCACTATTCTCTTGCGCCATAGCCAGATAATGGAACTCACTCCCACCCACAATTACCTCCATACCATCATGCACCCACTTCAAAACTTTACTAAAAGCTCACCTAAAAACATGCTGGCTATGCCCTTGCAACTCCCACTCTAATATCATCCACCCCATCCAACCACTACCTTTCTTTCCACTCCACTAACTACCTTGATTATAGCAAGCTCAGATGCTCATAAGCCTAGTACTTATTATACAGCAGGAACTTCTCATTGTAACATTTGTTAATGTCTGTTATGTACTTCACAGATAAAGATTCTAGTTGTCTACTGATGTACTTTGTTCTTCATCTGTAAATATGTTGTAAGTAATTGCAATGTTAAATTGTTAATCGCTAAGTAATCCAATGTAACTACTGTCTGTTTATTTTACTGTGGATCTTTTCTCCCCGGGCCTCCGCTGAAAATGGACCTACATCCAGTCGGACACTCCTGGTCAACAAATTTAAATAAATAAAATTAGCCTTTGGAAGTCTGTCTTTGCTAGCATCCCTGCAATGCACTTATTAACTTATGTGCTGAGAATGACAACATGTGTTACAGTCCAATGTACCGTTCATGTATGTGAGATGTAATTTGTCAGCAGGTCAATTATTAATACACTTTAATGTTTCACCTGGGGGTAATGTATTACTAATGTTTTTAACAAGGCTGGCTTCTGGGCTAAATATCAAATCAAACGTCATGGTATACTGCATTCAAATGTGTACTTCAATACACTTTTTTTATTCGAAAATGTGTGCTGTGGCACTTGCACCAGGAAGGACGCACATCATGTCATTGATTACAGTACCACATGAATGCAACATGCTCATATAATTGTAGATTTGTTACATTTCCACATAGCTGATGTATTAATATCATATTGCTGGCATGCAATTTTATTTTGCTTAAGTCTTGTCTGGATACCTATCCATTTGTGTTATACACATAAATATATGTGCATATTGATATATACAATGAAATTCAGACAAGCACAACCCATTTGTCAGTGGACTAGTTACACTTGACTTGTACCTTGATTTATGGCCATGTTCACATATGTCAGCTGACGATAAGCCTCATTTTGTATATACGTATATCACATCTGCTATAGTTATACAACTGTTAACATGTATATCAGATCATTATTCTGTATACATCCTGGTCATTGTGACATATCTGTGTATGTGTCATGTCCTTCTGCGTTTCACTAAATACATATATAGCATGCCTGAACAGTTACAAACTTTCTACCATTCACATCATGTGTGTTACTGCAAAAATGCTTTTTTCATTATGATTGCACAGGCGTCAGTGATTATTCTCAAGAGTTCCACATTGTCACAGGTATCTGCACTGCTACAACAACATCAATATTGCTTACTTCAAGCACATAAGGCAATGAAAGCCTTGCATTCTTTATCCTATTTATATTCTTGCATTAATCACATGGACATAATGTACTACCTTTGATCACTCCCACAGTCAACAATACAATGGTGGACTAGCTCCATACACCTGTCACACAAGTGTAGTTAGGCATGCTCAATATAATCATGTAAGTCCCGCAATTTACTGAGAATGCATCAGGAAATGCATTGTAACTATATAATCTAATCTATGTTTTACACCAATATGCAACACATACTAGGTTAATATCATTTTAACTTTACAATAGCCTTTCTATGGTTACAAGTGACAGCAAATGGCAATAAAAAGACAGTTTCTGAAATGCATAGGACAAATGCTTGAGAATTAATTTAAACTGTTTTACATGACAGTTGGGGACTACTGCATAATGTTGGTTAGAACATATGCTTTCTGAATACACTATAGCTGTGTCCCTCTCACATCATTTGTCAGTAGTTCCTTAATATAATGTACATGTATCCCTAAGTAGGCAGGATTATTTGTATAGATAAAATGCATTAAATGATTGTTATTTGTATACTAGTCAACTTATTTCTAAATATACTTTCCTCACTAAGCTTATTCTGTCTCTTAATTAAGTCATTCAAGTTGCCATTGCCTTAAATTGTGCTGACCATGCATGCCTGCTTACTGGAGTTGTATGTGTAAATAACCTGTTGTTTATATTATGTGCTCAAAACTCCATGTTCTTGTTTGTGGCTGCTAGTAGGTGTTCTTTCAATGAGCAGGTGCTACTGAATATGTAGGCTTGCTTAGTGGTTTGGATATTCATCGAGGACCGCTGATCGTCTCACTAACACCAACAGAGTGTGTAGGCTTAATTCAATTTGTACACACTTGTTAATGAATCCCTGGGGATATTTAAGATTATACTTTTCTGCTTAGATGCAATGTAACATTCTAAACAGGATTCTGGCAGAGCAGCTGGCAAAATATGCAGTACATACAGAGGCCACCAGATAGCAAAATAGCTCTCAATCCAAATCCATCTGGCTTTTTCAATGGTCAGATTCCATCCCTCATGGGAAAACCCTCCATACTGTCTTTTTTCTTCCTTCTGATCTATATAACTCCAGCTACACTCCTCTTAGACCTCCCTTAGAGCCAGCTGCCCTGATAATATGGTGTACTGGGAAGGTTCAGGTGCCTAGGCAGCAAGGGGTACATTTGGTTGGGGGCACATGGCTGAAGTGACATTCAGCTGTAGAATAATATGACTATTGTGAATTTCCTGTGGTTAAACAGAAGAATGCAGTGCCATGCTCACAAATTCAACAGCAAAATGTACAGGGGCAGAATAATGTACATGACCCTCAAGGCAACATGAAACAGAAGGCAGTATGGCTGGCATCAGCAGCAGGCTGGCCACTGGATATGTCAGTGGCTATAAAAATGTGGTGCACAATGGGTAGTACCTTTATAAATGGTATGTGGACCACTATTTCCTTTTCAGTGTCTAGGGAATATTACCTAAAATGCATACTGGAGCATAAATGTGACTTGAGTAGCAAGCAAGATTTATATGCTGTAGCACACTTCTACATGTTGTAGTTGCATAAGCATATACTATACACTAAGCACAACATTCATTATATATTTTGTCTCCATGCACTGGGTTATTAAAGCTGTGGGCATGGCAGTGTGAGCTTTTCTTTGCGCACAGGGAATTCACAACAGCCATATTTCTCTGCAGCTGACTGACATTTCAGCCATGCAGCTGCAACCAAATGTACCACAAGGAAATGTTTCACTGTCTAGGTGCCTAAACCTGAAATTAATGTAGTGAGGTGATCTATTTTAACACACATATCAGAAACAGGCTTCTAGGCCACCCATGATGCAACAATCTAATATGCTGCCAAGATACCCAATACCCAATGAAGGAACCTTAATTATAAATAGTTCTGAATACAAACAATACAACAAACACATTTGCAAAGCACTTTAGATCATAATGGGGAAGAATAAAAAACTATTTATAGAATCAATATATGAGAATTTGCTATCAGATGAACATTGTTGTCAGGTAGCACCACACCCCTAGAAAGAACTGTGATTCTAGATAGCCATGTGTTGTAAGAGTGATATGCATAGTAAACTATTACCTAAACACAATTTACCTTATATAACTATAGGTATAAGGATGCATTCTAACTGCTACATTGAAAATATTTATGCATAAAGTCTTTTAATACATATCCAAATGTGGAATAATCAGTTTCAACAGATAATATGGATAGATAAATTTGGCCATCAGGATGATTTAGGATCTGTGTAGCCACCCACTTTGTGAACCTTGACTCTAGATGATTGTCACTGTTAAAATGATACCCTAACTCCATGTACAAACATGGGAAAAAGGGTTTGTGGATGGATGGATGGATGGATGGATGGATGGATGGATGGATGGATGGATGAGTGGGTGGGTGGATTGGTGGATGGATGGATTTGTGTAGCTGTAACACTTAACTTGCAACACTGGACTCAGCACAGTTCAAGCCACTTATCTTTTAAATGCACCAACAGCCATTTGTCAGCAAACCCTGGGATTTCCAGTTGAGTTATACTCAGCAATGGCACCAGTGCTTGTAGCACATATGTCTACCATGGAGAAGCAGCTGACAGACCTGCTTCATTGTACATAGCTTTGGACCTTCTCATTAAGCTGCATAATACCACAACAGATATTGGCACTGAGCATGTGTATAAACAGGTCCTTCCTCATAGGTCCAGAGGGGTTCATGAATGGAGATTTATGATGAGTATGCTGTTGAGAAAATTATCTTTCCTATTGTAGACTGTTAGTTCATCATCATTTTATTTCTGCCTTTCTCCTGTTAAGGTCCATTATCCATGTTTAAGCTAGGTCCTTACCAAATACAAAGCCATCCAAGTCTTCGGTACTGACACTTCATTCTCATTTACTCTGGTATTAAAATAGTAGTAGTGCTATCAAGTGAATCATGGTTTTAAAGTTCTATTGCTATAAACAAAAAATAAAGGAAGCAGATTGATTTAAGCACTGACTAATCTGAGTGGGGTAATTTTGCATCAGTGACAGGGTAAAGCCTTATACATTTGGTAGGCACAGTAATTCTAAAACAGGTAGAGTCAACTTTTCTTGTACATGATTTCTCATTTTTGAGAGAAATTGATGACAACCTACTGCAGTAACAATTCAGAAGTAAATTATATCAGAATTGGATATACTATCCCTTCCTTAAAGCATAGAATTTGAATGTTATTGCAGCTAGTGTTTGTGTGATTTTTAATTAAACTGCTTCCATTCTTTTTTTTTCTTTTAGCTGTGTTACTCTAAGAATACAGCTAATATTCATCCAAACCTGATTGCTGCTCTGTTACTACCTTTAGGCTCTTAATATCATGTTTTGCATCCTTCAGGTGGTGTCTGCAGATACAGTTTGCACAAATTTAGTAAGACTGGTCACAACATCTAAAAGGTTTGGCTATGGGCCATGCTGGCGTACCTGGCAATGTAGTCTTTTGTTCAACAAAAGGATTTTCATGGCACAGCTAACCTTAAAATAGTCAATTTGTATATCAGAAAAGATTTGAAAGATAAAACATTTAAGGTAAACGAGTGAGTTCTCTTTCTTCTTTAATGAGGTATCTTGGATATCCAGTAAGCATTCCATAAACCCTGACCCTGATACTTAACTTGCCTTAGATTACCCAAATATAATTATTTAAATTCTCATTTTGGAACCTATAGTTTTGATGCTTCTAAAGCATAGTGTTGCTTTTCATAGGTTCATAGGTTCATAGGTAGGTACTACGCTATCGGCCCAAGGGCCTACGTAAGCCTAGCCAACAAGGTTCCCTGGCTTACGCCACCCAAGAAAGTTATTTTCCTGTGCCACTGTCGAGCAGAGACACAGAAGTGATCCCTGGGGTGTATTTCCTATTTCCCATCCACTCAACAAGATTTTTCTTGAAGAGTGCTAATGAAGAACTTTGCTTGACATAGATGGGTAGCCTGTTCCAGAGTATGGGAAGCCTGTTCCAGAGTATGGGAAGTCTCTGGGACAGGAATCCATCCCTCCAGCATGTCCTGTTTATTGTGGTGACAAGGTTTAGGTCCCTAGAGATGTAGCTCGGAGGGATTGGGATTTCTTTAGGTGTAGCATGTCCAACAGCTCTGGGTTTGACATAGCTTTATATGTTAGGCAGAGATCACCTCGGAGTAGGCGATATGTTACAGAGTAAAGCTGGTGTTTTTTGAGGCAGTCAGTGTAGGGCATTTGTTTGAGGCCATTAATCCTCTTTGTGAGGTACTTCTGTGGCCTTTCCAGCTGCTGCAGATGTCTTGTGAGGTACATTCCAAAAAGGGCATTGTACTCTATAATGGGCCTAATGAGTGTCGAGTAGAGGGGAACAATGACCTCTTTTTTCCTGTATGAGAACCCTTTTATGATGAGGTGTGTCACGCAGAAGGACTTCTATTTAAACACTGCCTCCCTTATGTTACATTATCCGCTGGTCCATTTTCACTGTCATCTTACTTAATGTCATACATTATTATATGGAGGTACCATTTTCAGGAAAGTTGAGGGCCAGTCAGCAGTAACCAGCACTGTCATACCACATACAGCTTCAATATTTTCCTTCATCTCTAGCATGCAGTAATATTAGCACATGTAATATACCCGTGTGCTGCTGCACATCCCTACTTAGGATGTTTATACTTGTCTGGGTTTCTTTTGTTGAAAACATTCTTAATGTGGACTAGTTAGCCATACTTGTGTACGGCTTAATCCAAGGCAAGTTCTGCACCCCACCTTTCACAACAAGGGAAAAAAGCAGTCATTAGACATTGACTCCATTGTCTCAGATTTAGCCCCTTTTCAGACTTTACTTACTGGTAATACAGCCATGTACCTATTTCTATGCCAGCAGAATGCAGATGGAATATATCCATCTATCTGGTCATTTACATATGTTCCTTGACAGGATTATCACTTATCTCACATCACATGCTGCCCCAATCCAATTGATGTTACTGTCCTGTGGAGTTATCCCTGCTGCTAGTTAGTTGTTCACTTTCCATAGCTTCTAATGTGATGTCTCACGAGATTACAATTATGTATGCAGAAGATTCATGAAATTCAGTGAAGTGAAAACACTCATCACTCAAACTACCTTTGATAACACAGTCATGGCTACCACTATCAAAGATCAAACTCAGTTATAAAGTAAATAAAATCATCTTGCTTTCCCCAGGCCAAAATCAACCCAATTCCCTCAGCAGCCTTATTATTTGTTTAACATTTGTTAACCGGGAAAGTCCAACTTGGAACAAGTCAATTTTCAGCAGAGACCTGGGGAGAAATGCTCCAGATGCATGTCTTTGTAACATGGGAGGAAACCGGAGCACCCAAAGGAAACTCACACAAACAAAGGGAGGACATGCAGACTCCACATAGAAGGCACCACAGCTGAGTATTGAACTGTATAACCTCTTGCTGTGAGGTGACAATGCTACTGCTGCCCCACTGCGCCATCCAAATTATCCTATTTTATACCATGACCCCCCATTAATATTCCAAAACATGCACGCTGATTGGCCAGCGTGCACGTTGTAAATCGACTTATACTAATGGAAAAAGGTCCGGTCGCCCGGACTTTTTCCATTAGTATAAGCCTTTTTTAAAAACACTGTCTCGTTATGTTAAAAGAGTTTAACATAGCGACACAGGTTTAAAAAAAGCAATGGAGATCTCCGTTGCTTTTTTTAAAGCTGTCTCGCTATGTTAAACTCCTTTAACACAGCAACACAGTGTGTAAAAAGCAACGGAGATCTTGCTTTCTCCGTTGCTTTTTTTTTAAACCTGTCTTGTTATGTTAAATGGGTTTAACATAGCGAGACAGCTTTAAAATAAGCAACGGAGATCTCCATTGCTTATTTTAAAGCTGTCTCTCTATGTTAAACCCATTTAACATAGCGAGACAGGTTTAAAAAAAAAAGCAAAGGAGAAAGCAAGATCTCCGTTGCTTTTTACTGTTTCGCTATGTTAAATGGGTTTAACATAGGGAGACAGCTTTAAAATAAGCAACGGACATCTCCGTTGCTTATTTTAAAGCTGTCTTGCTAGGTTAAACCCATTTAACATAGCAAAGCAGTAAAAAAGCAACGGAGATCTTGCTTTCTCCGTTGCTTTTGGTCACAGCTCTGATGTACTGCGTAGGCATGCACAGTACATCAGAACTGCCGCGGATGCCAGACAGCTGTGGAAGGGCAGCAAAGAGGCATTATACAATGCCATTATTTAAGAAAAGTAATTGTTTCTTTTCTTAAATAATGTCATAGTATAATAGCAATAACCCACTTCTGGGTGTGGGTAATGTGGGATTTACCCACGGTTGTCTTTGTTTGGTCCCTCGGGCTTCACCCTCGAGACCAAACCACACCAACCGTGGGTAAATCCAGCATTACCCACACCCAGGCGTGGGTTATTGCTATAATACATGTTGGTGATCACGTTCCACTTGAAATCTTCTCTTTCTTCAAGCTACTTTGTGTCATTCTAGATATATCATTGAAATTTAAGCTTCACATTACTATTGCTATCCACCAAGCTAAATGTAAACATGTCTCCGTATATCAGGCCTGATTATTCTTGTCCCACAGGATGGACATCCCACTGCCCTTACTATTCTCTTACCCACACATTTTTACCACTCCGCAGCAGTCAATAATCTCTGATTATCCCATTCATAAAATTAGAACAGGCTTATCACTACACCTAAAGCTTTGCAAATCATGCTTCAACTGTGTGAAATGCCTCAAATTCCAAAGCAAAATCTAATTGTCTACACTGACAATTGTCAATTCAGTCCTCTTCCACTAAAGCAAGTGTCCAACTCCCTAAATTTTTATTCAGTGGTATACCCCTAAATTGCCCTCTCAGAGCTATCAGCAAACTCCACTCCACATACGCCCACTTCAACAATAGGCATGGTGACCCACACTTCTCTACAATTACATCAACCCTTCCTTAAAGAGTATTACTAATCAATCTGGCTTCATATCCTACCTTAGTCAGTTTGAACTCTCCATTTGGAAGCACAGCTTTAGTTAAGAGCTATTATAATCTGCCTACTTGTAGTTCCTGACACTGTTTCTATAGAACCCACCATGTTTTACTTAAACACTTTCCATCTCCCACCAGCCTTTCCATCGTCCAACAAATGCCAACCCTGACTTTTACTTTTCTCCTTTTCCTCTAACATGTATTTCTTTCATTATCATCTTCTGTCTCAGAAGCACAGTTTTCTTTCTCATTTTACTCTTGCTTAAACCTTTTCTCATACCTTAGCCAATACATGCACACCTTCTTTCACAGTTGTTGATGACATCACTGGCTCTGAGTAATGTAATTTTGTGATGGTTCCTATGCAGTGATGTCATGTGCTTGTTAATATGGCTTATACATGAGACATATAATTTTACTGTTCTTCTCTCTGTAACATAGATTGGCTGTTTACATTTGTTATACTAGAATTTATAGGTCCAGATACAACAGTGTTATTTGTATGTCTTTTTATACAACCCCATGGCTTTTAGCATCAGCAACATTTAAGTCTTTGTGTTTAGAAGAATGTATATGTAGAACAGTTCTGCTTGGAGCTTTGCTGAAAATAGGCTGTTGTGTAAACAAATGCAAAATAAAATAAAAATAAATAAAGGTTTGTCTTAGATGAATATCATAACAAATGCAAGGT
This sequence comes from Protopterus annectens, assembly GCF_019279795.1. NCBI lineage: Eukaryota > Metazoa > Chordata > Ceratodontiformes > Protopteridae > Protopterus > Protopterus annectens. The sequence goes on from NC_056734.1 coordinate 14,339,353, forward strand.
TACAGTCTTTCTTGAAATAGTCAAACTATTCATTGTAACCCCAGACACAATTGATTAATTATAGTCTGAACAAGCCTGGCATATTTTCTGAATTATGTGTATAGGCTTTAGTGAACATAACAACATTTGAATGTTAATGTAGACTTTGAAGATTAACACAGTGACAAGTTGTTTTGTTAGACTGCTTATTCACACTGCCCCATCTATCACTGCCAACAATGCCAGCTTCTTTACTCAGTTTGAAGATGTACACAAATAATAGGTTCTTACAGTTTTGTCGCTTGTAAAGATAAACATAACAGGCTGACTAAAGGGAGTGAAACTTTTCCAAGGAGTATAGCATACTGAACAGGGCAGAGAGCTAGGCACATTAGGGACAGCATATTTGGAGAGATACGTCATGAGTGACGTTCTCTGTGGGCAAAGTTTTTCAGAAGCTGCTACTATCAGATACACTCAAAGAAACAGAAGGAAAAAAATAACTGATACCATAATCAGGAAAAAAATTGTCATTGCATAGTAGCTAATGTTATAATTTCTAACATTTTTTTAAAGTATTTTATTAAAATTGGAGTTAGAGTAATTAGCAAATGACATAAAAACAATTTAAACAGTTCAAGTACAGTATACCTACATGTAAGCAACTACTGTTATATAATAAAAAATAATAAATCCAAGCAGACATTTAGCAAAATGAGCATAAAAGTTAAATTAATGTATGAACTTGTTGTATCCGAGTTATCTTGGTGTAACAGTGATTGAAAAAGGATACTAATTTTGACCAGCATGGCATATCTCATCAGTGAGAACTGAAATAAAAATCAATGGTACAAAGAAGACAAGGAAGCTATTCTGATGGCAGCTGAAACATTGCATTTCAGGTAAACCTTTACTGAGGAATTTTCTTTTTAAACCTATTTGAAAGTTTGAACATGGTAGATGAGAATCTGGGAAAGGATATCTCATATACAGAAATTTACTGGATCTTAATAGGAAGCTTTAAAATTACAGATGTCATTTGTCAGTATATTAACTCATAAGTAAGGGTACAAAATATCAATAAACCCTTTGGGGTCTCACTTTCAAACATTAGAAAATGTATTAATGTAAATGGCAATAAAGGCAACAACAGAACAAGATCAGGAAATGATTGGTGATAAGCTGGGGAAAAAGAAATCGAGGAATATAAACTGGACAGTAGAAAAGAACTTATTGCATACTATCAGTGAGAATTGCCAAAGCAATACATAAACTAATGACTTCCATGAAAGAAAAAAGTGCTTGAGTTAAAAAAAATTATAGCAGCATGACTTGCTTTCATGACTTGGATATAAACATATCGGACAATACGTAGCATAAGAAGGAAGGTTGTGTGGTAAATTAGAGAGAGGCTAACTATATAAAAAAAACAATGAATGCAATAGAACAGGCAAGAAAACGTGGAAGAGAAGTGCTATAGTAGATCATAACTCAGACTGGAAACTGCAACACAATCACAAAACAAAATGGTTATATCAGATGCTAACAAGTGTTTTGACTGTAAAAAAATCACAAACAGCTGGTCGTATAATTACATTTTTAATTAAATACTTTTGATAAAAAAATGCTTTTTTAGAAAGTATAAAGTTAACTAACATGCACTGTTTTATTTTTTAATTATACTATCAGTTATTTTTTACCCTTCTGTTTGTCTGAGGATATCGGACAGAGAACCACGTCATTCATAACATATCTCTCCAAATATACATACAATACATTAGAGAACTAGGCATAGCTCCTCGTGGTCCCCTGCAGAGTTCCTAAGCCAGCAGAGAGCAGAAAAAGCAACTTTCTTGATCATAAGTATTTTTTAAACTTTTTAGTTTGCATTTTTCGATCTTTTGAGCTTTTCGACTACTGTTTGTGCCTATATTACTGTTTTATTACCTTATTTTCCTGTTTTTGTGAGCTTATATTGTTGATTGCACTTGTGGGCTAAAGTATTGCTTAAAAGTAACAGACAGGCTAATACACTCAAGTGTACCAGCCTTTGATAGCAATTTAGTCAAAAACAAAGCATTTATTGCATTTTTTTCTGTCTGTTTGCAAAAAAAAAAAAAACAAAAAAATATTTCTCCTTTCCTAAACTTTCCTAGCTAATTGTTCCAGTGATCAGATTTTGCTGATCCCTGGGCTTTGTATTTGGTTTCTGTGTTCCTCCATTTTCTTGTGTGGCCAGAGGTAGTTTCTTTACTCACCAGTGGGAGTGGGGAGTACTGAGCTGCTTATTTGTCCTCAGAGGAGTGGTTAGAAGCAGCAACTAGTAATTTGTCGGCCATTTTGGGTCATTTCCTGTTTTTTCCAGCCCCATGCTATAAAGCACGCTTTGGCAGGCTTTTATGGCATTAGAGAACTAGGCATAGCTCCTCGTGGTCCCCTGCAGAGTTCCTAAGCCAGCAGAGAGCAGAAAAAGCAACTTTCTTGATCATAAGTATTTTTTTAAACTTTTTAGTTTGCATTTTTCGATCTTTTGAGCTTTTCGACTACTGTTTGTGCCTATATTACTGTTTTATTACCTTATTTTCCTGTTTTTGTGAGCTTATATTGTTGATTGCACTTGTGGGCTAAAGTATTGCTTAAAAGTAACAAACAGGCTAATACACTCAAGTGTGCCAGCCTTTGATAGCAATTTAGTCGAAAACAAAGCATTTACTGCATTTTTTTCTGTCTGTTTGCAAAAAAAAAAAAAAAAAATATTTCTCCTTTCCTAAACTTTCCTAGCTAGTTGTTCCAGTGATCAGATTTTGCTGATCCCTGGGCTTTGTATTTGGTTTCTGTGTTCCTCCATTTTCTTGTGTGGCCAGAGGTAGTTTCTTTACTCATCAGTGGGAGTGGGGAGTACTGAGCTGCTTGTTTGTCCTCAGAGGAGTGGTTAGAAGCAGCAACTAGTAATTCGTCGGCCATTTTGGGTCATTTCCTGTTTTTCCAGCCCCCTGCTATAAAGCATGCTTTGGCAGGCTTTTCTGGCATTAGAGAAGTAGGCATAGCTCCTCTTGGTCCCCTGCAGAGTTCCTAAGCCAGCAGAGAGCAGAAAAAGCAACTTTCTTGATCATAATTATTTTTTAAACTTTTTAGTTTGCATTTTTCGATCTTTTGAGCTTTTAGACTACTGTTTGTGCCTATATTACTGTTTTATTACCTTATTTTCCTGTTTTTGTGAGCTTATATTGTTGATTGCACTTGTGGGCTAAAGTATTGCTTAAAAGTAACAAACAGGCTAATACACTCAAGTGTACCAGCCTTTGATAGGAATTTAGTCGAAAACAAAGCATTTACTGCATTTTTTTCTGTCTGTTTGCAAAAAAAAAAAAACAAAAAAATATTTCTCCTTTCCTAAACTTTCCTAGCTAGTTGTTCCAGTGATCAGATTTTGCTGATCCCTGGGCTTTGTATTTGGTTTCTGTGTTCCTCCATTTTATTGTGTGGCCAGAGGTAGTTTCTTTACTCACCAGTGGGAGTGGGGAGTACTGAGCTGCTTGTTTGTCCTCAGAGGAGTGGTTAGAAGCAGCAACTAGTAATTCGTCGGCCATTTTGGGTCATTTCCTGTTTTTTCCAGCCCCCTGCTATAAAGCACGCTTTGGCAGGCTTTTCTGGCATTAGAGAACTAGGCATAGCTCCTTGTGGTCCCCTGCAGAGTTCCTAAGCCAGCAGAGAGCAGAAAAAGCAACTTTCTTGATCATAAGTATTTTTTAAACTTTTTAGTTTGCATTTCTCGATCTTTTGAGCTTTTTGACTACTGTTTGTGCCTATATTACTGTTTTATTACCTTATTTTCCTGTGTGAGCTTATATTGTTGATTGCACTTGTGGGCTAAAGTATTGCTTAAAAGTAACAAACAGGCTAATACACACAAGCGTGCCAGCCTTTGATAGCAATTTAGTCAAAACAAAGCATTTACTGCATTTTTTCTGTCTGTTTGCAAAAACAAAAAAAAAAAAATATTTCTCCTTTCCTAAACTTTCCTAGCTAGTTGTTCCAGTGATCAGATTTTGCTGATCCCTGGGCTTTGTATTTGGTTTCTGTGTTCCTCCATTTTCTTGTGTGGCCAGAGGTAGTTTCTTTACTCACCAGTGGGAGTGGGGAGTACTGAGCTGCTTGTTTGTCCTCAGAGGAGTGGTTAGAAGCAGCAACTAGTAATTCGTCGGCCATTTTGGGTCATTTCCTGTTTTTCCAGCCCCTGCTATAAAGCACACTTTGGCAGGCTTTTCTGGCATTAGAGAACTAGGCATAGCTCCTCGTGGTCCCCTGCAGAGTTCCTAAGCCAGCAGAGAGCAGAAAAAGCAACTTTCTTGATCATAAGTATTTTTTAAACTTTTTAGTTTGCATTTCTCGATCTTTTGAGCTTTTCGACTACTGTTTGTGCCTATATTACTGTTTTATTACCTTATTTTCCTGTTTTTGTGAGCTTATATTGTTGATTGCACTTGTGGGCTAAAGTATTGCTTAAAAGTAACAAACAGGCTAATACACTCAAGTGTGCCAGCCTTTGATAGCAATTTAGTCGAAAACAAAGCATTTACTGCATTTTTTTCTGTCTGTTTGCAAAAAAAAAAAAAAAAAAATATTTCTTCTTTCCTAAACTTTCCTAACTAGTTGTTCCAGTGATCAGATTTTGCTGATCCCTGGGCTTTGTATTTGGTTTCTGTGTTCCTCCATTTTCTTGTGTGGCCAGAGGTAGTTTCTTTACTCACCAGTGGGAGTGGGGAGTACTGAGCTGCTTGTTTGTCCTCAGAGGAGTGGTTAGAAGCAGCAACTAGTAATTTGTCGGCCATTTTGGGTCATTTCCTGTTTTTTCCAGCCCCCTGCTATAAAGCACGCTTTGGCAGGCTTTTCTGGCATTAGAGAACTAGGCATAGCTCCTCGTGGTCCCCTGCAGAGTTCCTAAGCCAGCAGAGAGCAGAAAAAGCAACTTTCTTGATCATAAGTATTTTTTAAACTTTTTAGTTTGCATTTTTCGATCTTTTGAGCTTTTCGACTACTGTTTGTGCCTATATTACTGTTTTATTACCTTATTTTCCTGTTTTTGTGAGCTTATATTGTTGATTGCACTTGTGGGCTAAAGTATTGCTTAAAAGTAACAAACAGGCTAATACACTCAAGTTTGCTAGCCTTTGATAGCAATTTAGTCGAAAACAAAGCATTTACTGCATTTTTTTCTGTCTGTTTGCAAAAAAAAAACAAAAAAAACAAAAAAATATTTCTCCTTTTCTAAACTTTCCTAGCTAGTTGTTCCAGTGATCAGATTTTGCTGATCCCTGGGCTTTGTATTTGGTTTCTGTGTTCCTCCATTTTCTTGTGTGGCCAGAGGTAGTTTCTTTACTCACCAGTGGGAGTGGGGAGTACTGAGCTGCTTGTTTGTCCTCAGAGGAGTGGTTAGAAGCAGCAACTAGTAATTCGTCGGCCATTTTGGGTCATTTCCTGTTTTTCCAGCCCCTGCTATAAAGCACGCTTTGGCAGGCTTTTCTGGCATTAGAGAACTAGGCATAGCTCCTCGTGGTCCCCTGCAGAGTTCCTAAGCCAGCAGAGAGCAGAAAAAGCAACTTTCTTGATCATAAGTATTTTTAAGCTTTTTAGTTTGCATTTTTCGATCTTTTGAGCTTTTCGACTACTGTTTGTGCCTATATTACTGTTTTATTACCTTATTTTCCTGTTTTGTGAGCTTATATTGTTGATTGCACTTGTGGGCTAAAGTATTGCTTAAAAGTAACAAACAGGCTAATACACTCAAGTGTACCAGCCTTTGATAGCAATTTAGTCGAAAACAAAGCATTTACTGCATTTTTTCTCTCTGTTTGCAAAAAAAGAAAAAAAACAAAAAAAAATTTCTCCATTCCTAAACTTTCCTAGCTAGTTGTTCCAATGATCAGATTTTGCTGATCCCTGGGCTTTGTATTTGGTTTCTGTGTCTCCATTTTCTTGTGTGGCCAGAGGTAGTTTCTTTACTTACCAGTGGGAGTGGGGAGTACTGAGCTGCTTGTTTGTCCTCAGAGGAGTGGTTAGAAGCAGCAACTAGTAATTCATTTCATTTGGGTCATTTCCTGTTTTTCCAGCCCCTGCTATAAAGCACGCTTTGGCAGGCTTTTCTGGCATTAGAGAACTAGGCATAGCTCCTCGTGGTCCCCTGCAGAGTTCCTAAGCCAGCAGAGATAGAAAAAAGCAACTTTCTTGATCATAAGTATTTTTTTTAAACTTTTTAGTTTTTTTTTTATCTTTTTTGATTTTTTCACTACTGTTTGTGCCTATATTACTGTTTTATTACCTTATTTTCCTGTTTTTGTGAGCTTATATTGTTGATTGCACTTGTGGGCTAAAGTATTGCTTAAAAGTAACAAACAGGCTAATACACTCAAGTGTACCAGCCTTTGATAGCATTTAGTCGAAAACAAAGCATTTACTGCATTTTTTCTGTCTGTTTGCAAAAAAAACAAAAAAATATTTCTTCTTTCCTAAACTTTCCTAGCTAATTGTTCCAGTGATCAGATTATGCTGATCCCTGGGCTTTGTATTTGGTTTCTGTGTTCCTCCATTTTCTTGTGTGGCCAGAGGTAGTTTCTTTACTCACCAGTGAGAGTGGGGAGTACTGAGCTGCTTGTTTGTCCTCAGAGGAGTGGTTAGAAGCAGCAACTAGTAATTCGTCGGCCGTTTTGGGTCATTTCCTGTTTTTTCCAGCCCCCTGCTATAAAGCACGCTTTGGTAGGCTTTTCTGGCATTAGAGAACTAGGCTTAGCTCCTCGTGGTCCCCTGCAGAGTTCCTAAGCCAGCAGAGAGCAGAAAAAGCAACTTTCTTGATCATAAGTATTTTTAAGCTTTTTAGTTTGCATTTTTCGATCTTTTGAGCTTTTTGACTACTGTTTGTGCCTATATTACTGTTTTATTACCTTATTTTCCTGTTTTGTGAGCTTATATTGTTGATTGCACTTGTGGGCTAAAGTATTGCTTAAAAGTAACAAACAGGCTAATACACTCAAGTGTACCAGCCTTTGATAGCAATTTAGTCGAAAACAAAGCATTTACTGCATTTTTTTCTGTCTGTTTGCAAAAAAAAAAACAAAAAAAAAAAATATTTCTCCTTTCCTAAACTTTCCTAGCTAGTTGTTCCAGTGATCAGATTTTGCTGATCCCTGGGCTTTGTATTTGGTTTCTGTGCTCCTCCATTTTCTTGTGTGGCCAGAGGTAGTTTCTTTACTCACCAGTGGGAGTGGGGAGTACTGAGCTGCTTGTTTGTCCTCAGAGGAGTGGTTAGAAGCAGCAACTAGTAATTCGTTGGCCATTTTGGGTCATTTCCTGTTTTTTCCAGCCCCCTGCTATAAAGCACGCTTTGGCAGGCTTTTCTGGCATTAGAGAACTAGGCATAGCTCCTCGTGGTCCCCTGCAGAGTTCCTAAGCCAGCAGAGAGCAGAAAAAGCAACTTTCTTGATCATAAGTATTTTTTAAACTTTTTAGTTTGCATTTCTCGATCTTTTGAGCTTTTCGACTACTGTTTGTGCCTATATTACTGTTTTATTACCTTATTTTCCTGTTTTGTGAGCTTATATTGTTGATTGCACTTGTGGGCTAAAGTATTGCTTAAAAGTAACAAACAGGCTAATACACTCAAGTGTGCCAGCCTTTGATAGCAATTTAGTCGAAAACAAAGCATTTACTGCATTTTTTTCTGTCTGTTTGCAAAAAAACATCAAAAAGAAAGAAATATTTCTCCTTTTCTAAACTTTCCTAGCTAGTTGTTCCAGTGATCAGATTTTGCTGATCCCTGGGCTTTGTATTTGGTTTCTGTGTTCCTCCATTTTCTTGTGTGGCCAGAGGTAGTTTCTTTACTCTCCAGTGGGAGTGGAGAGTACTGAGCTGCTTGTTTGTCCTCAGAGGAGTGGTTAGAAGCAGCAACTAGTAATTCGTCGGCCATTTTGGGTCATTTCCTGTTTTTTCCAGCCCCCTGCTATAAAGCACACTTTGGCAGGCTTTTCTGGCATTAGAGAACTAGGCATAGCTCCTCGTGGTCCCCTGCAGAGTTCCTAAGCCAGCAGAGAGCAGAAAAAGCAACTTTCTTGGTCATAAGTATTTTTTAAACTTTTTAGTTTGCATTTCTCGATCTTTTGAGCTTTTCGACTACTGTTTGTGCCTATATTACTGTTTTATTACCTTATTTTCCTGTTTTTGTGAGCTTATATTGTTGATTGCACTTGTGGGCTAAAGTATTGCTTAAAAGTAACAAACAGGCTAATACACTCAGGTGTGCCAGCCTTTGATAGCAATTTAGTCGAAAACAAAGCATTTACTGCATTTTTTTCTGTCTGTTTGCAAAAAAAAAACAAAAAAATATTTCTCCTTTCCTAAACTTTCCTAGCTTGTTGTTCCAGTGATCAGATTTTGCTGATCCCTGGGCTTTGTATTTGGTTTCTGTGTTCCTCCATTTTCTTGTGTGGCCAGAGGTAGTTTCTTTTCTCACCAGTGAGAGTGGGGAGTACTGAGCTGCTTGTTTGTCCTCAGAGGAGTGGTTAGAAGCAGCAACTAGTAATTCGTTGGCCATTTTGGGTCATTTCCTGTTTTTTCCAGCCCCCTGCTATAAAGCATGCGTTAGCGTGCTTTAGCCTTGATGAAGGAGCTGCTACCGTTGCACACTAGGGCAGCGCCGGTTAATCAGATTTAAACTATTAGGGCTACCTAAAGTCCACTCTTCAAATTTTCCCTTAAAACTACCTTCCTCAAAGTATACTACTGTCCTATTTAGTGTATCCTACAGCTATAAATTATCTCTACTTGACTCCCAAGTAGACTATTCTCTATCTGTATAGCGAAGCACTTGCTCCTACAGTACTTATCACCTCGATACAGCACTCTTGTTATAGAAAGTACCCCAAAAAAGCAAACCCCATTTCTCGGTCACCCACATCCCCCAGAACCTTTTCTTAAGTTTTTCTGTCTATTCCTTCTAGCATGTCGAGGGATCAGTTGCTAATGTCCTCTCCTGCTCAGCTGGTGAACCTGGGAATATTGAGGCAATGTTACAATTGCCTCATGTACACAGACAACCCTCTCCTCCTCCCACAAAACACAAATACATGCAAGAGATGCAACTATATGGCAAAACTGGAGGCTGAGCTCTCTCAACATAGGACTGGCATGACCAGACAGGAGGAGAAGGTAACCACACACACTATAGACCCAGTCTCACATAATACCATCACAACCTCAAATCATACACATAAACACACAAAGACATACTCGGAGGCTCTGATCAAAAATCTACCAAAACAGCAGAGGCCACCAAAGCAGACACCCAAACAGCTACCACCTCAGAACACAACACCTGCAACACATAGACCACACAGTCAGAGTGTCAAGCAGTCACAGCCCTTAAGGCCAAACACAATGCCAGACACACTAGTCATTGGTGACTCCATAGTCAGACACACTGACGTCCGACTCACCAGACTGAGTAAGGAGAAGGTCACAGTAAGCTGTCTGTCGGGTGCTAGAATCCGCCACATAACGCATGCACTCAGGTCTCTCAACAGCAGGTACAAGTACGACTCAATCATTGTCCACACTGGTGTTAACGACCTGAGACGTACCTCCTTGGACTACATGAAAAGAGACATAGAGGAGCTCTCTGATTATGTAGCCCAAGCAGGTATGACCCTGACCTTGAGCAGTATCCTACCTTCACCAAGAATGATGCCACAATACAGAGATAAGATGATCAGCTTTAACAATTGGCTTAAACTCTGGTGTCATTCAAAGGGGATCCAATGTCTGTCTGCCTGGGATGACATGCTGGACAAGCCACGCTGCTTCGCAAGGGACAGCTTGCACTTGTCACCCGTGGGATTCCGGATTTTGGCAAAGGCTCTTGCCACCCCCATAGTGTCTTTTTTAGGCAAGGCTCAAATTCTAAACCTACCACCCTAGAACAAAACAAAGAAAAAAAACTAAGGGTAATGCTGCTCAATGCCAGAAGTCTCAACCTCAAGGTGCACGCACTCGAGGCCCTTCTCAGTATGGAGAACATCGGTGTCTGTGCTGTGACAGAAACCTGGTTCAAGGCTCCTGAGAGCACCCCAGCACTATCAGGTTTTACCTCATATCATGCGTTCCGGCCCCAAAACCTGGACAATACCAAGAAAGGAGGAGGGGTATCCATATTCATCAAGGACACCCACACCTCAAGATTGGTGGCATCGCACGATGCATCGGAAACCATCCAGGTGCAATTAACCATAGGCAAGACTGCTCTGCAATTTGTAGCATGTTACAGGCCACCCTCGCAAACTCAGGAACCTCATATGGCCTTCCTGAAAACACTGGAGGGGATAAATGTATCTCCGAACACCATCATACTTGGTGACTTCAACTACCCTAATATAGACTGGGAACACTACTCAAGCCCAAACACTCTAGCCCAAAAGTTCCTGGAATTCATAAACTCAAATGCCATGGAACAACTAGTCACCATCCCCACAAGAGGAGAAAACATACTTGATCTCATCATCACGAACATGGGAGCACAAAGTTCAATGCCGGAAGTATACCCCTCACTGGTGAGATCTGATCACAAACTAATCTCGCTGGAGGTCCTCATCCCGCCCCACCGAAATGAAAAAGACCACAGTAAAGAACTTCGAAGCCGACTTCACACTTCTAAAGACTAGTGTGGTCTCCTTTAAGGCCCCTGAGCCGGCGGTTAACATTACTCAAACCGCTGAATCACTTACAAATGCCTTCTACCAGCACTTGCAGGGCTGCATGGATCAGGCAATCCCAAGCAAAACAAAGACTCTTTGTACCAAAGGCGAGCGTCCAGTCTGGTGGACCCCAGCCATAAACAAACTCTACAACAAAAGGAGAAAGCTACTACAAGATAGAGCAAAATCCTTAAAAGGTAAGACACCACTGATCACTATAAGTAAAAAGCTAAGAGCTCTCATAAAATCATCCAAAGCTAATTTTGAGAAAAAAATAGCTAAGGACTCTAAAGACAACCATAAGGCATTCTTTAGCTATGTCAGAAACCTAGGAGGAAACTCCCAGATATGCTCAGAATTAGTTCAAAATGATGTGAAGATTACTGATCCTACAGACATTGCCGACATACTGGCTGAAAGGTTCAGTGCAAACCCCCCCCCCTAAAGGAGAGATATCTATACCAAATGATTGTAGCCCCCCAAACATCTCTAACGCCCAGGTGAGAATTGTTCTCTCCAAGGCAAAGAACACAGCATCCATGGGACCTGATGGTGTCCCCGGCTGTGTGCTCCATGAACTCAACGAGGATTTAAACCCACAGTTAGGACAGCTGTTTAATCTTAGTCTCACCTCTGGATACGTACCCAGGGAGTGGCACACAGCGACTGTGGTCCCACTCCACAAAGGCGGTGCCTCCACCGACCCTGGAAATTACCGTCCCATTAGCTTGACAAGCCTTATCTGCAAGCCATGGAGAAGATCATAATGGATCTCATAAATAAAGACATAGGGAACTTGCAGACTTTGGATCCAACCCAGTTTGGCTTTGTCAAAGACAGATCATGCCTTCTAAACTTGGTTGACTTTTTCGAAACAGTCACCAAGGCCATTGACGAGGGAAAGGCAGTCCATACAGCCTACCTAGACCTGGCGAAGGCTTTTGATGCAATACCTCACTCGGGTATCATTGAAAAACTCATCAACTTAAATGTAAACCCATACATTACAAGATGGGTTGCAAACTGGCTGAGTGACAGAACCCACAGGGTCAGAGTTGCTGGCGCCATGTCAGACTCAAAGCCTGTCACAAGTGGTGTCCCACAGGGCTCAGTCCTGGGCCCACTCTTGTTTGGCATCTACTTTTCTGAAGTACAAGCAAACACAGGAGGGTTATGGCTGACAAAGTTTGCAGATGACTGCAAACTGGCCGTAGTTGAAAACACATCCGACACAGATATCCTTCAGAAGGGTCTCACAGAAACGGATAACTGGTGCCAGAGCCATGGCCTAAAGTTAAATGCCAAGAAATGCATAGTCATACCCTTCGGGAAAAATAAGGTTACCCCTAGCTACCATATAGGTGGCAATCCCCTGAACACAGAAGAAGTTATTAGGGACCTGGGAACCCAGTTTGACAGTAGCCTTTCATTCGACACTCATATTGCTAAAGTAGTTAGGAAGACCTTCTACATTGCCCACCTTATCATGAAGGGATTCACATCTAGATCAAGGGAAGTCATAGTCTCCCTATACTCATCACTCATCAGACCAATGATCGAGTACAATGCCCCATTCGGAATGTATCTGACCCGACACTTGCAGCAGCTGGAGAGGCCACAAAAGTTCCTCACCAAAAGGATAAAGGGTCTCAAAAATCTGTCTTATGCTGCCCAACTGAAAGAACTCCAGTTATATTCAGTTGCTTACCGCTTGCTCAGAGGTGACCTATGCCTGACATACAAGGCCATGTCAAACCCAGATTTGATGAACATGCTTCATCTCATCCAGACTCTGCTACACTTTGCTGTGAAGGAAAGGTTAGTTTGCTGTTATTTTTTGTATTTCTGTATTGCCTTTCTATATTTTGAATACTGTAGTTTGTTTTCTTTACCTTGTGTTTTGCTTGCATTCTGTTTAACAGCATATTAAAACTTCAAAAGAGACCACAGCTCTCTCTGTTCTGAGTCAGGCAGAATTTTTCCCCTCCTTCCCACCCATTTAAGTTGTCTTGTTAAATACCACTGTCTTTCTAGTTGCCCGCCTCTTATGTTAATCTGACCATATATCTCATTTCTCTCTACTTTCACTGGCTTATGTGAGTAATCACAAAACCATCACTTTTGAAATCCCACCCTTCAATTATTTAAATTTATTGGCCATCCTACAGTATTTCATAGTACCAAAATACAAAAGTAACCACCCTTTCAGTCCATCTTGCTGTTTTAAAAATAGTAACTCTCCACTAAACCTTAACTTTTAAACAGGTAAAACTCAAGTTACCTACTTTCATATCTAACTTCTCTAGTGCACACTGCAGAGTGCATTCTTTTCAATCTTACCTTTAAGCATCCCTGTTACTAGCACTTTCTCTAATACCTAAAAGATCATCTCTACTTGACTCCAAGTAGACTTTTCTCTATCTGTTAAACCTAGCACTTGCTCCTACAGTACTTATTACCTTGATACGGCACTCTTATAGGTAGCACCCCAAAAAGGCAAACCCCCATTTCTCGGTCACCACGTCCCCGGAATCTCTTTTAAAGTTTTTGTCTAGTCCTTCTAGCATGTTGAGGGATCAGTTGCTAGTGTCCTCTCCTGCTCAGCTGGTGAACCTGGGAATATTGAGGCAATGTTACAATTGCCTCATGTACACAGACAACCCTCTCCTCCTCCCACAAAACACAAATACATGCGAGAGATGCAACTATACGGCCAAACTGGAGGCTGAGCTCTCTCAACATAGGACTGGCAAGACCAGTCAGGAGGAGAAGGTTACCACACACACTATAGACCCAGTCTCACATAGTACCATCACAACCTCAAATCATACACATAAACACACAAAGACATACTCGGCTCTGATCAAAAATCTACCAAAACAGCAGAGGCCACCAAAGCAGACACCCAAACAACCACCACCTCAGAACACAACACCTGCAACACATAGACCTCACAGTCAGAGTGTCAAACAGTCACAGCCCTTAAGGCCAAACACAATGCCAGACACACTAGTCATTGGTGACTCCATAGTCAGACACACTGACGTCCCGCTCACCAGACTGAGTAAGGAGAAGGTCACAGTAAGCTGCCTGTCGGGCGCTAGAATCCGCCACATAACGCAAGCACTCAGGTCTCTCAACAGCAGGAACAAATATGACTCAGTCATTGTCCACGCTGGTGTAAACGACCTGAGACGTACCTCCTTGGACTACATGAAAAGAGACATTGAGGAGCTCTCTGATTATGTAGCCCAGGCAGGTATGACCCTGACCTTGAGCAGTATCCTACCTTCACCAAGAATGATGCCACAATACAGAGATAAGATGATCAGCTTTAACAATTGGCTTAAACTCTGGTGTCATTCAAAGGGGATCCAATGTCTGTCTGCCTGGGATGACATGCTGGACAAGCCACGCTGCTTTGCAAGGGACGGCTTGCACCTGTCACCCTGGGATTCGGATATTGGCAAAGGCTCTTGCCACCCCATAGTGCCTTTTTTAGGCAAGGCTCAAATTCTAAACCTACCACCCTAGAACACAAAAAGGAAAAAACTAAGGGTAATGCTGCTCAATGCCAGAAGTCTAAATCTCAAAATGCATGCACTCGAGGCCCTTCTCAGTATGGAGAACATCGATGTCTGTGCAGTGACAGAAACCTGGTTCAAGGCTCCTGAGAGCACCCCAGCACTATCAGGTTTTACCTCTTATCATGCGTTCCGCCCCAAAATCCGGACAATACCAAGAAAGGAGGGGGTATCCATATTCATCAAAGACACCCACACCTCAAGACTGGTGGCAACGACGATGCATCGGAGACCATCCAGGTGCAATTAACCATAGGCAAGACTGCTCTGCAAATTGTAGCATGTTACAGGCCACCCTCACAAACTCAGGAACCTCACATGGCCTTCCTGAAAACACTAGAGGGGATAAATGTATCACCAAACACCATCATACTAGGTGACTTCAATTACCCTAATATAGACTGGGAACACTACTCAAGCCCAAACACCCTAGCCCAAAAGTTCCTGGAATTCATAAACTCAAATGCCATGGAACAACTAGTCACCATCCCCACAAGAGGAGAAAACATACTTGATCTCATCATCACGAACATGGGAGCACAATGTTCAACACCGAAGTATACCCCTCACTGGTGAGATCAGATCACAAACTAATCTCGCTGGAGGTCCTCATCCCACCCCACCTGAAATAAAAAGACCACAGTAAAGAACTTCTCGAAAGCCGACTTCACACTTCTAAAGACTAGTGTGGTCTCCTTTAAGGCCCCGAGCCGACGGAAAACAGTACTCAAGCCGCTGAATCACTTACAAATGCCTTCTACCAGCACCTGCAGGACTGCATGGATAAGGCAATCCCAAGCAAAACAAAGACTCTTTGTACCAAAGGCAAGCGTCCACTCTGGTGGACCCCAGCCATAAACAAACTCTACAACAAAAGGAGGAAGCTACTACAAGATAGAGCAAAATCCTTAAAAGGTAAGACACCCTTGATCACTATAAGTAAAAACTAAGAGCTCTCATAAAATCATCCAAAGCAAATTTTGAGAGAAAAATAGCTAAAGACTCAAAAGACAATCATAAGGCCTTCTTTAGCTATGTTAGAAACCTGGGAGGAAACTCCCAGATATGCTCAGAACTAGTTCAAAATGATGTGAAGATTACTGATCCTACAGACATTGCCAACATACTGGCTGACAGGTTCAGTGCAAACTTCTCCCCTCCCCAAAAGGAGAGATATCTATACCAAGCGATTGCAGCCCCAAACATCTCCAATGCCCAAGTGAGAACTGCTCTCTCCAAAGCAAAAACACAGCATCCATGGGACCTGATGGTGTCCCCGGCTGTGTGCTCCACGAACTCAACGAGGAATTAAACCCACAGCTAGGACAGCTGTTTAATCATAGTCTTACCTCTGGATACGTACCCAGGAGTGGTGCACTGCAACTGTGGTCCCACTTCACAAAGGCGGTGCCTCCACCGACCCTGGAAATTACCGCCCATTAGCTTGACAAGTCTTATCTGCAAAGCCATGGAGAGGATCATAATGGACCTCATAAATAAAGACATAGGGAATTTGCAGACTTTGGATCCATCCCAGTTTGGCTTTGTCAAAGGCAGATCATGCCTTCTAAACTTGGTTGACTTTTTCAAACAGTCACCAAAGCCATTGATGAGGGAAAGGCAGTCCATACAGCCTACCTCGATCTGGCGAAGGCCTTTGATACAATACCCCACTCGGGTATCATTGAAAAACTCATCAGCTTAAATGTTAACCCATACATCACAAGATGGGTTGCAAACTGGCTGAGTGACAGAACCCACAGGGTCAGAGTTGCTGGCGCCATGTCAGACTCAAAGCCTGTCACAAGTGGTGTACCACAGGGCTCAGTCCTGGGCCCACTCTTGTTTGGCATCTACTTTTCCGAAGTACAAGCAAACACAGGAGGGTTATGGCTGACAAAGTTTGCAGATGACTGCAAACTGGGCACCATAGTAGAAAACACATCTGACACAGATATCCTTCAGAAGGGTCTCACAGAAACGGATAACTGGTGCCAGAGCCATGGCCTAAAGTTAAATGCCAAAAAATGCATAGTCATACCCTTCGGGAAAAACAAGGTTACCCCTAGCTACCAAATAGGTGGCAATCCACTGAGTACAGAAGAAGTTTTCAGGGACCTGGGGACCCAGGTTGATAGTAGTCTGTCATTCGACACCCATGTAGCTAAAGTAGTTAGGAAGACCTTCTACATTGCCCACCTTATCATGAAGGGATTCTCATCTAGATCAAGGGAGGTCATAGTCTCCCTATACTCATCACTCATCAGACCAATGATTGAGTACAATGCCCCATTCGCAATGTATCTGACCCGACACTTGCAGCAGCTGGAGAGGCCACAAAAGTTCCTCACCAAAAGGATAAAGGGTCTCAAACATCTGTCCTATGCTGCCCGACTGAAAGAACTCCAGCTCTATTCAGTCGCCACCGCTTGCTCAGAGGTGACCTTTGCCTAACATACAAGGCCATGTCAAACCCAGATTTGATGAATATGCTTCACCTCAAAAAATCTAGATCCGTCAGAGCCACAAGGGCAGGAGACTTAAACCTCGACACGGCTATTAATAGGACGTGCTGGAGGGATAGATTCATCACCCAAAGACTCCCTATGCTGTGGAATAAAATCCCGGTATATGTGAGGCAGAGCACCTCGCTGGCCTTGTTCAAGAGAAATCTTGACCAATGGATGGGAGATCGCAGATATACCCCAGGGATTACCTCAGTGTCACTGCTCAACAGAGGCACAGCAAAATAATGGGTATAGTTCCCCATACTAAAGGGGTGGCGTAAGCCACAAAACTATGGGCTAGGCTTGTAAATGCCCTCGGGCAGATAGCCTAGTATGAACCTATGAACCTATGAACCTATAAAAATCTAGATCCCTCAGAGCCACAAGGGCGGGAGACTTAAACCTCGACACGGTTATTAATAGGACGTGCTGGAGGGATAGATTCATCACCCAAAGACACCCTATGCTGTGGAACAAAATCCCGGTTTATGTGAGGCAGAGCACCTCGCTGGCCTTGTTCAAGAGGAATCTTGACCAATGGATGGGAGATCGCAGATACACCCCAGGGGTTACCTCAGTGTCACTGCTCGACAGAGGCACAGCAAAATAATGGGCATAGTTTCTCCAAACTAAAGGGGTGGCGTAAGCCACAAAACTATTGGCTAGGCTTATAAATGCCCTCGGGCAGATAGCCTAGTATGAACCTATGAACCTATGAACCTAAATAGTTATCAATAGAATGATGACAGAAAATAACAATAAAAAGGCTGGAGGATAGGTAATGGAATGTAGTAATTCATGTAATGTGGATATGGTATGGTGGTATAACTGATGACCTACACAGTGGAAATATGTACATAACATTAAGGAAAACTGGGATGATAGGAGGTATAATAGTTAATCGGAATGTGGAGCTCACAACCTGTGTGAGTTGGTTGCAGGTAGAGAACGAGAGAGGGAGAGAGAGAGGAAAAACTCAAAATCTGGATAGATGTAGTGTTGGGAGACAAGGAGACACAAATTAAGAGATCGAATCTGGAAAAGGAATTTAGAGAAGTAAGATTTTTAAGGATGGGATAGTTTGGATGACCATGATATCAATCTAAAGTCTGAAGGTGCAGAAGTAGAGGAGGTAGGTATATTATGCTTGAAAAAATCAAGTGTGTAAAAATCAGCCTGGAAAGGAATGAATGATAGTTACATGATGGATGGGACCGAACAAAATGTGGGAAACAAGGAAGAGAAGTAGATGGTGGTAGTGGACAATGTGAAAAGAAAGAAGGGAGGGGGATCTCAGTAGGTAATTCTGCAATTTCTGATAACTTATGGCATATGAGAAAACTGAAAAAAAATAACATTAAATGTGGTGCAGACAGGGCAAATAGCTCAGAAGAAGCAAGGAGGAGAGCTAACACACATATAATCTTGGAAGGTTTGCAGAAATTATAGTAGACTACAGGGGTAGAGAGAAGTTTTTGGTGACCAGAAACATGCCCAAAAGTAAGGATAGGTAGATATGCAAGGCTGCATGCATTATATGAGTTGCAGACAGCACTGTTCTCACTGATGACAGAGTTCAACATGTCAAAACAAATTTGGTAACCTATATCTAGATATGTGAAATTAAATAAAATTTACTCAAAACAGTATTGATAATGGCAAGGACTGAGGTCAGACAAGACAAGACAGGTTGTGATAAAAAAATCTCAGCAATGACAGAGTTCATCATGTCAAAACATATCTGAGAACCCATGTCTTGATGGATGGAATGAAGGAAAAGACATTCCAAATGGTATGGTTGTGACAAAAACACACAGAAGACTGAGGAATAGCATGACCATTCCAGGGTTCTAGCAGTGCAGCATACAGCAAGAATGACAAGATCCCATACTGATAAACAGGAAATGGGAAGCTGAGGTGGGCAGGAAAAAGACAGAGTCTCTTTTCTATTAACTGGCTTTGCCCTTCTGCTACCGGGACACCCTTGCCAAATTCAGAATGCAAAGGATTATTAAGGTGATGTGTATTACAGTTAGGTGTAAGAGGGGGCTGGACAGAATGAAGGAGGATAAAAGAAGGGTAACTTATAGGTTTGACTAAATAGGTAGAAGTACTGGAAGGAAAGTGCAGGAATAATCATGGAAGTCAAAATACACAATGGGCAGGGACAAGTGTTAAAGAGTGCAGCATTGGAGGGCACAAGTCAGACTATAAAATGGGTTAACAAAGTAGAGGAAAAAGTACAAGAAATCAGAAAGACAAGACATGCAGGAGGGGGTAGGGAATAATTTTGAGTAATATCAGGTGTAGAGGAAAGAAACTCTGGCAAGAATTCAAAGTGAAGATGCAGGCATATCAGGTGCAAAAAACTGCACTAATAATGAAGAGGATTGGGATATGCAGATCATAGGTAAGAACTTTACTTTCAGAGCAGCTAAGGAAAGATAGAAGATGTGAGTTGTCTACATTAGGAAGGACATAGATTGTGAGGATGTTGATGACCAAGGAACAGAGTAGGAAAAGATACATTTTGAATGCCAAGAAAAGTTAGCAGCTCATCCATCAGGTTAGAGAGAACTTTTGTGCAGACTGCTAATTACGTACAAGATATACATCACCAGAAGCTGAAGGAAAGGATAATAAAGAGGTGCCTGAATATGTATAAGGTGTATGGGAAGGAAAATTATGTTTGTACTACTGTTATGGGCTAATATAATATCCCAGAGGCATACTATTTCTTTCGTATACCCTAAACTGGGAAATTGAATGAAACAGTACTGCTACTAGAAAATAGTAACATCTGTCAGCTAGTACTAAATGGTACAAAGAAAGATAAAACAGTAAATATTGTACTGAGTAAGAATAATGACATTCAAAACACAGAAGTAAAAGAATCTTTGGTCAGCAGCAACCATTCAGTGGTTTGCTCATCATGGCTGCAGAAAAAAGCACACCAAAGTGTAGGACTAAAACATGCAGACTAGATTATGCTAAGGGACATTTTTTTCATGAAGTATTATGTATTACTCACAATAGTAAAATTAACTATAAGATCCCTCCTTGGCATATTTATTCCATTTGTTGAAGATTATAATATTAATAATGTTTTTCTTGTATTACTGAAAAGTCAACATAGTAAATCAAATAGCTCTAGTCACAATGAGGAAACTTTCACAGATAAAAATGGAAGAAAAGAGACATGCAAAGGAACAAACAGCCTACAGATACAGATAATGTTAGCATGAAAAACAATGGAAAAATGGTTAGGAAAGAAAGTAAGATGAGAAGGAAGAGGCTTGTGTAGCTCAATGGGTACATTAAGGAGGTAGTCATTGTAAACAAAAGGACTCTTCAGATGCTAAAGAAGAAAGGGATGTAGGTAGGCATATGAGAAAGGTATAAAATGGGTAAGAAATACAATAAGAATGTAAAGTCAAATCTACTGAAAGCTATAACAGAAGGAATAAAGATAAAAGAAAGCATTTTTCAGATTCTTTGATAAATGAGGAAGGTTTGTATAGAGCTACAGAGAGTCAAAGAGATTAGTCAAGAAGCAGAATGAATGTAGCAGGAATGGCGAAAGGCAGGACGTTTCAATGAAGCTTTCACATCAAACCAGAAAAGAGACAAAAGGAACAGCGAGTTTTTTTTTTTTTTTTTTTTTTTTTTTTTTTTTTTTGCAAGGGAGAATATGCATTCAAAAAAACAACGAAATTGTAGAATGAAAATGGCTCCCTATAGAAATGCCCGCACTCAGAATGGCCAGTGTCAAAATACCAGGAAAAAACACCAAAAACACAGGAGAAGACTGAATTTTGAAAACTGCGCTTCTTCTTTAAACATTTTTTTGCAAGGGGGTCAAGCCACCCCTGCACCTTCCATGTGTTTGACAAGCCCCTCACACCCTCAGACTTATATATACTGACTCTGAGAT
Organism: Protopterus annectens; assembly: GCF_019279795.1. NCBI lineage: Eukaryota > Metazoa > Chordata > Ceratodontiformes > Protopteridae > Protopterus > Protopterus annectens. The sequence goes on from NC_056734.1 coordinate 14,360,096, forward strand.
CATCATAACTTGGAGAAAAAGGAATATTTTGAGAAATGGAATCTCAGACTTACTATATGTAAGTCCGATCTTTCGTCCATTCAGTCTCCTTATTTCAGGATTCACTCTAATTGGTCCTGACATTTCAAATGGTTACCAATAAAACTACAAGATGTGTGATCTCTCTCTCTCTCTCTCTCTCTGTATATATATATATATATATATATATATATATATATATATATATATATGTATATGTATAATATATATATATATATATATATATATATATATATATATATGTATATGTATATGTATATATGGGTCTACTGGAAAACACTGAAAATCCACTTGTTCGAAAACAAGCAGTGGATTTTCGGTTTCGTGAAAGTGCACTTAAGAGAAAGTGCACTTCCACGAAGAATGGTTCAACGAACCTTTAAGGAACACGGGTGCCAAGGCACACTACAGTGGAGCAAAGGAGTTTACATGTTTCTCCACTGTAGTGTGATCTCGGAGTTGGTATATTTAAGTAGGGGGGTGTGGGGGGTGCAGGGGGGCTTGCCCCCCTGCACAAACAATGTTTTTTATCAGTTCCTTGAACTGATGTTCACGGAAGTGCACTTTCGCTTAAGTGCACTTTAGTGGAGGTGTGTGTCTACTGTCTAATTTCGAATATGTGTGTTTTCAAAGTTATACAGTAGACCCCTATATAAATATATGTGTATATGAATGTAATTTTGTTTGTAGCAAATACATATGTATCTATATATATATATCTATATATCTATATATATATATATATATATATATATATATATATATATATATATATATATATATATATATATATATATATATATATATATATATATATATATATATACACACACACACGTGTGTGTGTGTGTGTGTGTGTGTGTGTGTGTGTGTGTGTGTGTGTGTGTGTGTGTGTGTGTGTGTGTGTGTGTGCGTATGTGTGTATGTGCGTGTGTAACGTTGTGGCAAATACAGTAGTCTAGTCACTGGAGTCACCTGTTCGGTTTGAAATTCATGTTTAGTTACAATAAGTAATGTTCAGAAAACAGGAAAATGCAGTTCATTCTGAACAGTCCAGTCTTTGGTCAGAAAATACATTTTCTTGTTAGGTTCCTGCTCTGAAAGCTTTTTATACAGTATTTCATCATAGATATGGTTGTGGCAAACTAGCTGGCAAAACAAATGACCAGTTGGTATGGAAACCTCCCAATTGATCAGTTCTTTTTGCAGTTCCATAGGCTGTGATAAAGTAGAATCTTTTTCCTTCCACAAAGGCAGGGATACATTCAGCCATCATCTTCTATAAAGGATTCAGTTCTCTGTCTTTACATAGATACTCTCCTGCTTGTCTACCTTCATCCTTGTGATATACACAACTCCTTCTATAGTCCTCCCATGACACTCTTGTGAGACAAAGCTCATGAATCTGCTCTGTATGAGGGCACTGTACTTTATATCCTTGTATGCAGCTGTCCCTCATTAATTTTAACCTCATTGCCCATCTATGGGTTACTATTCTTAAAAAAAGACACCCACCATTATGCTATCTGATACTGCTGAACTAGTGCATTTAAAGGCACCATCCATCACTACACAACATGACCCCCTGCACAGCATGAAGCCACCTGTTCAAGCCTCAGAAGACAGATTGTATATCTAGAATGAGCTTCTTTCCTTTTATTGAACATTTGGTTCTTGAATCTTGTTTTCATATTATGAAATTGAATATAATGAATATTATAAGAATCTGTATGCAGGAGGTCATGGAACAGTGGGTAGTAGGAATTTGCATTCTTTTTTTATGACAGATATTTTTGTTTTAGTTATTGCTATATTTACACCCATTTTAATAACAAATACATTGATGCAGATTGTTAATGACTAAGATGATTTTTCAGTTTGGCATTTAATTATTTATTGCTGGACTTACTTCTAGTTTTCAGTAATTAATTTTCCTTAACCAGTCTAATGACAGAGTGGGATGAAACTCGAAAAAAAAAATAGAAAATAACACACATCATCCTTCTGCTTCCAGATATATATATAAACAGCATGCCCCCTTACCCTTCCCTAAAAGATAGACACCTGTGTACACATTTGATGTTTGATTGCAAGGAAAGTAAAAAAATATAACAATCAAAGTAATGTTTACAACTTGTTTCTCCTAGAGTGTACACTGCATCTATATAAGTTATAGTGACACTCTCTGCACAACTGTGAAGTTATGGAAAACTTAAAGAAATAATTACTGAACTGTCCCCACCCCCATACAAGCTACAGCAACTTTCTGTGTATTTCTCTGAACAGGGCTCATTTTAGACTAGGAGAGGGTCAGGGCAGTAGCCATTGCTAAACCTGTGGCAAAATCCATTTGTACAACTTTGGGGTTGTGAGGACCAACACATCTCCAGGAGCTCTGAAAGTCTGGACTGCAATGCTTTTTTATGCCATTTGAAAGATGACTGTTTAAAGTAAGCAAGTGACAAGGTGGTTAGGTACTTTCATCTAACCACCTACCACCCATATAGCAATTATAGACACTTCTGTGTACATTTCATGCACCCAATTGTGAGAAAAGATGAGGACCATGTAATGTATTTAACCTTTGATACACACAGTTGTCACACATTCAAGTATCACACAAAAACCCAGAACCAAAAACAAACTTCCAATAAAAACCAGAAGAAAATGTTCCACGTACAAGAATCTGTTTATTGAACGCTTTCGTCAGCCTCAATCAGCTGACTTCATCAGAATAAAAAAGTCAATGAAATGTAGCCATTTTATATAAAAACTAAAGTCGCATGACTTAAAATTAATCTTGTTTAAAAACTGTAGTGTCCATTTTTTCAATTCTTTCTGCAGAAGTCTGGGGTTGCCATGGGGACTTGTTGTGCCCCCATTTTTGCAAATATTGTGATGCTCATGTGGGAACGCAAACATTTATTGGGGTCTGCTTTCAAGGACCATTGGTATTTTTATTTTTGATATATAAATGACTTGCTTTTTATTTGGGGAGGGGATCCCCAAAGTGTGAAAGATTTTTTAATTTATATAAACAATACAACAACCTTTCTTAGATTTACACATAGCTATAGGGACAACAATATCAATTATTTAGATGTTCATTTAGAGAAAGACCCGGCTAGAAGACGGTTGGTCAGTGATTTATTAAGAAAATCTACATATTGTAGCAGTCTCCTACACTACAAGAGTAACCACCTGGACCAGGTAAAGAAAGGTCTGGTGAAAGGACAATATGTCCGGATTTCATGTACGGTTACTAGGGATGAGGATTTTGAGCATCAAAGTGGTATTTTGAAAGACATGTTGATGGCTAGAGGGTATCCTGTAAGCCTCATAGCCACCATTTCTAAGGAAGTTTCTAGTAAAACGAAGGGAGGGGTTTTCCAACTTTTGATCAAGATGGAAGGGGTTTAGAGGATGGTTTCTCACTTGCCCAACCCCCCCACAAGCAAGGGAAGGATGAGGCCCCTATTCAAAGTTACAGTTTATCTTTTGTTACAAGATTTTCCCAGGATTATGTGCAGATTTTTGACATCATCAAGAAAAATGTGTATATTTTTCATTCCCAGATGGATATTTTGGGCAAAATAGGGTCCATTCCACACATTATTTTTAGAAGAGGAGTGACTTTCAAAAACTTGTTGGAACAGGCCAACATTGGGGTATGTACACAGGATGGGGGCATGAAAAAGTGTGGATTTTGTACACAATGCTCCATGGTTTATACTAAAACTAGGATTAGAATTAATAAAGTTAATGTCAAACCCCAAGGAAAACATTGTTGTTCCACAAGAGGAGTAGTATATGCAGCGTTGTGCTGTAAATGCCAGGGATTTTATATAGGGAAAACTAAGAGATGTCTGAAAGAAAGGATCTATGAGCATGTTAGAGACATCAGGATTGGCAACAGTAACAACGCCTTACTTAAACACACTACCCAGTTCCCTGGACATGAATTTAAATTTTTGGTCATAGAAAAAGTTTTGCAGGATCCATGTGGTGGGCCATGGGAGGACTACCTGGAGTTTAGAGAACTGTATTGGCAAATTAAATTGAATGCCACCAAATTTCCTGGACATAATGATGTCCTTAGTATTGGTAGTTTTTTAAGACTGAGGTCCTATCTGAGCTAGTAGTGGACTGTCTGTTTTATTTGGGGAGATTAACAATAGTTATACGGGAGGTTGCTGCTGTAGCTTAATTTAGGGTTAAACAACTTTAAGATATTTGGTTGTAAGATTTATTGTTTTTTATGTTGAATTAATGTTGTTTTTTATGTACATGAGTGTAAGAGGGATCACTTAATTGAAATGTGTGCACAGCAGTGTTTTTTACAGAGTATTGGTGCTTTAAATGGACATTACAGTTTTTAAACAAGATTAATTCTAAGTCAAGTGACTTTGGTTTTTATATAAAATGTTTCCATTTCATTGACTTTTTTATTCTGATGAGGTCAGCTGATTGAAGCTGATGAAAGCACTCAATAAACGGATTCTTACACATTCAAGTATTCCATGTTGCTTTACATGAACCACATTAGACCTACAATGCCCCAATAATGAGCAGGCAGCATCAGGCTGCTAGTTATTTTCCTCCATAGATAGCCTCTGCGGTTACAGCTAATTTATCTGTGCATATCACAAATGTTTAGTTAAAAGGTTCACCTTGCATCATACAAATGCACACTAGCTCTGTAAAGATAGATTGTAACTGTGTAAGTTGAGCAAACAACAAGAAGTTCATTTACTTTCAACATATGGCTTCCACCCATACACAGCTTTTATAGCTTCTTCTATGTGCTACTTCAGATGGTGATAAAAAATGACTGCCATTTATTGTGTTTCAGCTCTACCGTGCAAAGAGTAGCCACTCATTAAAGTATTCCAAATTGCTTCATGGAAAGCACATTAATCCAAGTGCACACTACTTCTGCAAAGCAAGATAGTGACTGCTAAAAGTGAGAAAACAAAATGGTTAGTTTCTAAAAAACATACCATTCCAACCCAGCATTTATAGCTACTTCTGTGAGCATCTCAGGTACTAGATTGTAAAGAAAAATTATATTTCATCTTTGTTTTACTGGAAAAGTAGCAACACATTTAAGTATTCCAAGTTCTTACTCAAATCCTCTTAGCATAGGGATTCTGGAAACTCAAAAGACAGAAGGGGAAACAAAGGCACAAACTGGGGAAGGATTATAAACATTGCTTATATAAACTTAGAAAGTTGCTAGAATAGATGGTTTTGCATAGCATACATTTTCTGAAGGATATAAAGTCGGAAACTCAAATATCAGCTCTTACCTTGTGACTTCAATCCTCAATGATTTGCCAGAAAAATTAAAGTTTTATGAGGAATAAACCAAAACTATGAAGCAAAGATCTGGCCATTCTGCAAATGTATAGACAGTTGAGTGGTATTGTTGCTTCAAACAAATCAAAGTAATGCTACAAAGTCAGACAGAAAAGCAAGGATCAGCTGATACTCATTATTCCCAGCAAGTAAGGCAGCATTTTTCTGGTCTCCTCTAATTCGTTTAGTTAGTAGAACAATCGATTTTCTAGCAACACAAATTTGTTGAGGAATAGGAAGCCTGAAACTCGTTGTCTGCCATTACTGAAAGAAAAAAAAAAGAATAATTGTATTTTTGTACTGGTAACGTTTTCTCAGGCCATCCTTTTATTGTAACATTTTTTTAGTAATTGCATTTTTAAGAAATTGTCAATAAATCTCTAAATATTTTTCTTTTGTCATTGAAAACTGAAATTTTACTCAAAGAATATGTAGTTCTTCTACACTCTGCAACTTTTTTTCTGGTAAAAATAATCTAGTCACATATCTTTTAAGGGTAATTCATTGCTTGGTGTGTATTTCATTTTCATACCATACCGTTAAATAATATCATCTGCAATCTCAGAAGAGCTGTTTTCAAGGGTTTGCAGTCTGTTTCCAGATTAACTTTGTAGTCATTGAGATATTACTGGAATTCCTAACATCTATACATTATTACTAAAACATCTGTCTGAACACACCTTGTTAGTGCACCCGTAAATGAGATTCACCCCTGGACAACTGATTTATTCTCTTGCAATATGACAACTACTGCATTAGTCATGCAGGCATCTACTTTGAACAAAATGTATGTGATAAGATGCTTAATTGTTAATATCATCGTTGGGAGAACTGGACAACTTTGACTATTATTTAATTATACATCTATCCCTTGTAGTGCTGCACAACTGATACTTATGGCTCAACCAAAATGCTTGGGAAATATTCTGTCCTTGTCTTGATTTGAATATTACTGTTAATATCTTTGTTATTAATGACTTTGTTTAAAAGGAGTTTGGTAACAGGCTATATTATATTGGTCAAGTGTCAGGATGCTGCCTAGTTAGAAGGATGGGATGGAAGTAGAAAGACTGGTCAGCTGTCTATAAAGAAAAGGACCACATGCTATGCAGGAAAAGAATGGTTCAGATGCTAATAGAATAAATCCTGAGGTACAGATTCTCCTGCCCAGATGTCCAGGTGAAATGAAAATTTCCCTCCGATCCTCCCTCATTGAACAAGGGCCAGTGGTCATGTGACTTTGTGACACAGAAGCTCAATGTGCCAAAGAACACAGGATACAAATGAGGCATGAGAACATTGAACAAAGCCATTCAATCTGTTTTTATTCCAGTTAACCAAAGTCAGCACTTGCCCATTTGAGAAAGGTGGGTTAACATCTGCTTGTGGTAGATATGAAAGAACAGAGGCCTGCTGTTATGTAATAGTGGTAAGAAGATTATAAGGGAAAAATTATCACCTTCAGGAAAACCACTGTGTTAGCTTATACTCACTTCGGTGGCTTGACATCTCCTAAGATTGTGACAAGTTGTACTAGATGAGGAATGGGTGAACAGCTTACATCAACACATAATGGAAATGGAAAAAAAATGAAAACATGAGGAATGCCTAAAGCCTAACAAATATATGAGACCCACCAGCCTTCAGAGAAAATCAAGATGAGGAGAAATAAGGAAATATGCTTAACAGAAATGTTCAGGGCAACTTAACCTCCCTGGGATGATATACACCTTAAAGGATTATGAATAACATGCAACAGCACTGCAATGAGGAGAGTCTGTGCCCCCATATTGGAATGCAAAGGGCTTGAAAAAAAAAGAATTATGAATAACATAACTCTCAGAGGATTATGAATAAAATGCAAAAACAGTGCAATGAGGAGAGTGTCTTCTCCCTATATTGGAAAGCAAAGGGCTTGAATAAAAAACAACCTATAAGTATCATGAAAATTGATGAAATAAATGAAATGCATTTGCTGACTATTGAACAATGAAAGTAATAACTGAAATACAATCCCATTGAATTAATCAACATTTATGAATATACTTACTAATAAAACCCCTGGCCAAAGTCCAGTGGCATTAGGTATATGTGGGTTTTATAATAGGAGAGTTCTGGACCAAAAAAAACCAAAAAAAAACAAATAGGTTCATAGGTTCATAGGTTCATACTAGGCTATCTGCCCTAGGGCATTTATAAGCCTAGCCAGAATGTGCTTGGCTTTCGCCACCCATTTTAAATTTATTTTGCTATGCCCTTTTTCGAGGTTAGTATACTGTGCCTCTGTCTAACAGTGACACAGAAGTGATACCCGGGGTAAACCTACGATCTCCCATCCACTCATCAAGATTCCTCTTGAAGAGAGTCAATGAGGGACTCTGCCTAACCTGGACTGGGATTTTATTCCAGAGTGAAGGGAGCCTCTGGGTTATGAATCTGTCCCTCCAGCATGTCCTATTTATTTCAGTGCTGAGGTTCAAAAAATGCAGATAAGCAACAAACTATCCAAACAATACTAACAATACTGACTGATAACCAAACAAACAATGTTTTCATTACTTAACATATACATTCAGAAACCTTTCCTTTGCTTAAATTCTGCTCCTTTGTCACAACTTCCTACACTGAATACCAGAAAGCACAGCATGCATGTTGAAAAAAACAGAAACGATCAAATGACAGTACGCAGACACTTCTGATCCAGATTACTGTCCACATATGTTTCCAGATTCCTGACTACAAACTCAACTCTTTGGGGTGTCTTATCAATGAAGTAATTAACTTGGGTGGCTGTTTTCCTTAAAGGCACTATAATGCATTTCTTGACATTGAGTCTTAATCTGAGATTGGCACCAGTCATTTGTCTGTGTTAAACCTTCTTATAAAATGTTTGTTTCATAGGGATACTCTAGGATAGCTCCTAATTTGCAGTCATTTGTGAACTTGGGCAGCCAAAGGTTCTTGACATTGGTCATTGCCTCTGAGAAGTAGATGCCAAATAGCAGTGGTCCCAGCATGGAGCCCTTGGGTACCCTGCTGGTGATTGGTCTATTAGTGGAGGTGGTCTCACCAGTACTTACTTCCTGGGCCCTGTCTGTGAGACAGCTCACAATCCGATGAGTTATATAGGGGTTTAATGTCCAGTTTGGTGAGTTTGTCAACTATACCCAAGTGGGGTATTGCATTGAATACCTTGGCCTGGTCTGCATAGGTGTTATGCACTATTTTCCCCTCACTTGTTGCCTTGGTGATCTTCTGAAAGAATTCCATGTTATTTAATAGGCATGAACTTCCCTTGACAAAGCCAAACCGGGATGGATCCAGTGCCTGGAGGTTGCCTATATCATTGCTGATCATTTTCATTATAACTTGTTGAATGACATTGCATATTAGACTAGTCAGAATAATGGGTCTGTAGTTTGTGTGGTCAATTGATGGTCCTCCCATGTGAAGTGAAATAACCATTGCAGTCCTCCATTCACATGGTAAAAAACCCATTTTGAGGCTATAGTTGAAAAGTGACTCCAGTACTCCTGGTTTCAAGTTATTTATGAGGTGTCCCAGGATTAGTTGGGGCCCATTGAGGCTGTGTTTTAGCTTTAGTGAGACCCATCAGGATTTGCTCCCTGCTAATAGTTTTGATAATTTTGAGGGGTTATGCTAGTAGATATTTTCATGGGGAGGCATGGGGGAGTGGGGGTGAAATATGAGTTGCATTTCCAGACAGCAAATTCACTATGTCACTGAGCTAAGTTAAGGTGGCATCACTGACCAACAGTTTGAAACACTGTTGCGTCTGCCTTTGAGGTTTTTGACATAGCTGTAGAAGGCCTTGTGGTTGTCTTTAGCCTGTGAGGGTATGTTGACAGCATACTTGACCATTTTGGAGTTAATTAGTCCACTTAGTTTCCTGTTTAGTTTAATTACAGAGCTCTTTTCATTATGGAAGTTGGTCTTCCTGATTTTATGTCTTTTTTCCTTTAGTTATATACCCTGTTAAGGTTAGGATTGCACTGGTGTGGTTTCTTTCTAAAAGTTTGTTTTGGGCTTACTTCTAAAAGGTACAGCAGCCTCTAAATAGCCATTTACATGACTGTAAAGGGTCTGTGTGAACAATTCTGGACAGGTTGCTCCAAACTCAGGGTTAGGAGAGGCATTGAATTTTGATAAATTATAACTTAACAGGATGTAAATGTGTCTTGGAATAGTTTCTATCTGTTATAGGGTTTGCTGGGGTTACAGAGCTGATTTGTATTTTGAAGGAGACAGTTTTCTGGTGTGACCTCACCAATAAAGATGTGGCACTAGGGGGTGTGTAGCACTCTTTCATATTGAAAAGTATCAGGTCCAGTATGCTTGAAACTCTATTTGGTGTGCACACTATCTGGTCAATGATATTTGTATTGATAAAGTCAAGGAATCGTTGTGCCTGTGTGTTTGAGGCAGTGTATCTTTCCGAGTCTATAGAGGGATAGCTAAAGTCTCCCATGTATGGTGCACTTGGTTTAATGGCGAGTGTGTCTAGTAATGCTCTGTATGAGCTATGGGATTCTTGAGACAGACAGAATGACTTGCAGCTTGTTAGGATTTGGTACGGTACTTTGTCTATGGTAATTTACACATAGATAAATTCCAGGGCATTTTCCTGTTTAACCATCCAAGAGGTATATCTGTTGCTAATGTTAATCAAGACTTATCCACCTTTTGCCCGTGTCTGTAGAGCTAATAGTCTAAAGGTTTGGAAGGCGCTGACACCTTGCATTGCTGGAGTAGCTTCTGCAGATTTCAACCATGTTTCAGTAACAGCACAGATATCTTTATTATCCAGAGTGAGCAGAGTCTGTATGGTGTGGAGTTTCTTGTTTAGGGTCCTAGTATTGATTAATAACACCTTTAGGTTTCTTTGGGATTTTTTTGCTTTGTCAGTATGTTTGTCAATTTGCATTGCCTAAAAAGGCTCTAAGAGGTGTTTAAAGTTTTAGCCAATATTCAAAGGCCTAGGGGGCATGGGAGCAGACCATTCTTTGCAAAGTGGTTTGTTAACAATGTCCTCCCATGCTGACAGTTATTCAATCACCCAGGAAAGTCACCAGGAACTAAGACAATTATTGAAGTCAATCATCTTTTGTTCATACTGTGGGTAGATTTTACAAGTATTCTACTTATAGAGATAGATGAGCAGTATACTGTATAAACCATGCTAAAATATTGCTCTAATATATAATCTTCCCACAACTGCAAATGAAGCTACAAGACCAAGGTCCCAGAACAAACTACAAAAAAAAATGCAAACAGATAACTTTTTGGCTAAAACACAGAAAAAGCAGAAAAGTGCAAACAAAATATCACCACACAGGTCACTGTAAATGCAACTAAAATAGTTAAGCAGAATTTAATAAAAGCTTTTTTCTTCCCTTTTGATGAAAAGCACATTTCTCACAGTTCAGGTCTTTCCACACCTCACAAAGTCTTTAACAAAAGCACTTTTGTGAGTGTAGCTCTGTGCTAAATATAGCAGACTTGCTAGAGAGGGATCCAATCAAACAAAGCCAGTACTGGAGCTCCAGTCCTATGGTTACAATTTGAGAACATTTTGGTTAATGTCTCAGTGGAGGCTGAGGCAGACACAGAGAACAGAGGAAAAACTGTAACAAAGTAAACAGAAACATATTGGATTGCAGCTTAACCAGGTAAGTGATATGACAGCAGAAAGCCAGAAAACAAGCAGCTGTAAAAGTACTGAAGGACAAATCCTGGAGCAAAATTTACAATACTGCCACTACTGCAATGCCAACACAAACTAACATACCAGATTATGTAGAAATGTACTAGTAACATTGTTCATGGAAAAAAAATGTTGTAATAAATGATTAAACAAGACTCAAATCTGGCAGCAGTTTACTGTTCTGAAAATTAAACTACAAAATTAAACCCCTAGACTGGGGTCACCATGTAAACAGCTGCCTTTTAAAAGTAATTCTACTTATGGAGGTAGAAGTGAAGCCTAATGTATACGTGATGATAAAATCTTGCATTAATACACAATCTTCCCGCAACTGCAAATAGCTCTGGAGCAAACTATAAAAATACAAACAGATAACGTTTTTGGGAAAAACATGGAAAAAAGCAAAAAAGTGCAAGGTGGGGATTGAGAGAACCTGTAATGGGGTAATGTTGAGAAAGGCCAGGATCATCTAATGTGTGCGATGTGCTAGAGGCTGTTGTGGCATGTGTGTGTGTGTTTGTCTGTGTGTGTGTCTGTGTGTGTAGTACTTGGTGCAGCACTGTGTCTCAGCCTACTGAACAGGTCCAGGGCATACATGACAGAGGGTCTAGTTTGCCATGCATGACTTGCTCTGCCTGGAGTTACACTGACTGCACAGTGACCTTTCATAAATGCTGGCAGGTTACCAGATCTTGACCAATGCCTTCTAGAAGATGTTTAATGTATGATGATGGCAAAAAAAAACATGGAGCCACTTTCTCCTGGGTTTAGACACTTTCATAATAGACATCTGTTGAGATGATAGCACTGCAGGAGAGGGATTTTGTCCATCCACAGCCATGCTGGCTATCATCTGTGGAGGTAGCAGATGACCAGTTGTGAGGATGTCCCATAGCCACTGCCAGATGTCCAAGTGAAGACACTACATGGTCTTATATGTGTAATTTAGTCAATCCAAGGAATGACACATATGGGACATAAAGCCCCATAGGTCAACATGAACAGTCTGTAGCATCTTCATTACCTCTGCCATGCCTGTGGCAGAACTAGCCTGTGCCTTAATGAAGGCCAGGCATATACAAAGTGTTGCAGTCACTGACACAACAATCTCAGGAGGAAGGCAGTAACCGTAAGCTCCAGTTACCATCATTGCCAACCACATTGTGCGGACCTCCATAATCTTGCGTGCTAGGGACAAATTCAGGTATCTGTCAACTGTGGGCCAGGTCTGTTATCCCTGTCAACCAAACCTTTCTCAGATGATTGGGTATCCTGGTTATACACAAGTATAGACATTATGTGAATAGATTATGCTGGGAATGCAGTAATCACACTCTCTGTGTCCAACACACATTCTGCACCCCATCACTGTGCAATCTCATCCTCCCATCATTACCAGAGGACACAAATTGTCCAACATCAGATGGGTTAGTTCCACAGTGCTAGTGCTGGATAAGAATCACTGGTACATGCACCTGTATATCATAACACACAGATTTATTGACTTTTAGTGAAACTATGAGGTAGTATGGATTTACAGCTGTTGATATAATGAACTAGAATTATGTATCTGGGGCATTTTCTATTGAAACTCTCTGAGGTTTGCCCAGATCTCAACTTCCAGCATCACACTGTGGGACTCTATGGATGTGATACTGCCTTTAAGTGAGACCAAGAACATCTACATCTCCATAAGGGGTGGTTCAGTAGATAGTCCACTGCCTGCTGCCTTACATTCCTGTGCCACAGCTTCTAAGTTATGAGTGGCAACATTGATCATATATGTGTACATGTGGCAGTCCATGTCATAGTTGTGATCCTAACCACCCATAGCATTAACTTTGTTGATAATTGCAACCCAGGCACAATCACGGTAGGTCAGATCAGCAGAACGGGCAGCAAACAGCCATCACCCATGGAAACAGAGGGACTACTGTGCCACCTCCTTCTCATCATCTATAAACTTGAATTTGCAAGTGGATGTGGAAGCACTACCAGATACAGTACTTGTTTTAGCCCTGTTTTACAAGCATAAATCAGTTGGTATGAAAAACAGTGGAATTAAAAACCTTATTCCAGCATCGGTCTTAGTAATCCTGCTACTGCTCTACAAGGGGGTAGTTGTACCTAACAGTTACATATATCCCTCCACAATCTTTAAGCACATGTTAGACATGTATGTGTGCAGAGCACATATGTTCAACAAAACAAGCACATATCTGCAACTAAACAACATTACCTGGGCCCTTACAATAGTACTGATAAAAAGGATGTGGCTTATAACATATGTGCTAGACACAGAATACTACAACAACATTGAACAGACAATTATTTTCAGGATGAAAGGACTGTCATCCCATAATTAACCATCATTAGATGGAATCACAGATGAGCATGCATTCTCAACAGCATAAACAGAGACTGAAGACTGCTTTTTTTCACACCTTGAAGTGCCTCTGGATACAGTAATACACTACCTATATCTTCTGACTTTGAAATCCTTTTGCAATTCAAGTACCCACCAATGTCTGCAATTGTGCAGCAGATGGGACATGTGAGAACCATTCTGGATGCCGATTTTCTGCCCTTTTCTCAAAGATTCTTCAAGCGGAGATACCATGCCTGGAGAAGAAGAGGATTGTGCTCCTTTTAGTGCACAGAGGTGATATCAGGAAGAGGAATGCAAGATTTTGTCTTCATAAGGAGTATAGCTGGAGGCTCCTGCAAGAGGACTACATCACATCACAATGTAAAGCTAATGTCTGGAATAATTTGACCAAAGTTGTCACTGATGCTATGGTGTGAAGCATTGCAATCCTGGCATCCTTCATGGATGGGAAAAAAAAGTTAAGGCACAGTCACCACCTCCATGCTGTAAGTGTAACTTCTTTTTAGCTATCCAAATAATGTGAAATAGTGTGCCACCATCACATTTTTTATGATACTCTTTTTATGTCTCTAACCACTTAAGAGATCAAAAGGAATAGACAGATGTACAGCAACACATTGGATTGTCTAAGAAAGTGCAAGGGTGAGTATATATGCTGTCATAAAAAATGTCTGTGTTTTAATGCTAATAGTAGTATACATTACAAAAATAAGGTATAACTTCCATATTTCAGTGCCACATCTGTCAGTAGTGACATAGGATAAAAGTATTAGTATAACTGTGCAGAAGATCATGCCTCCTGTTCCTGTATAGGAAGACAAGTGGAGCTTCGTGTTAAATGCCTTTGTTCTCACATTGATGAGGAACACTGTTGTGATCCAGGAAAAACATTTCCTGCATATCTTTTCTGTCCAGTAGTATTATTACTGCATTAGACAGCCCATACATTAAGATCATCATCATTACTGGCTTGGACATTTCACAAATCACAACAGGATCGTCTGTCCTTTGCCCATCATCTGTCTGAGCAGCATGTTTACATAGGATCATATGAGTTTACTTAGTGAATGGTAGTAAAGCCTAGGTATTCATGCCCCCCATTTTCCCACTTATCAATACCCAAGGACTAGAACAGCTTTGGTATATGCCTGTGTCTTGGGGAATCTGCCAACTAACCCTGTCTGCAGTTTTCCATTCATTGGTCCAAACTGCATTTGAATAGGCTTAGGGAAGAGTTCTTTCTCACGTGAATAAGGAGTCTGTTACAGAGAAGGGGTAATCTTTAAGACAGATACCTGCCCCTCCAAAATGTTTTGTTTATGTCCTAGATGATGTTTAGCTCCTTAGAACAAATAATTCTAGTACTGTTTGTTTTGTGTAGCAAATCCATCAAGGATAGATCAGAGAATGCTTTGTAGGTTAGGCATAGATTGTCCATCAGAAGTCTGTAGGAGACAGAGTACAGGGTCAGAGCTTTGAGGAGGTCCACATGGGGTATTTTATGTACACCCTGTAATCTTTTAGTGAGGAACCTGTATGGCCACTCCAGCTGTTGCAAATGCCTGGACAGGTACACGCTGAATAGTGCATTGTACTAGATTATTGGTCTAATGACTAGGTGCCAGCAGGCTGTAAAATGGCAACAGAGTCTTTCTCCCCTACTACCAGTCATTCTTGGAGTTCTACAGGGGACTATCCTAGGCCCCTCTCCTCTTCACCCACTTTACTACCAATCTTCATACTTCTACTCTAAATTCTTCCCCTGTCCAGTACACAGATGACTACTCTAATATGCACTGCTCCCACACTCCAACAACTTCAAATCATAGCACAGCAGCCCTTTTCTTCAATTGAATATTGGCTAGCCAATGCTCAATTTATCCTAAACCCCAATAAAACTATACTCATGCTTTTTTCTCCCCACAAAAGCCACGGACCCACCACCACCCTTCTTTTATCTCATCAGCAAATGATGCAATTATTTCCCTGGTATCCAATATTAAACGTCTCGGTGTGACAATTGACGGTAACTTGAGATACGATATACACATACCCAGACAACAAAGAAGGTCCACAAAAAACTTGGATTACTATATCGAAACAAACACATTCTAACAAACTGCATAAAAACAACCAGTGCTAGAACTCACCTTGTCTCTACTCTCCTTTATACAGCTGCCCTTCTCACCAACCTTAAGAAATCTGACCTAAATAAACTTGACACCTGCTATAAAAAAAATTGCAACGTTTACAACTGGATCTTTATCCAGAAATCACTACTGCCTGGCACTAATACAACTAAATTGGTTAGAACTGCCCAACCACCTAACATACAACCAGCTGATAACTGCCCACCAATTACTCCATCAGCCACACAATACTCCTACCCTTCGCAATCTCATTCAGCCCTACTCTAACAATCAAGTCTTTCATTCCACAAAACAACACTATTAATGATCTCAATAGCTAATAACTCAGTTGGCATATCCCTCTGGTCCAATTCAACAGCCAAACTCTAGAATACATTGCCTCAAAATAGCATAACTACAACAAGCACCACAAAATTCAAAGAGATCCTTAAAACCTATTAATCTAATTCATGGATATGCTCTTGCACTAACCCTAGTTAATTGCAAACTGTCAATAATTTAAGTCACCCTACAGACAGTTACATTAGTCTGCTCTTCATTTTTGAACTCTGTATTTCTAAACTACTTTTCCACCTTGTTGAACTCTGGCTATGTGTATTACAAAGAAATGCACTGCAAATCCTTGAAACCTGCAAATATGTTGCTCATTTAACAATTGTAATAATGCTGTACTCTAGGTAATATTTGATAGTACACAGTGGTCCATTTTTCTTTATTTGTATAAATGCTGTGTCATTTACTTTATTACTGCAACTATGTAAAATCTCTATATATTTAATTGTGGAGCTTTTCTCCACAGGCCTCTGATGAAAAAGGACAATTTGTCCAAGTGGAATTTCCCTGTAAGCAAATGTAAAATAAAATAAATTAAATATATATTATATGGGTCTATGTCATTTCATGGAAGGCTCATTTCACTGAAAGTCAGAGCAGTTGGACCACTTCACGGAAAGCTCACTTCACTGAAAACTAATCTGACTGAAACTAATTTAATTGAAAGTTATATATGGCCTCTTCCCCACTGCAGTGCAATTCTGGAGTTAGTATATATAGTAAGGGTGGGTGTGGAGGCACAGCCCCCCCACATTGGGGGGTATGGATATATTATAAACTTTTTAAACTATACACATGGATACTTACATGTCCAATGAATAACTGTTTCCTGAAGACAATACATAACAAAAGTATGTGGGGGGCTTCGCCCACCACAGCCCCCAATGTGGGGGGCTGTGCCCCCCACACCCCCCTTACTATATATACGAACTCCAGGATCACACTACAGTGGGGAAGAGGCCATATACAACTTTCAACAAAATGAGTTTCAGTCAGATGAGCTTTCAGTGAAATGATCCCCGTGATTTCATTTTCAGTGAAATGAGCTTTCCATGAAATGAAGTAGACCCATATGTATTTATCTATATATATATATATATATATATATATATATATATATATATATATACATATATATATGTACACACACACACACGCACGCACGCACGCACACACACACACACACACACACATGTATATATATATATATATATATATATATATATATATATATATATATATATATATATATATATATAGTGGGACTATGACCTCCTTAGAATCCGGATATCATGCCCTTACTTATAAGTTATGTCATATAGAAGGATGTTTTCACCACCAAGGACACATGATAATCAAAGTTCAAGTTACTGTCAACCTGAATTCTCCAAGTCTCTTACCACTGGGTCTTCTCTTAGGGAGATTTATCAATGTTGTAATTTGCATAGTTGGTCATCTTCACAAAGGATATGATTATGCATTTTTGCAATGAGTTTTAGGCTATGTCTCTTGATCCATTTATTTGTATGAATCAGATCCTCCTGGAGGATATCTACATCTTTAGGGGATTCAATAATTGCACCCTGCTTGCAGTCATCAGCAAATTTGGTCAGCCAAAGGCCCTCTACATTTGCCTTGACATCAGAGAAGTATATTCTGAACTGGAGTGGTCCTAGTACCATGTACTGTGGTACACCACAAGTAAAAGGCCTCTTGGTAGAGGTAGATTTCACACTGTAATGTTATGTGTCCTATCCATGAGCCATTTGGCTATCCATCAGATGACACAGGGATTTATGCATTATTTTGTAAGTTTGAGTCAAATGCCTTTTCCAGTCTGAGGTACGCAACAGGCACCATTTTGCCCTCATCCATATCTCTAGTGATGTTCTCAAACAAGTCTACCAGGTTTGGTAGGGATGTCCTGTGCTTCATGAAACTGAACAATTCAATTTGGATTGGTCCAGAGTATGAAGATTTTTGTATGGGTCCGGGTCCACAATAATTCTTACTATGACCTTGTAATCTACCACTGTGTCTCAGCTGACAGGGTATTCATATGAAAATACGCAAACCTGTTTCCCACTTTGGTGTTCCTATCTCTTTTGTGTGATGCCCACCCTAGTTTACTGGAGTCCAACACATTCTCCGATCTATAGTGTCTCCATCAACCTGTCCACTCTCAGATGTTTGTGTATCCTGCGTATTTGCAGGTATAGTGACTGTGTCCATGCTTTGTGTAGAAGAAATGTTGGTCACACTCCATCTGTCAAACACACACTCTGACTCTGCTATCTCATCCCTAGCATAAATTTCCAACATCAGATTTGAACAGTTGCATGGTACAGGCACCAGGCAAAGAATCATTTGTGAATCCACCAAAGCAAAAAAATATCCAGTGTAAGTATGACCCGCCACCACAACTACTCATCCAACTGATATCGTTACAGCTGCAAACATGTTAAAAACTAATACCCTAAGCCATACCTTGTGGAAATGGTTGTGCCTGTGTTGGATCACTGATATACTCATTACCATAAATCACAATGATTTAATGAAATTTACAGTGACTAAGAGGTAACCAAGAATTGCAACTGTTGATGCAATAGAATAGGAGTATATAGATGCGGCATCTGCAGCTGAAAACTCTCTGTTCAGCTCTTGTATAACATCCAGCATCACACTTTGGGACTCCATGAAGGTAGTACTGACTTTAGGAGAGGCCAAAAACTATTCCATCCTGGATCAAATCCATGGTCCTGCAGCAGACCATTTTACGTCCATAGTCATGACCACCCACCGTACTGACATTGCAGAAAATTTCAGCCTAGTAAAAGTCATGGTAGGGCTGATCAGCAGCACAGATGTCAAACAGCCATTATCTGAGGAGACGGTGAGCCTGTATTTCCACCTCATTTTCAGCATCTGAGAATTCTGGTTTGCAGCTGAATGTGAATTGCTAACTAGATGCAGCATGTGTGTGTATGTGTGTGTGTGTGTGTGTGTGTGTGTGTGTGTGTGTGTGTGTGTGTGTGTGTGTGTGTGTGTGTGTGTGTGTGTGTGCGTGTGTGTGTCTGTGTGTGTGTGTGTGTGTTTAGAAAACAGTACAATTAACAGTCTTGTTGATGCATTGTCCTAAAAATCCATGCACTACTACTTTCCTACTATGCTGAAGCACAGAAATGCAACTGAACAAGAACACATGGACCGTTATAATAGCACTGTTGAAAAGGTTGTGGCTAAAGACATATGTGCAAGGCACACTGTATTAAATGACCAGTACTCTGAATATGAGTGCAGGTGTTTGTCTCTCATCTAATGATACAGCAATAGAACAAACCCATAATAAGTAAAAAACAACGGCCAGGAAATCCAAGAAATTCTTTTATTCAACCAACTTAATACTCTAACGTCTCGGCTAAAAAAGCCTTCAAGGAGTAAAACAGTATACTGAATGATAGCAACAATTTATATAAAATGCTCACCAGTAATTCAATTAAGCAAGACAATTACATATTCAAATAAGCACCCTCCAATTAAAATCTTCATTTAACCCCTTAGGATATACTGTGTTAAATTTAATAATATATATGGCTTCCTTAAATAAAAGTTGACGCTTAATCAGCTCAGTATCAAAAAGAGAAACCTTATTTTTTTCTAAAATAGTGGCCTTTAAAACTTCACTACAGCTGTTATGGAATTCATGGAAGTGTCTAGCTATAGGACTGTCTTCTTTATTATTTTTTATGTCCTTTGTATGTTCCATAAGCCTCACTTTAAATTGTCTCTTTGTCTGTCCAATGTAGAATAAATTACAAGGACACTAAAGCATAAATTACACCTACGGTATCACAGAACAATTGTTCTTTACTATTAAACATTATGCCATTAATTCTAAAAAAACTATTAACTACATATTTACATACCTTACATTTACCACAGACAAAAGTGTATGTTAGAACTTTTGGATGATCTATATTCATTACTGGCATATATAATTTACTTCTCACTAAAAAAATTTTTATATTTTTACCCTTCCTATAGGATATCCCAAGAGGGTTATCTAACCAAGTATATACATTTTTTTGTGCAGTAAAATAGGCCCAATAGTATCTAAGCAATTCAATAACTTTAAAGCTAAATACGTTGAATGTAGTAACAAAATACATTTTATCTTTTAATACTCTATTAGTACTATACATTACCCTTTTATATCTTATATTATTCTGACATACATTCATTTTAGTAAGGAATCTTTCCCAACAATTTTCCAATATATCTTGAGTGTATCCTCTTTTTTAAACATTTCCACCATAACTTTGAGATCATGCTTAAAATCAATTGGGTTATTACACAATCTAGAGACACGAATCATCTAACTAAATTGTAACAAATGTAAAGTATGCACAGGGTGACAACTGTCACCATGTACATATTGTGTTCCTGATTCAAATTTCCTATGTACAGAAGAGTATAGTCCAGAATTTTCTATCCTAACTTGTACATCTAAAAAAAATATACTAGTACCCATTTTAAACCCATCAAATTTCAAACCAAATCCATTTTGATTTAAATAGGAAATAAATTCACAAACTAAATTCTGGCCATCTTTAACTACAAAGATGAGATCGTTGATATATCTATAATACCTGAGCACATGTTTGCAAAATATTAAATTTCTATAAAGATGTTCATGTTCAAAAAGGCCCATACTTAAATTGGCATACATGGGGGTAAAAGAAGCCCCCATTGCCGTGCCTTGTTTTTGTCTAAATAGGGTATGATTGAACTCAAAAAAATTATTAGAAAGACAAAATTCTAATAATTCAACAATAAAATCTGAAACTGGACTGTCTCCCAAAAAAATCCTAAGTGCCTTTAAACCAAAATCATGTGAGATATTGGTATATAAATTATTAACATCTAAAACAATAAAATATAAAGATTCATCCCACTTAATATCACCAATTTTATGCAAAAAGTCAAAAACATCCCTAATATAAGAGGGCAATTTATAAACTAAAGATGTCAAGTATTCATGCAAAAATAGTCCTATGTTATGATGAAAATACTGGCATCCTGACACTATTGGCCTTCCTGGAAGTCTAGACAAGTTTTTTATGTATTTTCAGAAGGCAGTAGAAATATACCATTCTACAATCCTTTGTATGAAACTTTTTACTAACATCTATGTCAGAAAAACAGCCTAATCTAACACCCTTCTGCAATAATTCATTCTACTTCATTATTACATTCTCATACATAGAAACATGAACCTTCTCATAAACAGTATCATCATTCAGATGTCTCATACACATGTCCATATAATGTAAATAGTGCAGAACAACCAACTTATTGCCTTTATCAGATGGTTTAAACACAATTTCCTTCATTTGACTAAGTGTTTTTAAATATTGCCATTCTTGTAAGGATAAATTATATTTCATACAATTATAGTTAAGCTCATGGTAAGCAGTTTCTACAGCAAAATTAACAATATCTGAAAACTCAGATACTTCAGCACTTAATACAGGAGTCACAAAAGTACTGTGGTAATGAATATTTCTTGTGTCCAATAAACAATAGGTGTTCAATTCATTATCAGAGTCACAAGAAAATAATTCTCACAAGAGCTCTCAGTATCACTATCACTACTACAGACTTCCTCAAACTCTTGTTTATCCTTAAAAAAATGTCGAAGATGCAGTTTTCTACAAAATTTATATATATCACACTTTAGCTCGTACAACCGAGGCAAAGCCGTATGAATAAACTTTAAGCCTCAGTTTAAAACTGCCAGCTCCGTGTCACTAAAACTATAACTAGACAAATTGACAACATAGTTACACAATACATCACATTTTCCCCTCTTGTGTCCTCTATTAGAGTTGGGCCCTCTGTATACATTTTCTGGATGTTCAAATGGACGCTTTCTCCCATTTTTGCCTCCTCTGTAATTGTATTCTTCCTTCTGAAAAGACTGACAAAAGTTCCCTGGTTGTTGGGCAGCAGGAAGGGCTGGATAGTCGTCTACTTGTTCAACGTCTTCTTCAAATGACATGTAATGGCCATCTGATGCTGAATAAGAAGAATTCAACGTTTTCTCTCCTTCCGAAGTATAAAATCTAACGGACTTACGTGGCTTCTTCTTCTTGGCCTTCGCAATGAAAGCCCTCCCATTTTCATAGTCCCTGATATCACGGAGAAGTTTTCTTTTCTTTCTCTTCAATCGTTCTTTCTCATAATTTTGTAACTTTGTATTCAGGCCTACTAGAAAAGTATCAAGCACTTGTCCTTGTACATTAGTTGAAAGGGAATTACATACACTTTTAATTTTTTCTTTTAACTCCCTTTGCTTGATATTGTCCCGTTCTACCAAAATTCGAATCCACTCTAGAGTGCACCTATGCACTGCAGCAACCCAACGCTTATGAAATTGGGCATCTATGATATTATCTAAATCAAAGGGAGTTGTAGGGTCTTTATACACTCTCAAACCCCTCAGTGTAATATCCAAGTCAAGATATTTTTGTAGACCAAACAAATTAAAGAAAGTAGCAGTCTCTTTCCATATATGTTTTTCTAACTGTTCAAAAAGAGACTTAGCTTCTTCTGTGATAGACACTGGTAACTTTCGACCTACATTCTGAAAGGGATTATGACAACGCTTATTCCTTTCTTCCACCCAGCGCTCATAAGTATGGCATAGTTGTTGTCCATTATTTACCATACTGCCATAAGATGAATACTCACCATTATTAAATAAAAAAAACATCCAACGACATTTGAGTCCCATCACCCACAGTCTCACGAAGGACTCGTGGGATATTATAATGCAGATCACTGGCCATGAACCAAACTAAAATCCAGTGATACAACAATATAATGAACCCATAATAAGCAAAAAACAACGGCCAGGAAATCCAAGAAATTCTTTTATTCAACCAGCTGAATACTCTGACATCTCGGCTAAAAAAGCCTTCAAGGAGTAAAACAGTACACTGAATGATAGCAACAATTTATATAAAATGCTCACCAATAATTCAATTAAGCAAAACAATTACATATTCAAATAAGCACCCTCCAATTAAAATCTTCATTTAACCTCTTAGGATATAAGGGGTGTGTGTGTGTGTATATGTGAGTGTGTGTGTGTGTGTGTGTGTGTGTGTGTGTGTGTGTGTGTGTGTGTGTGTGTGTGTGTGTGTGTGTGTGTGTGTGTGTGTGTGTGTTTAGAAAACAGTACAAGTAACAGTCTTGTTGATGCATTGACCTAACAATCCATGCACTACTACATTCCTACTATGCCGAAGCACAGAAATGCAACTGAACAAGAACACATGGATCATTACAATAGCACTGTTGAAAAGGTTGTGGCTAAAGACATATGTGCAAGGCACACTGTACTAAAATGAACAGTACTCTGAATATGAGTTCAGGTGTTTGTCTCCCATCTGCCTTAACAATCTTGTATGCTGCTGTATTCAGTACACTGCAATGTACTCCTTGACATACTTTTGGCCAAAGCATTAAAAGGTTCCGACAAACAGATATGCCTTAGAGGCATTAGGGTGAAGAGCATTTCAAGGAAAGCATTATACAAAAGAATGAATTTGCAAGATTTGTACATTATATAAGCAGATGTCTTAGAGCAAAATATGTCACTGAAAGCACCCTTAGCAGGAATCAATTCCTTTAACATTGTTTCTTCCCTTAGAATGATGAGGGTCTGTGTTTCTCATCACACTTATACTGCATAGATTCACCCCTCTTGGTACAATGATTATGTTAATTAAGACTCATCCCTTTTTGTTCCTGAATCACTCAATTTGTGCAACAAGCACATCAGGAAAACATTGTACATACAGTGCCTTGCCTATGCATGATTTCCTGCTGGCAGCACTATGTGACCATAAGCCGCCTATATTTTTAAGGACGGGTGAAGGGTCATTACATTTGTAATCATTTGAACATTGAGATACTGTAGCACCTGCTTTTGAAATAGCGTACACAATCATTGTGGACTGCCAGGTTTCATTCCTTAAAGATTCATTGGATCCAGAACTATACAATGCTTATTTCCTGAAGCTGCAATCCATTAAGCACATGAGCTGCCCACCAGTGGCCATTGTTGTGAAGCAAATAGAGAATGTAAGAACTTTTTCAGGTGTCAATTCACTTCTTTTTTTTTTTCTTCAAGGTGAGACACCATGGCTGGAGAAGGAAAGGCTTGTACTCCCTTTAGAGCACAGAGGTACAGTGTGGAGGAGCCAAAGATATTTCTTTACCTCCTTCCTAAGGATTACAGCTGGAGTTGTACACAGGAGAGATCTACAGGTACAAAGTATATGAATGAAGCCTGGAATAGTGTAGCCCTGGCTTTCACCTATGCAACTGGCACTCCATACACAGGAGAACAATTCCATCATCATTACAGTGACAGGATGTGATGTAATCCAGACCTGCACTGATGGAAGGCTGGAGTCAAACAGCAAGCATCACCTGTGTACTGTAAGTATAACATATGCTAGGTATACATTTAAACTGGCACTTCATGCCATCCACAAATATTATGCAGTGCTCTCTTTATGTCTATAGCACCTGAAGGTATCAAAGCAAATAGGAGACATCTGGAGTGCCTCAGAGATGACCAGGGTGAATATGCCTGCTGCATGATGTCCTTATTAATATATATATATATATATATATATATATATATATATATATATATATATACAGTAGTAGGCATTCAAGAAATAATGCATAACTTCCTTACTTCAGTACCGTTTCTTCTGCTTCTGCTATATCACACAGGTATTAATATGTCTGTCCAGAGATTGTGAGGCTGTCTGGTTTCTGTTTCTCTGCAACATTTGTGTTACTGTTAAAAAAATTTTACATTTATATTTATGTCTAATTACTGTAACTGCAGCATTACATGAGACATTTATGTATGGGAATCATTACTACTTATATAGTCATATTTAAATATAAAACAGATTTTTGTTTCCTTTAAATATTATCTGTGACTAAAATATGTGTTATATCTTTGTATATGTACAGTAGTGTCAGGCATCAAAATACTCCATGTATGACTACAGGCAGATGTTTGCCTGTCTACCTTGTTCATCACGTTAATTCTCCATTTATCAGACTGTACATGATGATGACTTTTGGTTCCATGCCCCATCTCCCAGATATTTAAATGCTAACAGATTTGTTAAACTAAATAACATTTTGCTTAGTCCAACAAGTAGTATAATTCATAGCACAGTATGAATAGTTTTTTTATTGTATACGTACTTCTCTGTCCCCATCCCTTTGTCACTGTTCACTCTGTTAAATCCATTCATTTGCATTACAGTTTTAGTTTTCTCCATTGCTTTAGTGCAGGTGACTAAAGCTCTGACTTGTTGATGAGCTGTTTCCTGTAACAAGGGTACAGGGTTTGAATATTTCCATATACTCTCCGACCTTGAGCAAGAAACTTAACCAGGCAGCAGTTTCAAGCAAATGGGAATTTTTGCAAGGTTCCTCAATTGTCTCCTTGACTGCTTGCCTATTAACTGTGTATGAGCTTGTTATATGCAACAGGACTGCTGTCACCCCACAGGAGGCAGGACAGCAACAACACTATCAGCATAAGCACGTGGCACACTTGGGTCCCAGACCAATGCAGTTAACTCCATACCACCTTTACCACGTGTGTCAAGTAGCACTACACATGAAGCTGGTATAGATACACCCACAAGTAGAATAGCACGTTTGGGTGAAACCTTTGTCACCCATAAGCAACTGGTAGAAACTGTGGGGGATATCATCAACAGGAGGTTGAATGCCTGCACTGGCAGCATGGAAACCACACTCCGTTGACTTGAAGAGTTATGTCCCTGCTAAGGACAGGTTCTGCCTTCTGATCCAAGACCCAGTGATAGAGGCACACAGCATGATAAGTAATCTCTCACTGCATCTTAGCTGGTGGAGAATGCAGTTGCAAACACCCAGTCCTATCCCTTGACTTGCTGTTCCCATCTCTTTTGTGCCCATCACTGTTGGTTTTACAGTCCTCCCCTCACCATTGCTTCCTTTTGTCTGTTGTCTCATTCTCAATTGTCTTCTTCTCCCCTATTGTTTTAAACCACAGCCTGTCATTCATGTCTGTCTTTCCCTGTTACCTAACAGAACTCCTCTTATAGCCCACCCTCCTCCCCTTACTTCCTTTCCAATGTTCCCATCTCTTCATAAAGAAGTCACCTGTCCCACAAAAAAGTATTTCCCTCCTACCCCACCTCCATCCTGCTCATTCCTCATTTGCTCATCTTCAGTTCTACACTTTGCTTGCTTCCCTTTTACATCTCTTTCCAGCCTTGGATATTATCAAATAATAGATAAATACATCATAAACATGCTCAACATGGGCTTGTAAATCAGTTATCCTTTTGTGCTTGTACTGCATGCAAAGGGTTGCAAAGAGCACCATCAATGCCCACATACAACCAACATGAAATGGCACTGCTCATTGTATAACAACAATGAGTACAATCAATGTCATGTCCTACATAGACTGTCATTGGCTATCATCACTCACATAAATGAGTTGAACATTGTTGCATTGTACTATGCGAACATGAAATAAGAGTACAAAATATGCACTTAGTCTGAATGCTTCCCTGGCTCAGTTTGCTACTGATGTAACTAGTGGAGTATCAATTCATAGAACAGAGGGTTCATACCTTCTTTCTGTTGTATGGACTGTCTGATTTTTCTGCTTCCAGGCTGCAAATGTGTAACACTCGTCCTCTATGTTCTACCCTGACCACGCCACTGTCACTGCTTTGATGGCTGCCCTTGTCTATGCTATGCTAGGTAAAATTACACTGAGGAAGATATTAGAATCAAATCCCAGGAAGTCTGACATTTTGTCTTTTTTTTTTTTTGCTGCCAGTCAATAAGTATGTAATGTTCATCTGCTGTGTGCTTCCATGTCCCCTTCATTGTTAATGTGTCTATGATTCACCTTGTTAAGGAAGTGTTATTTAGTGTGTAACTCTAGAGAGTTGGATCATTTAAGTCCCCTCAGGGCTCTGTAGATGTTTTCTTTCATGTCATTTACATCATAGTACAGGTCCACTTATAATGCTTGGTTGATGTTAGGACTGGTGTAGGCTGGTACTTCCCTTCACTTTCTTATATTCCATCTAGCCTGAATGAGTGTCACATTTTCTGAGTTAAAGTATGTCAGATTAACATCTGTGTGTATATGACTCAAGCCCCTCTGTGTGCTGAATCCCTGATTTGGTCATCACCTTTATTTACTGTCTTCTGATTCTTTCTTTTTGTTTCATGTCATGCACTACTATCATGTCTACCCTCCACCTTTAGCATTCTTACCTTGCTTCCTTTGCATAAGACATTTCTCTGCATATCCTTTTCTTTGAGTTTCAACAATTGATCAGCACCTTAGTATTATCACCTGTACAGGCAGTTTGTGATACGTAATGTAAATAATGTAAAAGTTCATACATGGTCATAACAGCTGCTTGTTCTTTACTCTGGACACACAATGATCTAACACAATCTGCTCATGAGTCCCTACTGTGGTCATAGCAAGCAGCTCCCAGCACACACACTGACCTGGATGTATGCATTGTTAATCAGCCATGATGTTCATCATGCATGCATTGTAAGCAGTGGTGGCTTCACTGTGAATGTGGACATAATGTTTCTGAATCCCCGGGTAATGTTAAAAGTAAATTAAATTGAGTTTATAAATAAAGAGATCAACTGGCACAAACACATTTGTCTGAAGAAGTTCGGATATCTATCTGGATGAAAAACGCTTGGAGTGTTTTACATTTATTGTTTTTTTAACTGGTGGATATTTCTGTGAATAAACGCTGTGGACTGTAAAGCAGTGGTCTGCCTCTACTGTTTGGTGCTGTCAACGTTTTTCGTTTCTTGGAAGTTTGGCGTTGCCTTTTGTGGTTACTAGTTTGTTTTTCAGCGCTGACCATCTAACAGAGAGGATGGACAATTCATCAGAGGTTGAAAACCTATCTCAGGGTAATTTAATGCAATTATTGGAGTTAATTAATGAACGTTTAGACCGCTTATCGGAGAAGGTGGACTTTGTTACCAATTCCGGCGGCAATGTGATGGATAAAACAGCTAGCACTGATTCAGCCTTGCCTAATACACAATCGGTGCACAATAACAAGACTGCTTTACCACAACGAAGACAGATGGGAGAGGAGTCTGTGGCTACTCCATCCCCTATTGCTAACAACTTTGATCCTGGAACATGGCTAAACAACGAGCTGACCCTGGATTGCCCACAGGAAAGTACTAACTTTTCAACTGACAATGAAAGTAGGTGTTCCATAGTTGATAAATTAAAACTATTTGATACTAAACTGTTTAAAATTAAGAAACTCCAGTTGGAATTAAATTATTTCAACAGATGTATCAAAGAAAAAATAGTCCCTAAGGGACTAAGACATTATTCATACCCAACTGGCCTCGAACATGGGTCAGATTTTTATAATGACTTGATTGTTTTATACAATAACTATGGCTTACAGATTTTACAATGTATGGTTAAACACTATCAAGTATCTTTGAATAACTTAACTAGAGAAACCATTGACATTGAACAGGAAATTAAGGAAGACTTAGATTATAACAGATACGAGTTTGAATACAACAGAACATTGTCAAGTATTTCCCAGCAAATGACGAAATTAAAGGCAACAAAATTGAGGAAATTGGAAAGGGATTTGAAGGCATATAGGGATGGACTGGCATTTCCTAAACCACCGAGTTCACAGAACTCTTCCCGTAACTACAGGGTGAATGTAAACCAGATAAATGGAAAAGACCAGGGAAGAGTATTACATAATAGGAACACCTCTGAAGGACATGTGACGAACCTTCAAAATACAGATTTTATTAATGAAAGTTTGGATGGTGAACACTTTGGGGAGGAAATGTGTGAACCTAGTCCAAATCAATCATACCCCCTGGAAGATAACCAATGGCAAACCCAAGGGCCCAAAAAAAACTACAGAGGGGGGATGGGGGGCAATTGGAAAATGAACTCACAACAGGGATTCAAGAGAAAGTACAACACTCGCAGCAACAACAAACATCAGGGTTGACATTAATTGAGACTGTGACCAATAAAGAAGGGGACTTTAAAATTTATAATTATACTGAGTGTTGTATTGACAAGAGCCTGGTTGAACTGTTTGCAAAAGGTCTCACTTTTGTGCCATCCAAGAAATGTGATATTGCCGAACTTTTAATAGATTTTAAATTGTTTATTAGTAAGTTAAACCTAAGTATTTTGTTTGGTAATACCATCTACAATGAGAACGAACTGAGGGTAACAAGTACTTTCAATCCACCACAAAATGTGATGTTAAACATGTTTGAACAATTATGTGAAAATGAATTTAGAGAGGTAATAAAAAATTCTATGAAAAGGAGGTATAAGAACAACATTTTAGATGAGGAAAAAGATTTATTAACACTACTTAGGAGTCTCCCAATCAGGTTTATGAAACCAGATAAGGGAGGGGGACTCGTGGTAGTGCATAATGAGGATTATTCTAACATTATGTTAACATTATTGGAAAAAGATACCTACGAATTGGTTAGTAGGAACCAGTTAAACCAGGCTTATAATAATATTAGGATGTTTATTAGTGACCTATTTACAGATGGGGTAATAAACATGAATCAAAACCATTACTTAACAATGTTGGCCCCAAGGATCCCAACATTTTTTGGGATTCCCAAGCTTCATAAAGATCTGGTAAACCCCCCTTTTAGAGCGCTAGTGGATGCAAGGCAATCGATTACCTACCCATGTGCCAAATTGGTGGATTCTATATTAAAAAATTATGTAAAAAAGGAAAAACAAATCCTTAAAGATTCATGGTCTTTTCTGGAAGGAATGCAGACTACTGTGTTTGATAGTACATTGAATTTTTTAACTGTCGATGTCTGCGATTTATATTCCTGTATCCCACAAAATGTGGGTACACAATGGGTAGTGGACTTTATAAGATCAAAAGGGGCAACTAGTAATGAGTGCAATTTAGTGGAACAGCTATTAGATATTATTTTGAAAAATAATTTTGTTTCCTTTGAAAATAGATTATTTTTACAAAAAATTGGTGTAGCAATGGGTTCACCAGTAGGCGCGAGTTTTGCAAAATTGGTAATGGCCTACTGGGAAACAAGTTATATTTTGAATAGTCAATGGGATATAAACATAATTACATATAAGAGATTTTTGGATGATATATTCATTATTTTCAGAGGACAGGAAGAGCAAGCAGATAACCTTGTTGACTACTTTAACTCAACAACTACCTTTCTAAAATTCACAAAAAATTTTCAAGAATCATCTATCAGTTTTTTATATGTTGAATTAAGCAAGAACATGGGGAGATACACAGCAAAGATTTACAGAAAAAGTACATATTCAAATACATTCCTTCATTTCACAAGTTCACATCCCCGCCACCAAAAGAAATCCGTGGTTAAAGGCCAACTGGTCAGGGCGGCAAGGATGATTACATTAGAAGAGGAATTTAACAAGGAATGTGAATTGTTATATAATATGTTTTCTAGTAGGGGTTATCCTGTATCGTTCTTAGATGGAATTTTTCAAGAAGTAATTACTAAAAGAAGAAATGGGACATACAAGGCAATTTTGAATATAGATCTGGGAAGGACTTTTACAGATTATGTAAATGACATGGGTACTAGTGTAACAGGTACAAGTACAGATATTGTAGCCGATGTGGGACAAGTTATTGACAACAGTGATAACATTGAAAGGAATTTTACTGTTGCATTTACATTTACCTTTTGTCCAGAATCATTAGACATATGTAGAATAGTGAGAAAATACTGGCACTGTTCAGCACTTGACAAAGATCTTTCTAGGATTTTGAATTATGGCCCTATTGCAATATGTAGAAGGGGAACAAACATGAAAAAATTACTTGAAACAAAAACCAAAGTGAAGAAAAGTAAAGGAGGCACGCAGAAATGTGGTGCATGTAAGTATTGTACTTACATAGAAACATCAGACACGTTCACTATCAGGAAAGAGAGTTACTTTATTATGGAAATATATAATTGTAACACTAGAGCAGTTGTATATCTGGCTCAGTGTACACAGTGCCCGTCATTTTACATAGGCAAAACGGATAGACGCTTGAGGGATAGAATTTACGAACACGTGTATGCAATATCGAAGAGTAAAAGTGAAAATGCCCTAGCAAAACATTGTGCACAACACCCAGGTCATTTATTTAAATTCATGGTTATTAGTCAAATCAAAAATCGATTATTAGATAAAAACCTTGTGAATGATAATTTGTTAAAGCTAGAGTTGGAAAAAAACGAATTGAGCTGGCAACTACGCCTAGCAGCATGTAGGGAGCCAGGATTGAATGAGTTATGTTCGATAGCATGTGTTTTAAGAATTAGAAGTTTATTAAGATAAACTGTTACCTCATCTGACATAAGAGGTTATTATAGTGAGACATATCTCTATAGGTTTAATTTATTTTAGGATTAAGGAGGTATTAATATGTATTAAAAAATTTTTCAATCATTCAAACATATGGAGTATTCATGAAATGAGTATTACATGGAGATTTTATGAATGGGGAAATTTTAAATGTTTATCTTTTAATGGAGGACTACTTTTGTACTTTTATATATATATAATGTATAGTGAACACCAAGTTTGTTGTTTGTAATTGTCAGTTGAAAGGTAGAGATATTCATAGTATGTGTAGAGCATTTAATTAATAGCTAAGAATATTTAATAAAATGTTTTTTATTTAAATTAGTATTATAATTATAAAATATGTTTAAACATTAAATAGGAATTTTAGTGTATGTATCTTTAACCAGTGTGGGGGTTAGAATGCTCATAATTAATGCAGCGCACCTGTGCCTAACCTATTTAAATGTGTGCATTACCTGTGCTAGTGTTTTGTCTGAAGAAGTTCGGATATCTATCTGGACGAAAAACTCTTGGAGTGTTTTACATTTATTGTTTTTTTAACTGGTGGATATTTCTGTGAATAAACGCTGTGGACTGTAAAGCAGTGGTCTGCCTCTACTGTTTGGTGCTGTCAACGTTTTTCGTTTCTTGGAAATTTGGAGCATATTAGAGATTACTTTTAATAAATAAAAAATATAGTAATTAGTATGACAGCAGTAGCTTTTTTTTAAATTGTCATTGTTACTTACTAGTTAAAATTAAAATAAATAGTTGCTGAATACAGTGGGGGAATTTAACAAAGCCTACATTTTTTTTTTCAAGTAGGCATCGTGCTGTGCTGCCAACACGGCTGTGAAAATTTTTAGATTCAGTAAGTGCTGAAGAGCGGCGTGCATGAGACTGCCAACAAGGAAACTTCTGTGACATGCAAATCACCTCATTAGCAGGTGAATCGTATACAAATGAGGCAGGTAGAGAGATCCAGCAAGTAGATAGGCAGTTCCGCAGATCCCATGTCAGTGTCCGTAGTGTATATGGGAAAATTATGTGTACAGAAATGTAGAAAGGGACTGTAAAAAAATGTAGCTGGATGGACAGAAATGGCATACCACATACAGATATGAGCGAAAATATCCTCCGTGTGTCAGAAAAATTAAAGGAAATAAGTTAAATTTTGGCCCAGCATGCCACAGTGGACAAATATACTTTATAAAAAAAAAATGGAAAAAAACAAAATTAATATTATGTGACAGAAATGTATTACCAGACCCTGCATAGAGTATCTGTTATGGTGCATTGTTGCTGTTGCTGACATGTAGTTTCCAAGCTGTTAGCACAGATCTCTATGCAAATGAGGTGGAGTTACTGAATAGCACAAAGAGGTAATCATGTCTGCATATCCCCTCTGTGCAGACAAAGAAATATGTTGGTGTGTACAGATTAGGTAGCTGACATCAGAGAATGGTGTGTCCGATAACATCTAAGCTTATTTCAGCTTAGCTGCGCCTGTTTGCTTAGCGCGTCACAGTGCTGAGCACTTCTTTCAGAGGTGTGTGTGCACTAACTTCTAAGCTTTGTTTACTTATGGGGCACATATTTCACAGTGTTTGCATTGCATGCCACTATGCTGAGCATGGAAATGTAGGGATGTGTGAGTACTTAAGTGCTAAGTTTATTTTAACTAAGGTGCATGTGTTTGCTTGGTGCGACACAGTGCTGAGCATATCTAAAAGCCAATGACATATTAATTAGTGTTGACCCCTATTTAACTTAACCCATTACATCCGAGTAATACTGCCAGGTGCATCTGCAGTTAACTCTTACTGACGACTCTAGGCATCAAATATTGTTTGTTCATATTTGCATTAACAATTCCAAAACCATGCTATGTACAAGGTTTTAAAAGATCTCATCTCAAAGCGTACACAATGGCAAACTCAACTGCATTAATATTTGATCTCTGTCTAGTACAAGTAAAGAGATATTAACTGTTGTTTTTATATTAGTTTATATAGATATAATTATCACTTTTTTCTAAATATCTCAGCAACCAAGTAACACAGAGAGAACTCTATAGCCTCATATGAAAGCTCTCAGCTAGATGAATAAAGTGCTGCTGTAACTTGAGTGATTACTGAGATATTTTAAATTGTTTACACAATATTACAAACATAATAGTTACTGTATTTCCTGCGACTTATAAAATTCTGTTTGAAACCTAGAACCTAAAAAATACTACCACTATAAAATAGTTTATGCTGAAGGGTTTGACATTTATACTTCTTTCATAACTACTATGGTTCCAGAGATATGAACATTTGTTTGAAATGTGAGGGCATAATTTAATTCTGTCAAAAGGCTTAGGCTCCGCCCATTGGACATTACAGTGCAACCTTCAGGAGCTACATTGGAGTGAATCAGTTAAACTAGGGCATTAAATAATGTTAATGATATACTAGACAGGTGTTATGCATCATAGGTAGCCCATCACAGAGTCAGCACCTACAGCAAAGCACTGTGAACTATGCATACACCCTACAATCTGATTCTTCCTTTATAATCTGCACCATTGGAGTACAGACTTGGGAATTTTAACTGAAAGAATGCTAGGGGCTGCTGCAGGTCTACTACATCAGTATGTGCTAGATGCTGAAGTCAGTGCTGCTATTGCTGCTGGCAGTAGGCCTAGACAGAGAAGGAGAAGAGTGTTCAGGCCCAGGGTAACCTTCCAGGGGCTACATGAGCTGGAGATTGTAGAGTGCTACTGGGTGGACAGGCACATACTACAAGAACTCACCAAGCTCTGCCGCCCTCAACTCAGACCCAGAGCCAACAGAGGGGAACCCATCCCAGTGGAAACAAATGTATGTGCAGCCCTTAGGATACTAGCTACAGGTATCTTCCAAAGACTAACTGGGGACATGATGGGGGGGTCTCACAGGCATCAGCATCGAGGGTACTCCACCAGTTCCTGGATGCTATGCTACCACATGCCAGTGAAAACATTTCTTTTCCCCTCACCCCTGAGGTGAGGACCAGCAATATGCAACACTCTACCATGTAGAACACTACCTCAAGGTACTGGGTGCCACAGATTTCACTCATGTACACATCAAGTCACCACCCTGTGAGGAGGGTAGAATCTACGTAAACCACAAGGGGTACCACTCCATCAACTGCCAGGTCATGTGCAATGGCCAGGGCATTATCAAGAATCTGTGTACTGGCAGCCCAGCAGTTATCACAACTTCTATATCTGGCATGCATCACAGCTGTATCAGATGTTTGGTAGGGGGACATCCGACATGGCCATTTACTAGTGGATACTGACTCTGCACTGGAACCGTGGATGATGACAACCCTCAGAAATGCACACACACCCAAAGAAGAATGCCATAATGAGTCACACGCACATACTAGGAACATCATAGTATGTGTTCTTGGGCTTCTGAAGTCACAGTTCCTGTGCATCTATATATCCAGTGGAGCCCTGCAGTATACTCCAGCCACATGTGCACAGATATTCAGAGTATGTGCCATGCTACACAATATGATCCTGCAGAAACAGCTGCAGCAGGATCAGCAAAGGGAAGGGATACACAGCACCCTACCAGTGCCTAGGTCACCACAGCCACACTCACAGGAGGACTCGGAGGAGGAACCCCCTGATGATGACCCTGAAGGCAGATGTAGGTGTTCCCAGTATGCTCTGGCTTTGGCTAAGAAAGAACGCATAGCACATTCACTGACAACCTAGAGCCCTGGGGACTGACACCTTACTCATACTCACATACATATAGTAAAATTGTTGCTGCTAGGCAACCCACACAACCTGTACCTATCCATGTATTGGCTGTGTACTGCTTTCATCAGACAGAGTCAGCTCTGAACAATAGTTTTGTCAACTGCTGCATTCACAAGGTAAGTCTCTAACCTACACACTACTTGTAAGGGTTACTATAAAATGGTATTGTAAGTATGGATCTGCTGCATTTATCCAAGGAAATATAGTGGGTTATTTGGACAGCTGTAACATCCACATGGGATTACAGATATCTAGTCCAATAGTACGTATCCCCTAATAATTACTAGGCCTCATGGTTGGAATATTCACAACATCAGTCAAGAAAGATGTTAAACAGTGGGGCCACATGATATTTGGTCTACTGTCTATTCCAGCAGATCATCGTGTACTGTTGTTCCCCCACCCCCAACACAGCAGTGTTCCCATATAACTGCTTTAACAGTAAGTCAGCAATGGTATATCAGCAGACCAGGCAACCTCAGGGCTGTAACATAGTACTCTAACAAACATTGTATGTCTCATGTAAAGCAGAACTAACATACATATTTATGCTGTTGAATGTGTGATGAATGACTACTTTCTGTTTGGCAGTCTGTGTGGCTCAGTGGATTAGAGAAGTTAGCATGGATGATGGTGTTGATGGTTCTAATCTGGAAGTAGGCACATCATTTTCACTTGAGGAATTAGCATGTTGTCATTTTCACATACTATCATATGTGTGTGATATAACATTATGAACCTCAGTGACATATTAAGTACAGCAGAGAGTTGAGGAATGTTGTGCACATTTTGAGTGAAGTGCAGTACTGCAGAAACTGGAACAGATGTGAATGTCTGTAACATACCTTTCAACTTCTTAGTGCAAGTAATATGGACACAGCCTGGCAAAATGGAGGGATGAAGGCCCACAAATAGGGGCATATTTTAAATACTGCTCTCATAAATTTAAAAAGTTGCTAGAATAACAGGGTTTGTTTCAACAGACATTTTTGTGAAGGATTTGGTTCATTGGTAGGTACATGCATATTGGCCCTAGGGCCTATATAAGCCTAGCCAAAAAGGTACCCTGGCTTTTGCCACCCAAGAAAATTATTTTCCTGTGTCCCTGTAAAGCAGAGCCACAGAGGTGATCTCTGGGGTGAATTTCCTACTTCCCATACAATCATCAAGATTTTTCTTGAAGAGTGCTAATGAGGAGCTTTGTTTGATACAGATAGGTAGTTTGTTCTAGAGTATGGGAAGTCTCTGGGACAGGAATCTATCCCTCCAGCATGTTCTGTTTATTGTAGTGACAAGGTTTAGGTCCCAAGAGTGTGTAGCTCAGAGGGACTGGGATTTCTTTAAGTGGAGCATGTCAAACAGCTCTGGGTTTGACATAGCTTTGTATGTTAGGCAGAGATCTCCCCTGAGTAGGTGATATGGAACGGAGTAAAGCTGGTGTTTTTTGAGATGGTCTGCATAGGGCATCTGTTTGAGTCCAGTAATCCTCTTTGTGAGGTATTTCTGTGGCCTTTCCAGTTGTTGTAGATGTCTTGTGAGGTACATACCAAAAAGGGCATTGTACTCTATAATGGGTATAATGACTGACAAGTAGAGGGGAACAATGACCTCTTTTTTCCTGGATGAGAAACCTTTTGTGATGAGGTGTGCCACATAGAAGGATTTCCTGACTACTGTGGCAATGTGATTATCAAAGGAGAGACTACTGTCCACCTGTGTCCCAAGGTCTCTTATTGCACTTTCAGTGTTAAATAAACTGCCACCTATGTGGTAGCTCATGGGTACAGAGTTTTTACCAAAGGGGATGACAATGCACTTTTTGGCATTGAGCTTGAGGCCATGGCTTTGACTCCAGGCATCTGTCTCCATGAAGCCCTTTTGTAGGATGTCCACATCATTAGGAGTTTCAATTATGGCTCCTAGTTTGCAGTAATCTGTGAACTTTGTTAGCGAAAGATCTTCTGTGTTAGCCTGTACTTCAGAAAAGTAAATACCAAACAGGAGAGGACCCAAAACTGAACCCTGTGGTACTCCACTTGTCACTGGTCTGAAGTTGGATTTGGAGTCTGCTACTTTCACAGTGTGGGATCTGTCAGTGAACTAGTTGGCAGCCCATCTTGTGACATAGGGATTTATATCTAGTTTAGTGAGTTTATCTATTATTCCAGAGTGGGGGATGGTGTCAAAAGCCTTGGCAAGATCTAGATAGGCTGTGTGAACCACCTTATCCTCATCTACAGCTTTGGTGACTGCTTCAACAAAGTCTATTAGGTTTAGGAGACATGATCTGCCTTTTAAAAACCTGAACTGGGTGGGGTCCAGAGTTTGGAGATTACCAATGTCTTTGTGTATAAGATTCATGATGATACGTTCCATGGCCTTGCAGACCAGGCTTGTTAGGCTAATGGGGTGGTAGTTCTTGGAGTCTGTGGTGGCTCCCCTTTGTGGAGTGGGATAACCATCACTGTGCACCATTCAGTGGGCACAAAGCCTGAGGTGAGGCTATGATTGAACATGGTACTTATGTGGGGAGCCAGTTAATTCTCCAGTTTGTGTAAAATGCAGCCTGGGATGTTGTCCAGTCCCATGGATGCTCTGTTCTTGGCTTTAGAGAGTGTGGTTTTTACCTGTACAGTCATGATTAAAGGAACTTTGCATTCTATTGGTATAGAGATGGGCCCTTTAGGGGGTGAGAGTGGGGTAAAGTTAGCACTGAACCTATCTGCCAGGATGTTGGCAATATCAGTTGGTTCTGTATATTTAGTGCCATTGTGCTGGAACTCAGAGCAGATCTGAGTCTAGCCATTGAGATTCTTGACATAGCTATAGAATGGTTTGTGGTTGTCTTAAGAATCAGTGGTGATTTTGTTTTCATAACTTGCTTTGGAGGATTTATGAGGGATCTCAGCTTCTAACTGAGGCTAACCAGGAAGTTCCTCCAATCATGGGATTTTACTCTTTTTTGCAACAGTTTCTTTCTTCTGTTGTAGAGTTTGTTTATGGCAGAGACCACCAGATTGGCTTCCTTTTTTTGGAGGATAGCATCTTGGTTCTGTTAGGGATAGCATGATCCATGCACTCGTGTAAGGGCTTATAAAGTGCATTTGTGTAGGATTCAGCAGTCATATCTCTATTGCCTGTCTGAAGTCAGAAACTCAAAGGTATGTCATTATTTAGTGACTTAAATTTTCAGTTCATCCAAGTGATTTTCCAGAAAACCAAGAATTTTATGAGGAACAGACCAAAATTATGAGCCAAAACTCTGGACATTCTGCAAAACTCTGGACAGTTGAGAGGTAACACACAAAATATTGGACTGGAGTACAGGTAGGTGTGGCCTGGAGTCACTGTATAAGTGCTGATAGTCCCACTGGGCTTGCTCAAACACTTTAGTTAAAATTAGAGCAATTCTGTTGCCCCATCATCAGAATGACATGTTATGTATAGGTATGTCTATACATACAGACATATACATATACATATCCATCTGTCACTATCTCTCTCTCTCTCACATACATAGTATATCTATCATTATGTAGTGTCAAATAGATATATACCAATATAAATAGCTATATATATATATCACAATGATACATAGACTCTCCCCATAAATCTACATAACACATATACCTATAATAAACACACAAAGCTTCATTTATATATACATCCCTGTTAACTTATTTAATATGTGTGTAGATGTTCATATTGTTCTATATAGCCTGATAATGGTGTGTAAATCTGCACTACCACACATCCATACTGTTGCTCAAATGATCAAAACTAAGTGTGCAACAGTACATAATACGCTTAACTACAGCCCCAGTGCCTGCTGAATGTCACCATGTGGAGAGACGTAGGTGAGCGGGTGGTGTAGTGTACAATGTTGTCAATGCATGCATGGACAGGGCACATTGTTCCTGGCCACAGGTTTGCCAATCTAACTGCAAGCAGCCAGATATGCCCATACTAGTAATTACACACACACAGCTAGGATAAAGCAGTTATCCCACTGCAAGGATGCTAGATGCAGATAACAGTACAACGCAATATCAATCAGGAGGCCACAGATGCTATTCAACACAAGCCTAGTTTGTGTAATGCACAAGTACTGTGCATGCAATCACATACACAACAGACTCAACCTGTGGCCCATGCAATAAGTACTGTGATCTATAGTGAATAAGACTAAATAGGCAGGGATTCTAATCTCACTCCAGGCTACATGGTGCATATGTGTGTATACCCCTGCAAAACAACTGCCATGCCATCATGGGTTATCCACCTGCAATGGTATGCACTTTTTTGGCCCTGTGACTTGCTGTTGGTTTCCAAACTGCCATCTTCTACAAGGCCTGATGATGTCATTTTTCTTAAGACTACCACATGACAGTGTAGTATCAGACTTAAGCCACTGCACTTGCTTTAAATACTGTGCTCCATGATGTGTAAGACTATTTAGTTAGGGATTCTAATCTTAATCCAGGCTGTGTGTGTGTGTGTGTGTGTGTGTGTGTGTGTGTGTGTGTGTGTGTGTTTACCCCTGCAAAACAACTGCCATGCCCTCATGGGCTGTCCATCTGCAATGGGTATACATTTTTTGACACTGTAACTTGCTGCTGGTTTCCAAGTTGCCTTCTTCTACAAGACCTGATGATGTCATCCACCTCAAGACTACCAGCTGACAGTGTAGTATCAGACATAAGCTGTGGTGAGAGCAATATGCACTCTGATCTATAGTGTGAAAGACTAGATAGGTAGGGGTTCTAATCTCATTCCAGACTACTTGGTGTGTGTGTGTGTATGTCCAGATGGCAGTAATATGATAACTTAGAAATAGGTAGGGTTTTGCAGCATTTTACTTGTAGCATGTGATGTGGCCCCCCAAAGGACTGACCACAACAAGGCCTGCTGGTGTCATCAAGCATAATATGTCCTGAACTGATAGCAGTAGCACACATGCGATGTATTGCGGGCATCACATACTGTGATCTGTAGTGTGTGCCATTATGTAGGTAAGAGTTTTCATCTACATGCAGACAGCTTGCACTATATGTGTGCCTTGGTGTGTCCTAAATGTAGTGATTGGACGTGGTGCTAGCCTCAATGTAGCCATGTTTGTGTGTGAGCCAGTTACAGCATTTTACATCATATTATGGAGCAATAGGATATTTTAACCTCACTATCATAATGGCCAAACAGCCCTTACAATTATATATATCTTTATATCCATAGTTATAGAATCAGCACATATTGCACCAGTTCAAGAGAGACACAGGCAGATGCCCCGTGTTGAGATGATGGTCGCCCAGCAAATCAGACCGATGGCATGTGCTGAGGTACATTGAGGTGCTCTGTGTGGAATTAAGCAGGGTTCTGTTTCAAGGGTGTGTTTAAGTCTGCTAGACAAATCTCTCATAAAAGGATGAAGTACTAATGTCACATACAAGGTTACTGTCCTTACAGTGAGTTATCCATCTGGTATGCCTCCTACAGATAGGCAGCATATGCAATCAAGCAGGGTCACACATTGCACCTTATGCAAGGCACAGATCACCTCTGAGTACTCTATATGCCACAGGTGACAATGATACTCATTGCAGGTGATCCCCATTAACCACATATTGAAGATGTAAATTGTCCTTGTAAGGGACCATACTGTTGTATGCAATTGCCAGTACTGCTTAGAAAGGTACATCACCAAATGGCCATTGCACTCAGATATTGACATGCTGAGGGAAAAGTACTTGGAGGTTATGAGTATGTCACCTACATGTGAATGTGGCCTCAGCTGTGACATATGATTCCTGCCACACCACTGTAGAGACATAGTGATCTGAGGCACATTAGGAGTAAACATGTGTGGCCAGGTCTGTGTGCCTGGTTTGCTTACCCCTTAGTATGTACATCACATGTTGCAACTGATGTGCTACTTACCAGGTACATAGGTCTAATGGATGGAAATGATACTACATATATATTTGCATGGATTTTATGGTCATTAGTATGTCAACAATCATATACTCACAATACCCTCTTGCAGGATAGTGACATACTACAGAGACTGTATGAGTGCTCACAATTTGCAGGCATGAACCAACATTGTTAGCCACACTCACTCAGTATTCCCATGTATTGTGTTTGAATGTATTCCAAGCAGTACAAGACCCAGAACTATGCCCTATTGAGCACTGCTGCTTACAGATCAGCTATTGGAGGCAGACATCCCTATGTCGCGTATGCATGGCAGCAATGGGCAACTTAGTGACCCCTACAATGGCAGTGTCGTGAATGCATAAATGAGTCCTTTGTAAATCTTGTCTGAGCATGGGATATAGTCAGATGGCTTGGCTCAGTCTAGGGGCTTGTATGCCCTGATGTACCCTCACCCAGGTCCATGGTGACTGCCTTGGAAATGTCCACCATGTGTAACAGTCATGCTCCCCCTGGCATACATCCAAACTATGTACAGTCAACTGTGTGTAGAGCACATAATTATGCTGATCAGCCCCATGACGATAGCTCCTACAGTCATACAGATATGGATACTCAGACAAAGAGGTATATAGTTATGTTAGTTGGTGGATGCACCACCTCTCTGCAAGGGTAGAACAGTTGCCATTGTCCACAAAGTGTGTGTACAGTCAGTAGTGTAGGTATGATTGCAAGGGTTTCCAATGGTGTTAGTCATCCTTGCCAGATCACATGTGGGATGCAGCCTAGAATGTTAGCATGTGCAATAGGTGCTGATTAACTTCCAATGAAAGGCCAGTTATGAACTGCTCTGTATATATGGAATTTATGGGACAGGTTGTAGGAATGTCATGTATCACATGTGGTGGGAACAGCGGAGTGTAGTTAATGCAGACAGTGTGGGTGTACAGGTTAGGTATGAGTACAGGCCCATCATATGTGGGATCATGATGTATGAGGTCACCGATGATCTGGGCCTGCACTTTGAGGTCACAATTGTAACTACATAGTGTGTTGTGGTTCTGCTTTGTGTGGGTGGATACTTTTGTCACTTACTGTTTCTACACAACATCAGAACAACACTATATGCTTCTTTTAGCTAATGAGGTAGTGCCTCTATATTAGGGGGTGGCACCCTCACCCCAACTGTCACACAGCACTTTCCACCTGTTATTGTACAGACTGCTAATGGCAGTTTTCCACTAGTCAGGTTTGCTGAGCCATGATGAGCCTGTGTCCCTCCTGTCATGTACAGCCGAGTTCATGCAGTTGTAATGCTGCTGACATAATATATGGGTGTAGAGCTCTGAATACCTGCCTGTACCATCTGAAGGGGGAGGTGCGGTCATGTTATGTCAACAATCCCACAGGAGGTAATAAATGGCTGTCTTGACATATATGTCTGTATTGTCTGCAAGGGTGGGGGGGGTAAGTGCCTGTAGGTCTAAACTGATCTGTCACCAGATCACACAAGGGAGGACCTCACATTGGGGGGACTGTACTCATCACTCATATTGGTAAACACATGATGCACTATGTTGATTTTCCATGCGAGGATCTCACGGCACTGCTGCTGGGCATTATAGGTAAGGACCTGGACCATACTTTGGGCAAGTGAGCTGCAGCACAACTAAGTGATACAGTGTGTACATATTACACTTCCCTAATGTGCTTGTCTGTGCTCTATACAGACACCTTGCATGACTCTCTTCTTGCAACATGCTGGAAGTAACTGCAATGCCTACTTGCACAGAAGACAACTAGCATGCAGTGGCAAGCAGTGTCCCCAGATCTCCAAGTCATGTCACTTGAAATGCCATGATAGGAGTTAGCAAGTATATGAACACTTACACTGTTATACACTTACTAACACTGGACCAAACACTGTTACTTTTTCTCCAGGCCAGATCATGCCTACTGACTGTAACTGGAGGAGCCCATTGACTGTTACACTATGCAATGGATGTTGGACAAATGTCTAACTCCAACAACCATGGCCTGACAAGGTGTATGACAATATTAGGACAGCAAGCCTTTCTGGAAACTGTGTATGTCATGTACAGAGTGTTATGTCAGCTGGTGGCTAGGCAAAAGTCTAATAGTCATAATCTGGGAAGATAGCATTGGGAGACCTATGCTGCAATGATGCCAGTCACCAGTGAAGTTCACCATCCTCCATTACTGGCATACCCATTCTCCCCATCTACCTATTCCCTCTCTACAGTCATAGCCACTGTCAGTGACTTCTGACTGAGTACATTAGCATATGATTGTATAATGGGAGCTGTTACAGAATCCCACACAGAACCAACATTTATCCAGGATGGCCTAAGACAGTCATGTGTACTCTGAACCATTGACAAAGACTAACTGCCAACGACTGCACAATATTATTCTGTGGGAAATCATCCACCTCTGCAAATTATTGGAGTTTCTGCACACTACACAGTTGACTCATTTCACATGGGATTATGGACACAGACAGTGATGTAGCCTTTGACTCTTAGTGGTCAGTAAGATATGAGGATGCATTCACTGCTGTACAACCTATACCAGCAGGTTTGGGATCCTAGACTGCCACTGCTATACTGACTGTGGCAGTCAACATACCTGTTATTCTGTGCAATGGCAACCTTGCTATGTCACTACACAGGCATGGAGTACACCTGTAGTTGCCACACAGGTCCCATGATACACCAATACACACTTAGATATCCTGTCCTATGGAGTTCATGTCATGACCGTACATGTGTAGTCTGTCTACTAAATCCTTTGGAGGGGATGTGTATGGCTCCATACAGGGAGGTGTTGGATCCCACTGTATATGACCTGCATATCCATGACAGGACTAACACATCTCACCTGTTGTATATGCCTACAACATCACTGTGGAATAGATAGCACATGCTGGAGAGACAGGTATGTAACAGACAGTACTCCCTACATGAAGTAGACCCCCCATGTATGTGAAGCACACATCTGGATATAACACAGCATTATGCAGGTTACAAAATGGAATGCAGAACATGCCAATCATAACAGGTGTCAGGCAAGTGTCTGTACTGAACACAGGATATTTGTAGATGGGTAATCTCTGTCAGGACAGGTTGTAGATGTGTGTGTTTCCAAAACCCTGGTGACACATCGTGTCACAGACCTGTTCACAGATTAGGGATGCACAAGTACACTGAATGCCACCACTGTTCTTGTTAGTCTTTTATACAAATATGAAACTATGGAGCCCATGCACGTATAGTGCTGCACCTTGCTGAAGACATATTTATGCTGTGCTGACATGCCATCCTGTGCTGCTTTATTCCCAGTATGTATCCATAGGTTATTCCAGCAGACTCCAGAAACAGAAACAACTCCATGACACACCTGTCATTGTTAAACTATACAGCCATTACAATATCATACAACATAAGCTACACAAAAGTATGTGGTATACTCATGACAAATGCCAGTATACAGTATCTGTCATTAACCACTACATGTGGCATGACAAAACAACACTGCATTACACAAGTACATGTTAACTAATATAGCCACTCTGAGCATCAGACCCATAGCTTCATTTCCCTGCATCGATGGCAAGGATGACAGGGATGTGGCACAGGTATCATCACTTACACAGGGTGTTGTGTGGGGATGCATGAG
The DNA here is from genome assembly GCF_019279795.1 of Protopterus annectens. NCBI lineage: Eukaryota > Metazoa > Chordata > Ceratodontiformes > Protopteridae > Protopterus > Protopterus annectens. Next base: position 14,405,057 of record NC_056734.1, read on the forward strand.
ACCTAGGCTGACCCTAAAGTTTGACAGAATGTGTATGAGTAAGAAAGGGAAGTAGGTAAGATAGACCATGAAAAGATGCCTTGCGTGTCTGTCGGTGACCTGCATTTGACAGTGGTGTGTGAATGTGTGCATGTACACAGTCAAGCTCAGTGCTAGCCCTACATCTGTGTGTGCTGGACAGCTTTAGACCATACATGGTATAGTTGACAGTTCACCATCTCTGGCTCCAAACACAGGAATTGACTCTGCCTGGAGTTGCACTGGTACCTCCATGCCCAAGGTCAGAAGCAGTGCTAGTACCTTACAGTGACTGCTGTCAGCTGGGACTGTGTCCCACACATGAACACCCAGGACCATGAGTCCATGCCCTGCCATATGGTGTGGATAGCACACTCCCTGTCAATCCACCTGTGTGGAACCTCGCCAGGTCTCTCGCTATTGCCAGTGTCTATACTCACTGTAGCCATAGTTGCCATACTTTCCTGTTCAATGTCCCCACCCTCTGACTGTCCAATATCTGTGGCTTCCAGGGACTGGGTATGTGTAGGCATACTGACTGTATGTGGTGACAATGGAGGGAGAAGACGGATGTCTACCTCTGGTACAGATTCAGCCCCTGACACCCAACCTGTGCCTTACTGTGACCACGATCATCATCAGACTCTGAAGAGACACTGACATCAGGATGTGTAGGGGACAGACACCAACCCCCCCCCCCCAATCACCTGTGATAAGAAAAAAAAGTGGTACATGAATACCTGCACTATTGTGTACAAAAATCTACCAATACTCATAATAACAATGACCCACAACTAGATTAGCAGTCAAACATTATTCTTCTCTGCTTTCCTCCAAAAGAGACTTCCTCAGAACAAAAGATACACTCAAATCAAGACCTTTAAAGCAACCACTTCAAGAAAATCAAGTAAAACTTGATCAGTAAAATTTACTTTTTAATTAATCAATATGAAACTATACTTGATAACAATACATACAAATCCAGTACACCTATCTTAACAAATATATTGAAATATACATTTCACTGGCTAATTTACTTTCCTTTCAACCTTTTGTTTTTTTAAAAGGCATTTCAGAGTAATTGCCTCATTTAAACCAGAAGGCTTATCTTCTCTTAACTGTCACTGCCAAAGTGTTTTATTTTGTTCAACTACACTCCTGTGATTACCAAGGTCCTCAGGTACCTATTCCAGGCTGGAAAATAAAAGCAATCTACTGTGTTTACAAATGAAAGTACATTTATATAGGACATCAATTTGGCCCTTAACTTTAATAGAATATAAATGTTCCTTAACAAAACAGAGTCATGTTTACCAGGAGCAGGACCACAGCCTTGGCCAATACCTGATGGACCTGTGAAAAGTTGAGGGTGAGGTATTGTCTGTCAGTGTGAGTGTGGTATCTATGAATTAGCATTCTGTTTTATGCAAAGGAGGGGACTGATACTGAATCACAGAATTCCTCTCAGTGTTAGCTTGCACCCAACTGTGTAGGTGCAGCAACACCATGGTATAAGTATAAGAAGTAAATGACCTCATAAGGGGGAGTGTCACTCATGCCGTAAGCTTATTGGAGCTCTGTGGCCCGTGTTTGCCCTTAGCTAAGCACAGCTAAGGAAGGGTGTGTGTCTGAGGTTGCCTAGCAGTGTTTACATTGCTTAAACCAGTGTTTGTGCCATGCACAGGGTTTTAAACCACAAAATACCCACAGGAAATAGCAGCTCTGTTCACATCTGAGCACTGGGTAAGTGCAGTGTGACTCAGGAATTAAACAGAAAGGAAATGGTAAGGGAAAACAGCAGTAGGAAGGCAATCAAGGAGAACTAGCATAGCTGGCATGTGAAATGTATCAGAATCAGCCAATTACACAGGCAGCAGCCCAGCCCAGTGCACTACTATAAACTATGCAAACACCTTTCACTCTGGTTTTCCCCACCAACTCTACACCACTGGTGTACACAGACAGGGAAATTTTACCTGACAAAACTACCAAAATGTTAGGGGCTGCTGTTGCTCTCATACATCAATATGTGGAAGAGACTGAGGGTGGTGAGGATGTGAATGCTGACAACAAACCCACAATAAGGAGAAGAGGAGAAGGAGAAGAGTGTACAGACCCAGGGTAACCTACCAGGGGCTACATGAGCTGGAGATAGTGGAGCGCTATAGGGTGGACAGGGACATTTTACAGAAAATTGTTGAGCTGCACTGGCCACACCTTACACACACAGAAACAACAGAGGGGAATCCATCCCAGTGGATTACAAGGTATGTGTAGAGTTAAGAATACTAGCCACAGGTACCTTCCACTGAGTAACTGGGGATATCATGGGGATCTTGCAGGCATCTGCATCCAGGGTACTTCAACAGTTCCTGGATGCCATGTCAGCACATGCTGGTGAACACATATATTTCCTCAACACCCATGAGGCATTGACCAGCAATATGTGTCTCTTCCACCAAATAGCAGAATACCCTGAGATAGTGGGTGCTATAGACTGCACTCATATACACATCAAAGCACCACCCAGGAAGCATGGAAGGATCTACATAAATCTCAAGAGCTTCCCCTCATCAACTGCCAGGTTGTGTGTGATGCCTAGGGCATTATCTTGAATGTGTGTGCTGGCAGCCCTGGTAGCTATCACAACTCCCACATCTGGCATATGACACAGTTGTACCAGAAATTTGCCAGTGGGGATATCCCATATGGCCACCTAGTGGGGAATGCTGGTTACACACTGGAGCCATGGCTGATGACACCCATCAAAAATGCACACACACCCAAACAAGAACTCCATAATGAGGCACATGTACAAACCAGAATCATAACAGAGTGTGTGTTTGGGAAGCTCAAGTCACGGTTCCGCTGGCTGGACATATCTGATGGAGCCCTGCAGTACTCTCCAGCTACGTGTACACAAATGCTCATTATATGTGCCATGCTACATGATATGATCCTGTGGAAAACGCTGCAGCAGGAAGAGCATGGGGCAAGGCAACACAGCCCCCACCATTTCCAAGGCCATCAGAGGCACAGAGGGACTTGGAGGATGAACAACCTGAGCCTGCCCATGTAGGCAGAAGGAGGCATGCCAAGTATGCCCAGGCTTTGACAAAGAGGAAACACATAGCACATACACTGACACAGTAGGGACCCAGAGAATGACACCTCTCTCTGACTCACCCATACAGTAAAAAGGATACCAAACATGACACTACCTGTGCTTTACCATGTATAGGGAGTGTACTATGTGCATCTGACATAGTCAGCCCTCTAGCACCATCCTCAATACTGGCACAACCACAAGGTAATTCACTTTTCCTATCAGTTGCTGAATGGAGTAGTATGTTCTGCTAGTTGTATCTATGGTATGGATGTAAGCATGCAAGGGAATCAGGTGGCTGAATGGGATGGCAGTAGATAGCGGACACCTATATAGGCAGCATAAAATCCATAACAAATACTGGTGTCAACAAAGTAGGCAGTACTAGACAAGGTGACAAATCCAGTTGCAGTACATGTGGTAGCCCAAATGTGTGTCCATAGGACACACACATGCATGTCAGCGAGGCTCACATACCCAATACCAGCCTCAGCCATCAGGAGAGGTGTAGATGACCATAAAAAGGCTGTGTTAAAGCCTCCAATTGATGGCAATGGTGAACAGTCCCCTTCCAGACCTACACAGACAGACTATGTTAGTTCTGAAGGGTAGGAAGTCTGAAACTGAAATGTAGATCAATAAAACCTAAGATCTGTACTCTACTGATATGCCTCTAGTCTGCATGACAGGTCAGAATACAAAATGAAATGGAAGCCAACAGAGTACCTGAAATACTAGTACAGTCATAGCAAATGTTTACAGTTGTCAGGTGTGCCCCCCCCCACACACACACACAATCCTTTGTAGAAATGTAGTAACATGTACATGTGGGTTTACTAACAGTGGAGCACAGATTACCTGAGCTGGCCCAATTTACAGGATAGATTGTTCATAGGCAGGTACTAGGCTATCAGCCAAAGGGCCTAAGTAAGCCTAGCTAATGAGGTTCCCTGGCTTATGCCACCCAAGAAAGTTAATTTCCTTTGCTTCTGTCAAGCAGAGCCACAGAAGTGATCCCCAGGATGTTTTCCCTATTTCCCATCCACTCATCAAGATTTTTCTTGAAGAGTGTTAATGATGAACTTTGCTTGACATAGATGGGTAGCTTGTTTCAGAGTATAGGAAGTCTTTGGGACAGGAATCTATCCCTCCAGGATGTCCTGTTTATTGTGGTGATAAGGTTTAGGTCCATAGAGTGTGTAGCACAGAGGGATTGGGATTTCTTTAGATGTAGCATGTCCAGCAGCTCTGGGTTTAACATAGTTTATATGTTAGGCAGAGATCTCTTCAAAGTAGGTGATATGCTACAGAGTAAAGCTGGAGTTTTTTGAGATGGTCTGTTTAGGACATCTGTTTGAGGCCAGTAATCCTCTTTGTGAGATAATTCTGTGGCCTTTCCAGCTGTTGCAGATGTCTTGTGAGGTACATTAAAAAGGGGCATTGTACTCTATAATGGGTCTGATGAGTGCCGAGTAGAGGGGAACAATGACCTCTTTTTTACTGGATGAGAACCCTTTTGTGATGAGGTGTGCCACATAGAAGGATTTCCCGATGTTGTGGTGATGTGATTATCAAAAGAGAGACTACTCTCCACCTGGGTCCCAAGGTCTCTTTTCACACTTTTGGTGTTAAGTAGACTACCACCTATGTGGTAGCTCATGGATCCAGAGTTTTTACCATAGGAGATGACAATGCACTTTTTGGCATTCAGCTTGAGGCCATGCCTCTGACACCAGGCATCTGTCTTATTGAGACCCTTCTGTAGGATGTCCACGTCATTTGGGGACTCGACTATGGCTCCTAGTTTGCAGTCATCTGTGAACTTCATTAGCCAGAGGCCTTCTGTGTTAGCCTGTACGTCAGACAAGTAGATACCAAACAGTAGAGGTCCCAGGACTGAACCCTGTGGTACTCCACTTGTCACTGGTGTGAAGTCAGATTTGGAGTCTGCAACTTTTACAGTGAGGGTTCTGCCAGTGAGCCAGTTGGCCACCCATCTTGTGACATAGGGATTTATACCTAGTTTAGTGAGTTTAGCTATAATTCCAGAATGGGGGATGGTGTGGAAAGCCTTGGTGAGGTAAAGATAGGCTGTGTAAACCACCTTACCCTTGTCTACAACTTTGGTGACTGCCTCAAAGAAATCGATCAGATTCAGAAGGCATGATCTGCCTTTCACAAACCCGAAATGGGTGGGGTTGAGAGATCAGAGGTTACCAATGTCTTTGTTTATGAGTTTCATGATGATATGTTCTATGGCCTTGCAAACCAGGCTCATCAGGCTATTAGGGCGATAGTTCCCAGGATCAGTGGTGGCTTCCCCTTTGTGGAGTGGAATAACTGTTGCTGTGTGCCATTCAGTGGGCACAAAGCCTGATGTGAGACTATGATTGAACATGGTGCTTAGGTGGAGAGCCAGTTCATTCTGAAGTTCGTGTAAAACACAGACTGGGATGTTATCTGGTCCCATGGATGGCAGCTTTTACATGCATAGATGTGATTACAAGGACTCTGCATTCTTCCTGTATAGATATGGGCCCTTTAATGGGTGAGAGTGGGGTAAAGTTAGCACTGAGCCTATCTGCCAGCATGTTGGTAATATCAGTTTGTTCTGTAATTTTCATGCCGTTGTGCTCTAACTCAGAGCAGATCTGGGTGTTGCCTTTCAGATTCTTGACATAGCTATAGAATGCATTGTGGTTTCCCTTAGAATCAGTGGTGATTTTGTTTTCGTAGCTAGCTTTGGATGATCTCAAAAAGGATCTCAGCTTCTTACTGAGGCTGACTAGGGAGCTCCTCCACTCATGGGATTTTACTCTCTTTTGCAACAGTTTCTTCCTACTGTTGTAGAGTCTGTTTATGGCAGGAGACCACCAGATTGGCTTCCTTTTTTTTGGAGGATAGCATCCTGGTTTTGTTTGGGATAGCACGATCCATGCACTCATGTAGGTGCTTATAGAGTGCATTTGTGTAGGATTCAGCAATGGTAACTGTATTGTCCATCTGCATGGCTGTCATGAAGTTCACCACTTCTGTTTTAAGAAGCATGAAGTTGGCTTTGGAGAAAGTTTTTACTATGGTTTCCTTAATGGTGGGTGGGGGCTGGATCGGAATATCTAGGGTGATTAGCTTATGGTCAGATCTGATCAATGAGTTGACTTCAGGTGTGGAACAGCGGTCACTCATGTTGGTAATGACTAGGTCTAGGATATTGTTGCCCCTGGTGGGGGTGTGGATAAGTTGATCCAGGGCATTGGAATTTATGAAATCCAGAAAGCATTGAGTGAAGGAGTTGGTACATGAGTAGTTTTCCCAGTTAATGTGGTAGTTGAAATCGCCCATTATTAGGGTGTTTGGTTGAACCCTACTATTTCCAGTATATCAAGAAAAGAGGAGTGGGAATTCTGGGGTATGGTGTGGTATCTATAGCAAGCTACAATTTGGATTGCAGTTTTGCCCAGAGTTAGTTGCACTTGGATAACCTCGGATGCATTATGCTGTGCAATTAGCCTGGAGATGTGGATATACTTAATGAATATGGACACACCTCCGCCTTTGGTGTTCTAGTCCAGATTAGATGGCCAAAACGTGTGGTATGAGTAATAGCCTGGTAATGCAGGAGTGCTCGCTAGAGCCTTGAACCAAGTCTCAGTCACTGCACAGATATTGATGTTCTCCACTTTAAGGAGTGCCTCGAGTGAGTGCATTTTGAGATTTAGTCTTCTAACATTGAGTATCATTGCCCTCAGTTTTTGCTTGCCTGTTTTTGTTACGGTAGTGAATTTGTCATTTGAACCTTGCCTAAAAATGGCACTATAGGGGTGGCAAGACCCTTAGCCAGTATTCGGAATCCCAGGGGTGACAGGTGTAGGCCATATCTCGCAAAGCATTGTGGTCTTTCGACCATGTTGTCCCAGGCAGACAAATACTGAATCCCCTTAGAATGACACCAGAAGCTTAGCCAATTGTTGAAGTCAATCATTTGTCCTTGTACTGTGGTATCATTCTGGGCAATGGCAGGATGCTACTCAGGGCTAGGGTCATACCTGCCAGGACTACAAGATCGGAGAGCTCTTCCATGTCTCTTTTCATGTAGTCCAGGGAGGTACATCTCTGGTCATTCACATCAACATGAATAATGGCAGAGTCATATTTATACTTGTTGTGGAGTGACCTGAGTGTGTGGGTTATGTGGTGGATCCTGGCACCCGACAGGCAGCTGACAGTAATCTTCTCCTTGTTTAGCCTGGTGAGTGGAACATCAGTGTGCCTGACTATAGAGTCACCTATTACTAGTGTGTTGGGTACGTTGTTTTGCCTTATGGGCTGTGGTTTATTGGCATACTGAGTCTGTGGGCTGTGTGTCATTTGGGTTGTGTTGGGGGATGGAGGTTGCTTGCATTTCTGCTTTGGAAGTCTCTGTTGCTTGATCAGATTATTATTGAGAGCCTCTGTGAATGTTTTTGTGTTTCTATGTGTGGATTTTGGTGGTGTAGGTTTAGTGGGACTATGTGATGAGTGTGGTGTGGTGCAAGTGTTTACCTTCTCCTCTTGACTGTCAAGTTCAGTCTTGGTTGGAGAGAGCTTTACCTCCAGTTTGGCTAGATAAGTGCATATGTCACGGGCTATGGTGTTGGGTGGTAGGAGGAGAGGGTTGTCTGTGTACATGAGGCAATTGCTACATTGCTCCAAGATGCCCAGATTCATCAGACTGACAGGAGAGAACACTGGTTACTGACCCTTGGACATACCTGAATAAAAAACTACTTTCCTCTAGACAAGTGAGGAAAGTGAGTATAAGAGCTGTTTTTCTCTAAGCAAGTGAGAAAAGTAAGTACAGAAACTGTTTTCCTCTAGGTAAAGATGAAGGCTGAGTGCTGTAGTAATTTCTTATTTAGTGCTAACAAGTTCTGAAAAATGCTGAGCACGAATAAGCAAATTTAAGTTCTAAAACAAAGAATCTGTACCTGGATCTTGTGGTAGATAGGCTACCTAGTGCTTACCACTCTCACTGATAAGTTAGAATGCTTCCCTCCAACACAGAAAAGCTTGGGGGGCTCAAAAGCTTACAAACAGGTGTTGCATGTGTAGAATATGCAGGGGTCCGTGTGTTAGGTTGTTATGTATTCAATATTGTCTGGAAGTGGTCAGCATGTAGGCATGGAGGGTTGTGTGTCGGCGGTCTATGGCCAGTACTGTTGATGACAGGGCCATGTTCTGACAACTGCAGTACCAAGCACAATGCATCTCAACAATACCCATGTCAGCAGTCGTCCATACTCACTGTCCAGATGTCAATATCTGTCACCGTCTGAAAGATGGAACATACACACAGTCACAGGTAGAAGTACCCTAGTGGAGTACATAAAATGTCACTGTCAGCTGCACACACCTTTGGAATTGTACATACAGGTTAGAAGCACATTAGTTGTCTGTGTAGTATGGAATACTGATGTAGTCTGGTCAATCACTGGCAGACCACAATAGGCAAAGTTATGAAGTAATGAGAGACTGTCTATGTCCTTGCACAAGGCAGCATAAGGAGAACATCCCAGGTATATCTGTGAGTCAGCTGCAAGAAGCTTCCATATCACACATGCACTCAGCTCATCCCACCATCAGCCACAGGCTTATCACAGGCCATATCCCTGCTGTTGGGAATCAGTATAGTATGACCCCCACTTCTGTATGGGAATACCCGCAGAACGCAGCATGCTGAAGAGGTGTCCCATGCAAGTGTGTCCCTAGTTGTAAGCAGCATCCTGCCAGCATCCAGACCAATGGATTAATATGGACAGGAATTATTCCCATTAACACCTCGTACACTTACCCTGTCACCCCAGGGGAATCCAGTGGTTCACAGCCTGGGAATGTAGGAGTGATAGAATGCACTGGCCTGCTACAGATGGCCTGCATCACTATCAAATGCCCTACAGTCCTCTGTCAAAGGCCTGTGCTTCACCCATACTGCCAATGCATGTTATCTCATGGGGTCCCAACTAACAACATGCCCACCATGTCCTACTGCATGAGCTGTGGACCAACCCCTAAATAATATTGGGATGAAGAGATAACTATAGGGATACTTCTCAGATATCACTCGCATAATGTTAGAAAGAGGATAGAACAACAGAGTGGGGGGGGGGTGTAGAAGAAGGGTCTATATTATAGGTTCATAGGTTCATAGGTAGGTACTAGGCTATCAGCCTGAAGGCATTTATAAGCCTAGCCGGAATGTGTAGGCTTTTGCCACCCTCTTATATAAGTTCCCTGTGCTTCTGTCCAGCAGACTCATTGAAGTGATCCCTGGGGTAAACTTTCTGTTTCCCATCCACTCATCAAGGTTTCTCTTGAAGAGGGTTAGTGAGGAGCTCTGCTAATGTGGATTAGAATTTTGTTCCAGAGCATGAGAAGCCTCTGGGACAGGAATCTATCCATCCAGCACATCCTATTTATGTATTTATGGTTTTCTTTAGGTGGATCATGTCCATCAATTCTGGGTTGGACATGGCCTTGTATGTCAGGCAGAAATCACCTCTGAGTAAGCGGTATGCAACCAAGTGCAGCTGGAGTTTCTTCAGTCGAGCTGCATAGGGCATCTGCTTGAGGTCAGTGATCCTCTTGGTGAGGTACTTCTGTGGTCTTTCCAGTTGTTGCAGGTGTCTTGTATGGTACATCCCAAATGGGGCATTGTACTCTATGATGGGTCTGATGAGTGATACGTAGAGGGGCCCAATGACCTCTTTCAATCTGGATGAAAACCCTTTTGTGATTAGGTGGGCCACATAGAAGGATTTTCTAACCACTTTGGCAATTTGATTATCAAAGGAGAGGTTACTATCTACTTGGGTCCCCAGGTCCCTTATGTCTTCCATATTTAGGGGGCTAACACCTATGTGATAGTTTGTGGGTACCTTGTTTTTTCAAAGGGGATGACTATGCACTTTTTTCATTTAGCTTGAGGCCATAGTTTTGACACCAGTTATCTGTCTCAATGAGACCCTTTTGGAGGATGTCTGTGTCAGCTGGAGAGTCAGTTATAGCCCCTAGTTTTTAAGAATAAACCAAGTAGAGAACTGCTACACACTGTCGTCCCAAAAAAATTAGCAGCAACCAAAAACCATATAGCGTCAACCAGCGTCTTTACTGAAAAACAACAGGAGTAACTCCTGTTGTTTTTCAATAAAGACGCTGGTTGACGCTATATGGTTTTTGGTTGCTGCTAATTTTTTTGGGACGACAGTGTGTAGCAGTTCTCTACTTGGTTAATTCTTAAAGACCGTTGAGTGATTGTGAATTGTATTATAGCCCCTAGTTTGCTGTCGTCTGTGAACTTGGTCAGCCATAGTCCTCCTGTGCTTGCCTGTACCTCTGAGAAGTATATGCCGAACAGGAGGGGTCATAGGACTGAGCCCTGGGGAACGCCACTTGTAACCAGTTTAGAGTCAGACCTATCTCCCGCAACTCTTACCATGTGGGTTCTGTCCGTGAGCCAGTTGGCAACCCATCTCATGACATAGGGGTTTATGATCAGGCTGGTGAGCTTGTCTATAATACCTGAGTGGGGAATGGTGTCGAAGACCTTTGCGAGGCCTAGGTAGGATGTGTGGATCAACTTTCTCTTATCTATAGCCTTGGTAACTGTCTCAAAGAAGTCCATGAGGTTTAGGAGGCATGATCTGCCCTTAACAAAGCCGAACTGGGAAGGGTCCAGTGTTTGGAGGTTCCCAATGTCTCTGTTAATGAGATCCATGATGATGCGTTCCATAGCTTTGCAGATCAAGCTAGTCAGGCTTATAGGGTGATAGTTCCCAGAGTCTGTTGTGGCTCCACCTTTGTGGAGTGGAATAACCGTTGCTGTGTGCCACTCTGTGGACACATAGCCTGTGGAGTGGCTGAGTTTAAACAGTGTGTTTAGGTGAGGGGTTAGTTCATCTTTGAGCTCATGTAGGATGCAGTCTGGGACACTGTCCGGTCCCATTGATGCTGTGTTTTTGGCTTTGGAGAGGGTTGTTTTAACCTAAGTGTCTGTGATTTCAGGGGCACTACATTCTTCTGGTATAGTTATGGGCCCTTTTGGGGGTGAGAGGGGGGAGTGAAGTTTGCACTGACCCTGTCTGCCAGGATGTTGGCTATATCGGTCGGTTCAGTGTATTTTGTGCCATTCTGCACTAACTCTGAGCAGATCTGAGAATTGCCACTTAGATTCTTGACATAGCTAAAGAATGCCTTGTGGTTATCTTTGGAGTCCATGGCAATTTTTCTTTCGAAGCTAGCCTTGGATAATTTTATGAGGGAATGTAGATTCTTGCTGATACTGATCAGGGATGGCTTCCCTTCTTGGGATTTTACTCTTTTCTGTACTAATTTCCTCCTTCTATTGTATAGCTTGTTTATGGTAGGGGTCCACCAGACTGGTTTCCTTTTCGTGGAGGAGTGAGTCTTGGTTTTGTTTGGGATAGCATGATCCATGTATCCTTGTAGGTGCCCGTAGAGTGCATTAGCAAAGGATTTTGCAGCTTGGACAGCATTATCCTTTAGCATGGGGGCTTTGAAAACTTTCCACCTCCATCTTAAGTAACGTGAAGTTTGCTTTTGAAAAAGTTTTCATTGTGGTTTCTTTGACCAGGGAGTGATGATGGAATGTGGATATCCAAAGTGATTTGTTTATGGTCAGATCTAACCAACGAGGGGTTGACGTCCGGTGTGGAACACCGGTCGCCCATGTTGGTGATGACCAGGTCCAATATGTCATCACCTCTGGTAAGGGTCTTGACCAGTTGATCCAGGGCATTTGAGTTTATAAATTATAGGAAATACTGGGCAAAGGAGTTTGTACTTGAGTAATTCTCCCAGTTAATATTTGGGTAATTGAAATCATCCAATATCAGGGTGTTTGGTAGGACCTTTATGTTTCCCAGTGTTTCCAGGAATGCGAATTGGGGGTCCTGGGACATGGTGGGTAATCTGTAGCAAGCTATAATTTGAATAGAAGTTTTACCCATTGTTAGTTGCAAGTGGATGATCTCTGAAGCATCGTGCTGTGCCACTAACCTGGGGGTGTGGTTATCCTTGATGAATATGGATACTCCCCCACCTTTTGTATTTCGGTCCGGGTTTTGTGGCCGGAATGTATGGTATGAGTTGTAGCCTGGTAGTGCTGTGCTGCCCTCTGGAGCCTTAAACCCGATTTTTGTTACTGCACATATATCGATTTTCTCCATACTGCAGAGTGCCTCGAGTGCATGCATTTTGAGGTTTAGACTTCTGGCATTGAGTAGCATTACCCTCAGTTTTTTTGTTACTTGCGCGATTTACAGTGGTGGGTTTGTCTTTTGAGCCTTGCCTAAAAAGGCAGTATGGGGGTGGCAAGAGCCTTGGCCAGTATTTGAAAGCCTGAGGGTGACAAGTGCAAGCTGTGTCTATCGAAACAGCGTGGCTTGTCGAACCATATTCTCAAAAGCTGACAATGTAGAATCTGACATTGTCGGCATGAGAATATCAAAGGCTCAGAATCTCGTGTGTGTAAGTGGAAATCTCTGTAAGGGGAGATTTCCACTTACTGCAATGTAGTGCAGTCTTGGAGTTGGTATATTTAAGTAGCGGGGGGTGTGGGGGTGCAACCCCCCACATGGGTGGTGCAGGGGGCTTCACCCCTGCTTAAACCTGTTAGGGTAAAAATTGAAAGTTTTGATTTTTTTTTTCAAGTTACGGAACTTCGACAATATGGTGTTGACCATATTGTATTCAATGTTCCGTAACTTCAATGTTATAATATAGACCCTAGAAGAATGGATGTCATGGAATGTGTGAAGTCTGAAACTCTGATGTGTGCCCATACTACCCTGCCTGCAAACCCAGTAATGGGTGGCTACAAACCTGCTTGTAAACCACAATGTAAAGGGGAACTGACCAGATATATGAGCCCTGTTTCTGGGTATCCTGGGTGAATCTGTATAGCTGAGAGGTATGGCCACAGCAGGATATGGCCATTCTGTTACAATGTGATATATGTACAAGTAGGGGATCCTCATCCACCACAGTACCAAGGTGCTGGACCAGTACATATGTCTGATTATCTCTGCTAACACCAACCATGTTACACAAACAGCACAGACACAATAGTTACAGTATGCTACTATCTATCACCCAGTGTGACTTCATATTGTAAACCTATCTACAGATATTCTGCAGAAACAGGTTGCTAGCTGTATGTGTAGAACAGCAAATCCTGGTCTGGAGTACAACCTACCTGGAATGGATTCACACATTCAATACAGAAGGGCATACTGGGCATGCTCCTACACTTAGGGAAATGAAGCCCATGTCTGACAACACAGTGGACTATACATATCTGCCAGTCGTAGATGTCTGTGCACACACACCACATTGTACACTATTCATGCTTTGCACACATATTGGATAGGAATACTCACACATATCCAAGGTCAACACACTATATAATGTCAAACATGCACACACAGAGATGTGGAGAAGAGAGAGACAGACAGTGACAGAGCGATTTCATCGTGAGGCCTGTCCCACCCACCACACATCCAATTGGCCAATATCGCATGATGTGCTGATGTCAATCACTGTAGACAATGATTTTGGTAGCCCTCAGCCCTATAGTGTCTGTGGTGCTTGTGATAACTGTGTAACACGATAGTACAAATCAGTATTCATCTAGCATTTGTATACCCAGTCCTGTCAAATGTAAAGTTGTGTGTGACTGAGTGTTGTGTGTGTGTTTCCAGAGGAATTGTTTATGGCCCATTCACACACACACACTGCACTTCCCATTGCCCATGTTAGCACTCCTGCTGATGTCAGTCACCCTGAAATAACCCTCTAGCCAAGTTTCATCCTTATAAGCTGTGTGGTGTTTGTGATACATGTGTAATACTATAGTGTAAAAAATAGTTAAGTAGGAGTTCTAATCGCAAACATGGAAAGTGTGCTTGTGTGTATGTGTGTGTGTGTGTGTGTGTGTGAATATAAATACTTTTAATGCCATTCCCTGTCACTACACCTTCCATTGCCCTACTTTACCAAGCCTGCTGATGTCAGTCAACTTGAAATAACCCTTTCGACAAATGCTAGCCTTATAATCTCTGTGGTACTTGTGATAACTGTGTAATGCTATAGTATAACATACTAATTAAGTAGGAGTTCTAATCTCAGCCATGGCAACTGTGTAACTCTGCATGTGTGTGAAGAATGATTTTGAGGCCATTCACAGTCACTACACCTCCTATTGCCCTACTTTAGCAAGCCTGCTGATGTCAGTCACTTTGAAATAACTCTTTGGACAACTACTAGCCACATAAGCTCTGTGGCATTTGCAATAACTGCATAATGCTATAGTATAACATACTAGTTAGATAGGAATTCTAATACCCGAGATGGAAACTGTGAAACTGTGTGTGTCTCTCTGAAAGAATGTGTGTGTCTTTGATAATACTTGATTTCATGGACATTCACACTTACTACTCTCCTCTTACCCCTCCTTTAGCACTGCTGCTGATGTTAGTCACCTTCAAAGAAACCTGTGCAGAACTCTCCAACATATAATCTCTGTGGCACTTGCAATAACTGCATAATACTATAATGTTGCATCCTAGTTAGGTAGGAGTTCTAATCCTAGACATGACAAATGTGAAGCTGTGTGTATTTGTGTGAAAGACTGTGTGTGTCTTTGATGATACCTGATTTTACGGACATTCACATTGCTACTCTCATCGTGCCCCTCCTTTAGGACTGCTGCTGATGTTAGTCACCTTCAAAGATAACTGTGGAAAACTGTCCAACATGTAACCTCCATGGTGCATGCCATAAATGCATAACAATGTAGTAGCAATGGCTACTTAGTTATGGGTGTGAATCTCATCTGTGGTAAGTGTTGGTGTGGGTACCTCAAAGATCTTGGCCCCATTTACACACAGTACACATCTCAGAGCCTGACATTAGCAGTCCTGCAGATATCATCCACCTTAGAAGTACCTGTTGCCAACCTTGCACCATGTCAAGTCAGTGGTGCATTTGGTAAATGCATAACATAATGGTCCATACAGATTGTTAGATAGAGGATTGAACCTCACACCTGGCAAATGTAAATGTGTATGTAGGGTAAAATTATTTTGGGATCTCTCACCCACTACATCACCCAATGCCAGTATTTACAAGGGTTGGTGATGATCCTCACCTTAGAAGTACCTTAGGACACCATCCATCTTATAAGCTCCATGGCACGTGCAAAAAATGCAGTACTCTATAGTTGCAATACATAGCTAGGTTGGGGTTTGAATCTCACTACTGGTAAATGTGTGTGTGTGTGTGTGTCATCAGTATCCCTGTGTGGAAGTTGCTGTGCTTGTGTAATAACAGGATCCATTGTGGGGCAGGTTTTGCTAAATTATTATGTTGAGGACCTCGTATATGTCACAATGTCCACCTTACAAGAACAACAGATGTCAAACACCGGAGAGGCTGGTGTAGACAATCCATAGCCCTACATGTGACATTATGGATTGGTGAACAATATAGGCAACCCTTCTATTATTCAAAGAACACTCTCCACCCACCTCTCATGCACAAACATACTTGGCTAGGCAACAACCACTATATTGTTAGTTCCCTGCATATTGCCTCACAGATAGTAACCACAGTGTGATTGCAGTGGACCACATGCCTGTTGACCAAAACAGTGCCACTGACATTAGAAAGTACTTTGATGTGTTACAGCTCCTGAATTAATGTGTATTATCCAGCAAGTAAAATGACATGGCACCCTGTCCCATCCTTGAAGTAGGCAAATAAATGCTTACAGTGGCCCTTTTGCTATGTTCCCCACTGGACGGCTGCAACAACTGTAGAGTCTGCAAAAGTAACCCACAAAGGGAAAACCATGCCTTATACGCATGCCCTGAATGGACAGATGCCACTAACTCCACTGAATGTCTATATCATGCTGTCAATGTAGGTGCAAGCACAACCTCAGTTACATAGCCAGGTCTCAACAAATGAAGTCAGTAATGCTACATCAGAAGATAACAATCTGTCCATACAACATGCCCCAGAGACCTCAAGTACACTTCCACACATCAAAGAACATGCATGTGGGACATGTGCACAACCCAGACACTGTCCATGTTATGGAATATAGATCACATACATGGGAAGCAGTGCACATCACTGGCCACCCAAAATAGTAACCCAGATGAGTGGATGGTGAATACAATACCCAACCCTGGTGACCACTCCAGGGACTACACCACTGAGTCACGATGGAGACTATTGCCATGTGGCCTAATGCCAAGGTACTTCCTTTGCCTAGCCTTCTACAGCCTTCAAGCCCATGGCCCATTCACCTACTACACACCTGTGAAGCAATGAACCTAAACATCTCAGTACTGTTTTGTGTGTGTGTGTGTGTGTGTGTGTGTGTGTGTGTGTGTGTGTGTGTGTGTGTGTGTGTGTGTGTGTGTGTGTGGAGATTAATGATTTTGAAGCCATTCACACTCACTACACCTCCCATTGACCTACTTTAGCATGTCTGCTGTCACTTGAAATAATCCTTTGGCAATATTTCAGCCCTATAAGCTGTGTGGCGCTTGCAATAACTATATAGTACTGTAGTGTAGCAAGCTAGTTATGTAGGAATTCTAATCTTGATCCTGCCAACTGTGATAATGTTCTTGTTTCTCTGAGAGAGTGTGTATTTGTCTTCATTAACACATGCTTTTGTGTAGATTCACACTTACTACACTTCCCTTACCCCTCCTTTAGCACTGTTGTTGATGTCACTCACCTTCAAAGATACCTTTGGACAGGCTTTCAGCATGTAAGCTCCATGGTGCATGCAATAACTGCATACCACTCTAATAGCAATACATAGTCAGGTATTGGTTTGATACTCAGTGCTGGTAAGCATGTGTATGTGTCATCAGTATCCTGTTGGGGTGATTGCGTAATGACAGGATCCATTATAGTGTGGGTTTTGCTAAATCATTATATTGAGTACCTATATGTCCCAATGTCCACATTACAAGGCCAACAGTTTTCAAACACTGTAGAGATTCTTGTAGACAATCTATAGCCATAAATGTGTGAGGCCATGTACAATTACTATGTGATAGTATGGATTAGTAAACAATATAGGCAACCATTATAATACCCAGATACCATTCTCCACCCATGGATTATACACAAACATGCTTGACTCTTACTCTCTTACTCCCTTCCTTTCTTACTTTGTCTCTGGCTTAAACATCTTTAATTCTGCCACATCCCAGCTCTGACTCCTGCCTTTTTGTCAATGCCACTGTCTCCAACCCATATAAAAAAGCTGGTCTCACTACCCTCTTGTAGACCTTCCCTTTCACTCTTACTGGTATTCGTATATCACAAATCACTCCTGACACTCTTCTCCACCCACTCCATCCTGCCTGTACTCTCTTCTTCACCTCTCTTCCACACTCACCATTACTCTGAACTGCTGATCCCAAGTATTTAAACTCATCCACCTTCATCACATCTACTCCCTGCATCCTCACCATTCCTCTATCCTCCCTCTCATTCACACACATATATTCTGTCTTAGTCTTGCTGACCTTCATTTCTCTTCTCACTAGAGCATATCTCCAACTCTCCAGGGTCTCCTCCACCTGTTCCCCTACTCTCACTACAGATCACAATGTCGTCTGCAAACATCATAGTCCATGGGGACTCCTGTCTGATCTCGTCTGTCAACCTGTCCATCACCATTGCAACTTAGAAAGGGCTCAGAGCTGATCCTTGATGTAATCTCACCTCCACCTTAAATGCTTCCATCACTCCCACAGCAAACCTCACCACTGTCAAACTACCCTCATACATATCCTGTACCACTCTTACATACTTCTCTGACACTACCGACTTCCTCATACAATACCACAACTCCTCTCTAGGCACCCTGTCATATGCTTTCTCTAAGTCCACAAGGACATAATGCAACTCCTTCTGACCTTCTCTGTACTTCTCCATCAACACTCTCAGAGCAAACATCGCATCTGTAGTGCTCTTTCTCGGCATGAAACCATACTGCTGATAACTAATCATCACCTCCCTTCTTAACCTAGCTTCCACTAGTCTTTCCCATAATTTCATGCTGTGACTGATCAATTGAATCCCTCTGTAGTTACTAAAGCTTTGCACATCACCCTTATTCTTAAAAATCGGTACCAAAACATTTTTCTCCATTCCTCAGGTATCCTCTTACTTTCCAAGATTTCATTAGACAATCTAGTTAAAAATGCCTCTGCCATTTCACCTAAACACCTCCATGCTTCCACAGGTATATCATCTGGACCAACAGCCTTTCCATTCTTTATCCTCTTCATAGCTATCCTTACTTCCACCTTGCTAATCCACTGCACTTCATGATTCTCTATCCGCACATCATCCAACCTTCTCTCCCTCTCATTCTCTTCATTCATCAGCCCCTCAAAGTACTCTTTCCATCTGCTCAACAAACTCTCTTCACTTGTGAGTATGTTCCCCTCATTATCCTTTATCACCCTTACCTGCTGCACATTTTTACTAGCTCGGTCCCTCTGTCTAGCCAATCGGTACAAGTTGTTTTCTCCCTCGTTAGTGTCCAACCTTTCATACAACTCTTCATACACCTTATCCTTAGCCTTTTCCGCCTCTCTCTTTGCCATGCATCTCCTTATTCTCCTACTTTGTCATCTCTCTGACAATCCCACTTCTTCTTCGCCAACCTCTTTCTCTGTATACTCTCCTGTACTTCCTCATTCCACCACCAGATCTCCTTGCCCTCCTTCCTCTTTCCAGATGTCACACCAAACACCTCTTTAGCCATCTCCCTTAATAGCTCTGCTGTAGTTACCCAGCTATTGGGTAACTCTTCACTGGCTCCCAGTGCCTGTCTTAACTCTTCCATGATCTCCACCTCAGTGTCAGACTTCTATCTGTCAAAACATTCAATCTAATTTATAACCTTTTGGTTAGTTGATTTCTGTCTGTCCTCTGTGCAGGTGTGCAGATGTCAGGTATCCATCTTGGGTGCTTACAGGCAATCTATGATTGACTGACACTGACATGTCTGCCCAGCTGTGTTATGAATGCCACAGCTAGGAAACCCCGCCCTGTATTTACCACATGCCATGGATACCTCAACCAGACTATCACAGTCAACAGAACATGCTTGGTTACAGGTCTCTAACCAAGACACTGGCCATGTTATGTAATATATGTTGCATACATGTCAATTGTAGCACCTCACAGGCTCTCTGCAAGAGAAAACCATATTATTGGATGTTGAATTTAACTGTCACCCTGGGGATCACTCAAGTGGCATCAGTTGATAGATGGCCTGCTGGCAAATGTCAGGTGGCATGATACCAGAGTATCCACATCCCCTACTCTTTTCATCTCTCCATGGACATTAGCCTGGTACACACTTAGGAACACATGCACTTATGGACCTCAGTACTGACAAATATTCAGTGTGCATTACTGAGAATAACAGTGTCTGTGTGTTTGTAAACTTCTAGTTGACAATACCAATACCCTAAAGTGCTTCTCACCCATTACACCCTCCTATTGCCATACCTAGAAATGGCTGCTGCTGTAATTGATGTTAAATGTACCTTGTTACACTCTTCACCATATGGGCTACCTGGAGCTTGCAGTAATAGCATAACACTGTTCTACAAATGGGTAGATAGGTGTTGGTTACCCTCCGAGTCCTGGCAAGTGTGTGTATGTGTGTGAGTGTGTATATTTGTAGGAGACAGCATTCCGAGGCCACATTCTCCAAATACAATAAACCTTGCCATACATTATAAGGGATAGTGATGTTGCTGGCATTAGGAGAGCCATGACAGACCCTCACCCTACTGTCTCTGTGGCATGTGCAATAAATGCATATCCCTGTAGTAGCACTGATTAGACAGACAAGGGGTTGTATTGCAGTCCTTGTCAAGTGTGATTGTGGGTATGTCAGATCATTCTCATGGTTTTCAGTGAGTGCAATATCCAATGTGGGGTGTGGGTGCTGGGTATATTGCCTTTACACCATGGTACCTCAAGTACATGTCCCAAGGTCCACTGTATGAGGACCGCTGTCACCATCAACCATACAGGTAACTGATTATGCTATCCAGCCCAATGATGCATGTGCTGTGTGCAAATTCTCTGTAACAGAATGGACTCACTGACAAGGTAGTTAGCACTGCTAAACCCAGGTCACTCAGATGTGTCTATGACTGTTATGTGTTTGCCAATGTGTATATGACAGTATGTCATACTATGTATTGTTCATTAACATCCAGTACATCCCCCATTAACATACTGTACAAGGCCTGGTGATGTTCTTCACTTAACAAGAAACTCGGGACACATCTCATCCTAAAAGCTCTGTGCTGTGTGCAATTAAGGCCAAACATGTTAGTAGCAATAAGTACCTAGGTAGGGGTTCTACTCTCAGTGTTGCCAAGTAAGTGTGTGTATGTGAAGGGATCTACTTCACTTTGCAGAAAATACATGTCCCAGGAGATCATTTGTCTGAGAACTAACTGGCAAAAGCTAACATTTCAAAGCAATCATCTTGTAGAAATTAATTCCATCAAAACTAGTTGTAGATGTGTAAATGCCCTCTTCCCCACTGTACAGCAATACTGGAGTTGATATATATATAGTTAGGTGTGGTTGTTGTGGGCACAGCCACCCTCATTGGTGTTATTGTTGTGCGCATCCCCCCCGTTTAGTCTGCTGTTATACTGTACAGTTTATGTTAACAGGTTAAGTTGTTGCTAATCACACTGTGTGTGGTTCTACACCACCCCACACCCTCCAAAGTGGGGGGCTGTGCCATCCACACTAGCACACCTATGTTTACCAACTCCAGGATTGGACTACATTAGGGAAGAGGACATATAACCTGCCAGCACCATTGTCAATGACATTAAACTGGAAGACTGATTATTTACTGATCTGATGTTTTGCCTCTTTTGTCTTGGTGGAATTACATAGGCCAAAATGAGTTCACTGCAAAATTAAGTACATACATGTGTACAGTATTCTCTGTGTATTGTATCAACACCAAAGCCTGTGTGTGTGTGTTATTCACTAGCATTCGGTGTGTGCCACCCAGTACACTTACCATTGTCCACTATAGAAGAGCTGCTGACATCAGCCACCATGCACTCACCTGTATACACCCCTCAGTCCTATCAGCCATGTGGCACATGCAGTAACTATTACACAGACCTGTAACTTGTGTTCAGCTGTACCCAGGATATGACACAGTGAATGTGTCACCACAGTGTCATACCCCTTGTAGGAAAAGACAGCAGCCCAGCATCCTGTTGGCACTTAGACACCTGCAACACAAATTGAATACATTATGGAGACCACAATCAGTCAGTGTTAATAACAGCTATAATGCATCATGGCTGGACAGCTATACACCCTGACATGTAAGCTTTTAAAAATTCCAGCTGAACACATGTTAAACAGCATTACATTGCTAAACCTTAGTACATTCACCCTGTGCATCAGAACCATATTAGCATGTCCCTGCATCGATGGTATGGATGACAGGGATCTGGCAAAGGTATCATCATATGCACAGGGTGCATTGTGGATTTGCCAGAGATCTAGGCTGAGACATTTGTTTGACATCATGTGTGTGTGTCTCAGGGAGTTCTTTTTCATTTGGGCTGTGCAGATGTGGTGTGTGTAGGTATGGCGGTGCCTTAGCTGTGTTGGTGATGTGTGTGTGTATGTATGCACACAGTTCTGCCATGTGGTTTGTTGGACAGCTGCAGACTGTACATGGCAGGGTGTACAGTTCACCATGTCCAGCCATGGATACAGGAACTGTGCCTGCCAAGGGTTCCACAGGCACTACCAGGTAGAAGCACAGATATGTTACTCTCCCCTGATTATGACAAATGTCCGCTGAATCCTCGTCCCTATTGGGACTGGCCAGGACCACTTGCACATGGCCTGCTGCATTGTGGTCTGGACAGCACCCCCCCCCTTGCAGTGCTGGTACTACCACTATGGGAGCAGCTGTTACTTCTTGCACATCCACGTAGACGTCCATCTGTTGGTGTTGCTGACCTATGTCCATGTGGCTGATGCTCTACTCCCACCATATGCTCTAACACAGACACCACACAGATGAGGATTCCCACCATCTCACCCAACCTTCTATCCAGGAACTCTGCAAAATAACAATAGGCACATGCAAGATCACAGATGTTATCAAGTACAGCAGAATGAGTAGCCCTCTGGAGCCTCAGACTCTGTCTGGTGTAACATTCCATACATGCCTGTGCCTTCATGATGGCTCAAAACATGTGTCTTGTGACACCTGCTGTGGTACTTCTGCCAGGGGCATGATGACCAGCAGCCCTGCTCTGTACATTTGCCTGTGTGATACTTCGATACCTCGCTGGTAATCTGGCTTTGGCTGCTGTATACAGACACACTTGCCATAGTGCCCACACTATCCTGTCCCATGCTACCACCCACTAACTGTCCCTCATCTATGGCCACTGGTGATGGGCAATGTATAGTCATTGTGACTGTGTGCAGGGATGAGGTGGATAAATGTGGGATGTCAACCGATGGCACAGCATCAGCCCCTGACAGCCCTGCCTGTGCCTCACCATACCTATCATCATTGTCAGAGTCAGTATGAACA
Organism: Protopterus annectens; assembly: GCF_019279795.1. Taxonomy (NCBI): domain Eukaryota; kingdom Metazoa; phylum Chordata; order Ceratodontiformes; family Protopteridae; genus Protopterus; species Protopterus annectens. The sequence continues at coordinate 14,427,898 of NC_056734.1, forward strand.
CTAGCATCAGTTTGCCTGCAGGAGGGACCCTGACCCACCTCGCCACCTGTGAGGGGAAAACAAAAAATGTAATTTAAGACCTGTACATTATTGCTTACCTCTACACACACACACACACACACACACTTAGAGGTGAGGTGGGACAAAGATATTACACAGACCTCTCATTACCTAACAGTCAACATGCATGACATATGGCACATGCACTGCAGCTGTACTCAATCCTTGTTACCAACATTATACATCTCTGTGATGCATGAGTTGTATTCGTAGGTGATACCCCTTCCCCTGGAACACACTGCACCCATGTACACAGTATTGCTGTGCACCTGTACAACACCCTGGCATGTACTGTGCACCATACCTCACGAGTGTACACACCATTGCTGAATGTGTATATGTGTGGCAGCTATGTTTGCTCTGTTGCTCACAGCCCCTATGTGTTTGTCTGACACATACCTGGGATGATATGACAACTGATGTCAATTGTTAATGGTTGATCTCTGATTTGCAGATCTCATCATCAGCAGTGCATCTATGAGCAATAAAATCTGATTACACTGACAACCTTCAAAGCTTACTGTGGAAATGTGGAGTGTATACACCCTTGTTGACATGCCAACCTCCTCCATGATATGCAGTGGGGCCACAATACTGCATATGTTAACATTACACACACCTGATATGTGACATATGACCTGTGCAATCAAATGCAGGATCAAACAAATGTGTTAGTCATTCAGATGCTTATTGAGATGCATACAATATGTGAGTTGCATAAGTGTGCACACCCTTAACACAATGGTTTGTTGCAGCACCTGCTAAGTGAATTACAGCAGTCACTATTCCTGGAAGGGGTATACTAGCATGGCCCATCTTCACTTGCCATTATTTGGTCACTCCACCCTATAAATGTCCCCCAACTCTGCCGGATTTCAAGGTCAGCTCATGTGCACAGCCGTTGAAGGTCACACAATGCCTTCACTATTGCTGTGGAGTCAGGGTTATGTCTGGCACAATTCATGACCTTGACTGTGTCTTTGGATGTATGCTTCAGTTCACTGTTGTGTTTTAGGATGACACCCCTCCCCATCCTCAGCCTTATTGGAGATGCTTGACAACTATGGGCTACACATGAGTGTCATTTTGCAGTGTTACAAATTCAGATTGCCATGTCTACCAGCTTAGTTCCTGCTAATGAACAGCAAACCTAAAGGTGTACACTGGCATCAGCAAGGTAAAAATGGGAATGGTGGGCCTGACATGGAGTGACATATTGCTTGTGCACCAAATGTATCTTTATTAATATTGTCTGTAGGTTTCAGCCTTGGTCTCAGTACACTATTACACATTGCAACAAATGCCTTTGGGGGACATGATGTTATGCATATGCTACCGGTAGAGAGCCGTGGATGATGGTTCCTGTGGAACAACTCTTCCATCTGATTACCCTAACACACAGACCATACTTATGCAGATTCCAGGTAATTGCTGACACAGGTACTGCTCAGGCAGTACTTGCTAGACACTCCTATAAGTCCCTCAGTGTTGCTGCATGTTTCTGGGCAGCCTCCATGACCAGTTTGCAACATGTGTTGTCATCTGTCTTGGATGGGCATCTGTTTATTTTCTACATTAATGTTGTCCCATACTTCATACACACATACATGACTGTCTGCACTGTTTACCATGGTATGTGCAATGTGAGGTAAGGCTACTTCTCCCACTCCTAAGTGCTACCTTTCGGATATGGGATCCATTTCATGGTTTGCAAGATGTGTGCAAGCCACATCTGCCTCTGTTGCAGGTGAGCGGGCATATTTCTAGGATATACTTCTTGGACAGCAGACCATTACTTGGTGTGACATTGAGGCCCTGTACTTGATGGAAGGTGTGTACTCAAGAAGAGTGAATGCTGTCAGTGCCTCAAATGCTGCTTCCACAATATATTTGGAGTGTGCACACACATATGCTTCCAGTGTTTGTTAAGGTATATTTTCCCCATATTTGTTGTCCTAACATAGGATTCCATATTACACATTCATTGCTCATGTTAGGATCACGTTGCTGTTTGTAAAAGGTGTGGAATGTGGTATTGTGATTTGCCATTGTTTAGATAAGGAACAGCTGTCATTGTCATAGAGGTGTATACACTGTTGTAGCCACTGTATAAGGATAATGTTTCAGACATGTCCCTACTGTAGGCCATTTGTCACACCATTATGTTCATCTCTGTCCACACATCTTGCACTGACAGGTTGTTAGGTATACTGCAGGACTCTTACATACCCTTCAGATATGCCACCATGGTGACCACTGTGATGCAGTGCAGTTACTAGCAACAATAAGTGAATATGTACAGCATGCATTAAGGGTAGGTGTGTTAAATGTGTACATGGCAAATACCATGGCCATAACATGGCCTGTGAATTGGCAAACTTGAACAAAACAACTCCATACTCACTAGCTACAGGCTGCTGCCCCAGTTGTACACCATAGGGACCTATATAGTTGTGTGAGATATGTAATGTCAGTAGCCACACCTGTGGCATTGGTACAGGGTGGGAGTAGCATTTCAGTACAACAGTACAAACCCACAATACTAGAGATTATCCACATTTGTTCATTACTACACTGCAGCAACAGGCTATGTTATCTGACATATGCAAGAAGATAATGTATAGATGAAGATGGATAAGCAACAGTGGTCTAATAATGTGCCCCGAGGCCTTACCTGCAGGCTCCTTGTCCATTTTGTGGGTGGCACCCACATCCACAATGCTATCTTCAGGTTCCTGGCTTGCATGGCGGGTGGGTGCCCCAAGGCTGAAGAGGGGCTCCTCAGCATATGTCAGTGGGGGCTGGATGGCATGACCCCCACCTGTGGCTAGATGGTCCCTCCTAACTGCAGCAGCATGCTGATGAGTGTGGCGGATCAGATTGGTGCACTGATGTCACACCTGCTCATAACTGCGGTTATGCAGGCTGCCATCCTTTACCCTGTGGATGAGCTCATTCCACAGGGTGGTCCTCTCCTGCAGGTCATGGGCCCTGCATCCAAATAGGGTTCCATGATGAAGTATGATGAAGTTTGTAATGACATCATTTTCCTGGGGTGTATATGCAGGGAGCCATTCACACGATATTGTACCTGGAAGACAAAAACAGGAAAAAATATCAGAGGAACTCATACTGAAAGGATATAAAAGTTGTTAATTAACATCTCTCTCTCTCCTCCCCCTCACCATATCTGCAACAATAATCTAAACACACAAATCAATGGGTATGTTTACACCAAACCTACTGTTGGAACATATATCCTATTGTTCAACAAATATTAAAATGTGTTTCTATTCATGTTCCATGTTGAAACATTATCACTGGTGGCCTGTTGCTATCAATGCAACCTGCATGCCATTGTAATGGCCACTGTGGTTCCATATATGCATGTGTTCTGTTTGCTATGCAACTGTTCCAAATCTGGTATTTTGGATTAAAGGGAATATCTATGCATGCTGTTATAACTAATCCTGGATTGTGTTGACTATTACTATCCCACATATGTTCTAAAACTGCAACAATATAGCATGTTTGGGAAGACTGTTCCCAGCGGACCCACCTCTCCCACCTCATCTGGCCGTGGCACCGGGCCCCAGCACATCTGGGACCCACCTCAGGACCTCCTCGTCTGCTGGTTCTGCACCACCTTCAGGTGGATCTGCCTCAGGGGATGGGGTTCATCCCCCCGGGAGTGGGTTCAGACAGGATCCTATCACCTGAAGTCAGGTCCGGGAGTCTAGTGCGTAGGGAGCTGCGAAGAGAATTGGGAGATCTGCTATGTCAGCTTGAGGGCCGTGTGGTGCAATTAGAGGGTCAGCCTGCCCCTCCTGCTCAGCCCCCAGCACAGCCACCTTCAGGGCCATGAAGGTGCAGTGGTGACTGCCAATGACTGGGGAAATAGATCCCACTGTTTTCATTTGGGGGCTCATGGGCTTCTGATTTCCAAACAGCCCTCCCCATCCAAGGTGTTTACCCCCCACATATGTCATATACCACCCCTGTATGCTGTCTTGTCTGCCTTCTGACCCAACTTACCTCCCCAAATATACCTACTATCCTTTACCAGCATCCCACTCTCATCTTAAAATAAAAGGGCAATCTGTTCCCAAAAAGATATTCTCACCATGAATAACTGGCCATTTTGCACCCACTTACAACTGCTTAAAAGTGTCTTAATCACTCTGTATCCAACAGCCCTTGTTCTGCCCAGCAACAAAATAATTAGCTTTTGCAAGTGTCGAACCCAGGACCCTACTCAACATAGCCACAGAAATTTACCACTAAGCCATCTAAGCTGTAGATATGTGTGATGTTTTCTCAAACATATCTTGCAGCACAGTCATTCAAAAGTAGAGAAAATTTATTTATACACATACACACACAAACACACACACACACACACACACACACACACACACACACACACACACACACACACACACACATATATATATATATATATATATATATATATATATATATAGATATATGCGTGTGTGTGTGTGTGTGTGTGTGTGTGTGTGTGTGTGTATGTAGATATGTAGACATACATGTCTATATATATATGCTCAAATGCACGCTCTGAACTTCCTTCATCTACAGCTGACCTGTTCTGCCTTGCTACAAAATAGAGCATCACGTGTGGACAAAGCCTAACTGGGGGGGGGTATATAGGGACATATCGTAGATATGCCTATTACAAACCTATGAACTTTGTACATGATACATTTCACATTACCATGACTGTTCTGAAGGTGGTGGTGTCTGAAACTCATGTGTCTGTCAAGACTTCATTACTTCCACCTTCAGCTATTTGCCAGACAATTATAGCTGTTTGGAGGAAAAGAACCAACACTACGATGGCTTAAATCTTGACATTCTGTGCAGATCTGCACAGTTGACACGTATGGCTCTCTGCCCACACGGCCAGATGCTATGTCAACAGCAGTTGTTCAGCAGGACATCATTACAGCAAGTCTTGATGGCACATATAAATCTTTCAGGATCATCTATCCCATTATTACAGACCAAGTACTACATTCAATTACATGCTGACATATTTCACATACCTGTTTTATTGTTATGCTCTCTTCTGTGTTCCAGTTGATATCTTCATTGTTTGGTGTGTTTGTTTGTTTTTTTAGTATTATTTTTGTTTTTGTTTTTCCTTTTTTTTATTTCTCTCTCTGTCTCTCTCCACTACAGGGATTGAGCTGGTTTGAACAGGTTGCACTGCAGCATGGCTTTTTTAGGTGATGCTCATGATCAGGTGATGGCTCTACACCAGTTGGTGTCCCCCACTTGCTAATTGCATGCAGGCAGCTGCATAGTTCTTCCAATAGCCAATGTCATAGCAACCCACTACTATAAATGACTACATCATGTGGGTGTTGTCCCTTTACCTTTCCTGTATGGAAGACATCCTTCCTGTGTGTGGGCAGCGGTGTTACAGACAACAGGTAGCAATACCTCTTACAACAGGATTTGTGGGCACAGGCCAACTACATGTTTGTATAAGATTCCAGACCTAGGGACAGTGTGGGAGTATTGCTGTTATATGCATTGAATACTACAAGTTTTACAGGGTTTGTGTGTACATGCTAGTTTTGCATGGGATGCAGTCTGTCTGCATAGCTCTCAACTGTGGGCCAATCCACATGATGGCCAGATGATTGGCTGCTATGTTTTGTCTGTTCCCCAAACAGGTCTTGTCCTTGAAATATCAGTGGCATTCACTCCATTGATAGCTATTAGTACATGGCAACATCCATTTGTGTTTCTGACTTCATATTCCTGAGTAAGGGTATGTTGCAACCAATCCTGTAACAACAGCAACTTTCACAGTGTATAACAGCAATATTTCAAATATGGATCTGTGCTTCAGCCTCTGTCCTCCACCTATATACTAGGCTTTGTCCAGATGTCATGCAGTAAGAGGTTGATAGGTAATGGTCTATCATTATTTAGCGATGACATTCCTGCTATCATTCCAGTGATGTTGTGGACTCCCACACAAATTGTGGGGTAGGGTCCATTTATATGAGGGCTACAGCTGGAAAAACACATGTGTGACCATGTACAGTCCAGAGGTCAGTGTATGGAGAACACTGTTATATGCCCTAGTAAGATATTGTATGGGGGAGGGGTATTAAATGTTTTTAACCTAGGCCGTTACAACATGTGAGGGATATCAGTAATAAGAAACATTAAAGTATATGGCTGTACATTTTCATATGTTTCACCATGGGAACAGTGGTGGGCTAGAGCTTACTGTCTTACACACTGTTCTGTTTGTCAGTATGATAGTGGCATTTTAAGTTAAGCATTGTTATGCAACAGATACATTTACATTGTGACAACTAATACTTTTCTCACTAGGGATTGAGCACAGAGAGTAATTGGAGGCTGTTGAACCACATCTGTAATTAAGTGTTGATTGATTCTTATCTTCATGGCGTGTGTTTTTTACTGTTGTACTACTTGAAGTCTTTAGCCTAGACTGCAAAGTATGTTATGTTTTGCAGATTGCTGTATCATATGTTTTGTTTGAGAGTTGCATTAATCAGTTATTATGTGTTTCAAACACATAGCTGCTATAATAAATGGCATAAACAACTGAAATAGTACACAAATAAAGATATGCAAACTGTGTGTGGTGTCCTGTCATTTGCATTGTGTGTGGGTTTATATTTCATGCAATTATTCTCATTTGAAGGAAAGAATCAGACACTGGCCATTTGAAAAGGTGGCAACTGTAGGAATAATGGTTGTTTGATATGCTGTGCACCCTCTATGTATACTCTTTTATGGATCCCCTTTAGATGCCCGAAATCTCACTTCACCGACAAGGAATCCGTCGGGCCGAAATCACCAACAACGCAGATGACCGACAAGGTGAGAACCCGACGGACTAGGTAAGTGTGCGATAGAGTGAGGGATTTAGTGTTAGGGAGCGGACAGGTAAGTGTGCGATAGTGAGGGACTGTAGTTTTAGGGGCGGGTTAAGTGAGTTAGGGTTAGGGTGCAGGTAGGGTGTGTGTGCGATAGTGACGGACTGTGGGTTTAGGGGTGGGTTAAGTGAGTTAGGGTTAGGGTGCAGGTAGGGTGTGTGTGCGATAGTGATGGACTGTGGATTTAGGGGTGGGTTAAGTGAGTTAGGGTTAGGGTGCGGGTAGGGTAAGTGTGCAGTTGTGTCGGACCTTAGGGTTAGGGTTTGGGTTACGGTTAGTGCATGTATGGTTGTGTGTATTGTCGGTATTTTGTGTTGTCGGTCTTTTGGTGTCGGTGATTTGTGTTTCGGCATTGTGGCATTTCGGTTAACTGAAGGGGATCCTCTTTTATATATATCTATAAGTATTTATACATTTATATGTGTGTGTGTGTGTGTGTGTGTGTGAATATATATATATATATATATATATATATATATATATGTGTGTGTGTGTGTGTGTGTGTGTGTGTGTGTGTGTGTGTGTGTGTGCGTGTGTGTTTATATACACACACACACACACATATATATATATATATATATATATATATATATATATATATATATATATATATATATATATATATATATACACACACACACACACACACACACACACACACACACACACACACACACACATACATCTACATATATAAATATATTTTCCCTACTATTGAATGACTGTGCTGCATGATATGTTTGAGAAAATATCACACTTATCTACAGCTCAAATGGCTTAGTGGTAACCTGGTGTGCATGGTTCTGAGTTCGATACTTGCAAGGGCTGATTATTTTGTTGCTGGACAGAACAAGGGCTGTTGGATACAGAGTGATTAAGGCACTTTAAAACAATTTTAAGCAGGTTTGAGCGGGTTTTCACACTGATAAGCAGTTAAATATGCTTACAGACAGTCTGAAAGTGCTTAATCTGTGTAGGCACTGCTTAGTGCCATGCAAACAAGCTTAATCCCGCTTACTACTGCTTAAAAGTACTTACTCCTGCTTACCCCTGCACTAATTTCTTTAAAAGAAAAGAAAAAAATGGGTGATAGGAAAGAGGTAAAAAAGGGACACAAAGAGGGAAAGACAATAGGGAATGTAGCTAGGGATATGCAGGATGGGTGTAGGAAAGGCCCATAGCTGTCCATTTCTTCTAAAGCAACAGCTGTGCATATATACTGAATTTGGAGGAAGATTTGGATACTCAACCCCCTGAGAGAGGGGTTAGGGCAACAATAATGTGTTGTGAAACCAATTAGACCAGAATATATGTGTCCAGTGGACACGTGTACAAAATGGACAGCTATGTATGGGGCAAATTTTTTTTTTTTTTTTTGGGAACAGATTACCTTTTTTTTAGGGTGAGAGTGGGATGTTGGGGAAGGATAGTAGGTATATTTGGGGATGTAGGTTGGGTAGGAAGATAGACAAGACAGACAAGATAGCATACAGGGGCAGTATATGACACATGTGGGGGGTAAACACCTTGGACGGGGACAAGTGTTTGGAAATCCAAAGCCCAAGAGCCCCCAATTGGAAACAGTGGGACTGAAGTCCTCACCCATGGGCAGTCACCACTGCACCTTCATGGCCCTGAAGGAGGCTGTGCTGAGGGTTGAGCAGGAGGGGCAGGCTGACCCACTAAATGTGCTATGCAGCCGTCAATTTGGTGTAGCAGATCTCCAAACTCCCTTTGGAGCTCACTACGCACCAATCCCCGGACCTGACTTTGGGTGCAGGATCCTGTCTGTGCCTGCTTCCATGAGGGGGGACGAGCCCCATCCCCTGAGGCAGTTCCACCCGAAGGTGGTGCAGGACCAGCAGACAAGGAGGTCCCAGGGTGGGTCCCAGATGTGCTGGGGCCTGGTGTCATGGCCAGATGAGGTGGGAGAGGTGGGTGCACTGGGACCGACCTTCCCAAATGTGTTATGGTGTTGCAGTTTTATAACATATGTGGGTTAGTAATAGTCAACACAATCCAGGATTAGTTATAGCAGCATGCATAGATATTCCCATTAACCCAAAACACCAGATTTGGAACAGTTGTATAACAAATAGAACACATGCATATATGGAACCACAGTGACCATTACAACGACAAGCAGGTTACATTGATAGCAACAGGACACCAATCATAGTAGTTCAACATGGAACATTAATAGAAACACATTTCAATATTCGTCGAACTGTAGGACATATGTCCCAACAGTAGGTTTGGTGTAAACATACCCATTGATTTATGTATTTAGATTATTGTTGCAGATGTGGTGGGGGGGAGATGTCAATTAACTTATATATCCTTGCAGTACTCAAAACTTTAATGATCATTGCTCTAATCATTCCTCTACAGGTATTATTACAATACCTTATGGCCTTGGTTTAGGCAGTGGTATGTTTGTACACAGTGTATACTTCAACTGCCTTATAGCCAAAGTCTACATCTCTTACCTAGTAGACCTGTGGAGGGAATGTTTGTTAACACTACCTGACTGTTTCTACACATATTCCCAGATTCCGAGTTAATATCATGCACATATCTCTCACCCTCATAATGTGCACACTCTGGACAAAGCTTGACAACATGGGGGCACAAATAGGGACATATTTTGAATATTGCTCTCATAAACATGGAGAGTTGCTAGAGTAACAGGATTAGTTTTAATATACGTTTTCTGAAGGTTTTGTGTTCTGAAAATGAAATGTATGTCATTATTTAGTGACTACAATTCTGAGATCATCCTACTGATTTGCCAGGGGGATAGGGGAACAGGCAGAAAATATGAGCCAATTATCTGGACATTCTGCAAACATCTGTACAGTTGAGAGGTATGATTATGCATACAGCTTACTACCACTCTCAAGATTCAAACTATGGTTTTGTCTGCTAAAAATGTAACAATTTAAGTTTCATCAGTGTGTGCGATTTGGATATTGCTGTCTATTCTTTTGGTGTTTTCTGTCTAAATCTCTCTTGTTTGTAGAATCTGACCTTGTAATTACCACAGTCTTATACATACATTCCTAGCCATATTATTATGTAGCACAGTGTGATAAACAGTGGTTGACACAACAGTACTATTATGATATCAGATGTTGGTGAATACTACATGTCAGGCCATACAATACCCGAGTAAACACTACCAGACCAGGATTTAAATCTTTATTACCAGGCAGTTACAGTTTTCTTATCTGACAGATCTGTAGGGGGAATGTTTGTTAACATTACCTGACTGTTTCTACACATTCCCAGATTCTTAGTTAATATTATGCACATACCTCTCAATCTCTTAATTCACACACTCTGGACAAAGCTTGACAACATGGGGGTACAAATAGGGACATATTTTGAATGTTGCTCTTATAAATTTGGAGAGTTGCTAGAGTGACAGGATTTGTTTTAATATACATTTTCTGAAGGTTTTGTGGTCTGAAAATCAAATGTATGTCATTATTTAGTGACTACAATTCTGAGATCATCCCACTGATTTGCCAGGGGGAAAGAGGAACAGGCAGAAAATATGAGACAATTATCGGGACATTCTTCAAAAATCTGTACAGTTGAGAGGTATGATTATGTATACAACTTACTACCACTCTCAGGATTCGAACCACGGCTGTGTCTGCTAAAATGTAACAATTTAAGTTCCATCAGAGTGTGCTATTTGGATATTGCTGTTTATCTCTTTAGTGTTTTCTGTCTAAGTCTCTCTTGGTTGTACAATCTGATCTTGTACTTACAACAGTCTTATATAGACATTCCTAAACATTTTTTTTATGTAGCACAGTGTGGGTAACAGTGGTTAACACAGCATTACTATTCAGAGAATGCAACAATAAATGTCATACAATACCAGAGTAAAAGCAACAAGTCCAGGATTTAGAACTTTACTGCCAGGCAGTCACAGTTTTATTTAAATATGACCTATATGGGACTGTTACTGCCATATTGTCTGGTTTATTCAGTACAACCCATACACAGTTTTGATACTGCTAGGTGACTTTCTACTACTTTATATTTATTTGCTATGACTACTACAAGCAGGATTGTTACTCACCAGCCTCGTGACGCAGCCTCTGCAACCTACTAGCATGGTCTTCCTGATTCACAGCCCACTCAGCTGCAGCTGTAAGGGAAATAGAGAAATACTTAGGCATACCTATCCATCATATACACAGGCTGGACATTATTAAACAGTTATTGGTATGACTACTTACACACACTGCTGGGACATCACCCTTCTGCCTTGCTTCTTGGACTCACTCATCCAAGAGCTCCCTCTTTCTCCACTTCAAGTTGGCATAGTGGTGCCGGAGCTGCTCACCATTCTGAAGGATAGCAGTAGGACTGTTGAGATCATTGGCGAGATGGTCCCAGGCTTCCACTTTATATTGAGAGCCTAGGTACTAGCCCTGTAGCAGTCTCTTGTCATGTTTTTTTTTTTTTTTTTTTTTACCAAGAGTCCTACCGTGATCTTGGACTCCTGTATGCCCCAGCTCTGCGCATGGAAGTGCATGCTCTCACCAACTCCTGCCATACTGCCTACAGTGGGAAGCTACAACCAGTTATGAGCTGTATTTCTGCCTGTGGGGTTTAAATACAGCAGATTTCTCACCCTTTGCCATGATTGAACGGTGTTGAATATGCTGAGCTAAGCTAAGCTACGGGCAAACCTGCTTAGCTAAGGTTGGCAGTACTTAAAGGGGCAGGTTCAGCGCTGCTTACCAATGGTCAAATCCACTTAGCTGGGCTACTCATTGCTTAGCATTCATATGTATATAATGCTTACACCTGGTAAGCAGAGCTGTGCAATGCTTAGCTTTGTTTATTTTTATTTTATAGACTATCTGCTGTATGGGATTGATTCATCATTCATTACATATTATAAATGTGTTTACTGTCCCTGACATCCCCCAATCTGCTTTCATTACATTTATTCATGTGTGACTATACTGTATGGGGCACTTGTGTTTATATGAGGGTTTAACAACTTTAATAAACTGACACCTCACATCTGGACTTACTACAGCACTCTGGTTAACAAATATATGTTATTTAGTAGCTAATTATAAAAAAATGCATGTGTACTGCTTTCACATGTAAAATGCAAATTGATTACAGTGGAGATGAAACCAGGAATAGCGGCTTACATAGCATATGCTTTAACCACTGTACTATTGCAATACTGTTTATGCTGGATGTCTCTTGCTATTTAACTTCTTGTGCTGCTTAAGCTGGACTAAGCATAGCTAAGCAATGAGCATACCTGTGCAGCTATGTTTAAACTTATTGCATGTTTAAAAAAAAATATTTGTAGTGTTATTTTATTTGTACCCTTCAGAATATCCATGCTAATGCTGAACCAGTTATTCTATCAACTTTCTGCTTTGTGGGACAATTGTCCCTTTTGGTTTTGTCCATATTCCTTACTCTGAGGGGTTGGGAGGTGTGCACTATGTGCTTATGGTACATGAGTTATTCTAACAACATTTTCTTCTTGGTAGGGACAATAGTCCCTTATGGCTTTGACCATATTTGTTATCCTGATGGGTTGGGGGTGTTACAATCATTCTCGTTCATTTTAAATTGCCAAAAGGCAATTATGGAGTGCAGGGGTGTGTACATTTTGAGAGGTCTGCTCTCAGACAGACTCCCTGCGCTCTGACATGGAACCATGTCCATTTTACAGCATGGCAGCGTGCCTTCTTACATATGCATGGCCCGCTGCCGTGCTGAACAGGAATGGTCCCTGCCATGCAGGAATAACTTTTTCCTGCATGGCTGCTTGCTGAATCCCAGGGATGGTGTTGATGTTTCTTTACTATATGAGTTTTCCTTTTAATATCCTATTTTTTACTGTAATTGCCTTTTTACTGAGGTTTATTTTTATTCATTGCATGTCGTTCTATACAGTTTTGTAAGATATTTGAAACCTGGTTTAGTTGTGTACTTTGATGTAGTGTTTTATTTAATAATATATGTTAATATGAATAACATTATTTTCATACAATTATTTTTTATAGAAATTGCTATTTATCTACCAACATGCTTTACAAATAAGTTAGAGTGACTAAAAGTACACAAGAAGCAAACTGAAACTGCAAGTTTTAGTTGTGAAAAATAATTGAGAAAACTTAATTGGGAATGTTATTCAGTCATTCATTTATTCTACAATTACCACTTACTCCAATCAAATGTTATTAGGTGACCGGAGCTTATCCCAACACACAACATACTATATGAGGCAAAGAAACTAATTTTTAGACAGGGCAAAAACCCATTGGAGGTTAGACGCACTCAAATGTGCAATTTGGAATTTTGCCGTTTCATCTACAGTGCATCTTTCAATGTGTGAAGAAATTAAAGCACCCATTAAAGAACAGTTAAATTAATGATGAACATACTCACACACTGGGCATCCAAGTCAAGAAATGAGCTGAAGAAACAAGTATTATAAGGCAGCAACCTTAACTATAGCAGAATGCTATTAAATATTGTCAAATTCACATTTAAGACATACCAACATTCTTTAATATTATGTTTCATTAATATGATTATCTGCTAAAGCTCTCATTTTTGTCTCTATTGCAGATGGGAATTTGTCCAGTATCTTCATATATGGTAGGATCATTGATGGATCACTCATAACATGTCACTGCAAATTTCATTTTAACTATTGCTTCCTATAATACTCTTGTTATAGTCCTGAAATGTCCTTACTTTCTGAACATGGATTACATTCATATATTTGCATATAATACTTATAGATTCATAGGGACATAGGTATATAGTAGGTGAACAACTGCTAGCACGTTTATTAGCCTAGCCTTGCGTAGGTTGTTATTTGCTGACTACCTCTATCCATCACAGGCATAGAACCCAGACCAAGAGTGAATTTCTGATTACCAATCCATTAGTTAAGTTGCACTAAAATAGGGATATTGAGGAATACTGCTTCACATGGATGAGGAGCTTGTTCTGGTAAATGGGAATTCACTAACAAACATATCATTCTCTCAAACATTTCCTATTTATGTCACAATCAAAATTTAGGTGTTTTAATCCAGTAGTTCTGATAATGTTTGTTTTGTGTATGTGCAAAAGGTTCATCAAAACAGGGTCCACAGATACCTTGCATGCCAGGCAAAGATGACCTCTCAGAAGTCTGTATGAAACTGAGTAAAGAGACAGGGCTTTGAGGCAATCAGTTCAGGACATTGAGTTTACTCCCTGTATTCTTTTTGTAAGAAGCTTTTGTGGACATTCCAGTTGCTGCATGTGTATGGTCAGGTACATACCAAAGGGGGCATTATACTCTATGGTGGGTCTGATGAGGGATGAGTGTTATGATGACTTCCATGGACCTAGAGGCCATGTCCTTGCTTAAAAGTTGAGCAACATACAAGGATTTTCTGACTCCCTCAGACAAATGCTGGTCGAAGGCTAGGTTACTATCTGCATGAGTTCCCAGATCCCTGACTAGTGAATCTACTTTTAAGGGTGTTTTATTGATGACACAGTTACCTGTGGTGGTAGACTTCCCAAAAGGTACTATAATACATTTCATGGTGTTGAGTTTTAAGCTATGGCTTTGGCACCAAACTTTTGTCTGCATTAGACCTTCATCTAGGTTGTTCTCATCTTGTGAGGATTCAATGACTGTTCCCAATTTGCAGTCAAATGTAAATCTGATTAGCCAAAGTCTTTGACATTGGCTTTGACATCCACGAAGTAGATGCCAAAGAAGGCTGGGCCTCACACAGATCCCTGGGGACTAAACTGGTGACCAGTCTCTTTGTTGAGGAGGCCTCACTAATTATAACTGCCTGGGTCCAATCAGTGAGCCAGCTAGCTATCCAGCATGTTATAAAGGGGTTTATACCTTGTTGTGTAAGTTTGTTGACAATAGCCTACTGGGGTATTGTATGAAATGCTTTAGCCAGCTCAAGATAGGCAGTATGCACTGTTTTCCCCTCAATCATTGTCTTTGTAATGTTTTCAAAAACGTTCAGCAGATTAATTAGCCCTCTTACGTACCTATTGACTTTGATGAGTGAATGTCTATTTTTAAGGGAATTACCCTTCTGATTTTTGCCATCATATTTTTTCTTTTGTTGTGTATACTGTTTAATTTGGTTGCCACCAGGGCAGTTTGTTTCTGGAGCTAGCCTTGGGTTTACTTCTAGTAGTTACAGCAGCCTCTATGCAGCCATAGACATGGTTTTACAGAGTTTCTGAAAGCAACTCAGCATAGGCTGCTGTGTTCTTTGGATTTGCAGGGTCACTTGAATTTTTACAAACCATCACTTAATAAAAAGTAATTTGGTTTGGAATAGATCTTGACTGTTACTGGGTTTAATGTGATTGTGGTGTAGATTTTGATTTCAAAGGTGACAGCTTTATGATCAGACTTTCCAGGGAGGATGAGACATTAGGGGTATGGTGGAGCTTTCTCCCATATTTGTAAGCCCAAGATCCAGTATGTTGGCACCTTTAGTGGGCAAATTCACTATTTTGTCTGGGCTGATTGTATTTATGAAGCCAGGGTTCCCTGTGCCTGTAGATTTGTATTCATGCAGGATTCCCATTTTATAGAAAAGTATTTAAAGTCTCCCATGAGCAGGGTGTTAGGTTGGATGATAAGCATCTCCAGTAGGTCTAAGTATGCGGTTTGAGTTTTTTGGGACATGGAATGTGAACTATAGCCTGGTAGGATATGGTATGGGAATTTGTCTATGGTGATCTGAATGTGGAGTAGCTCCAGCACATTATCCTGTCTGATCACCATAGAGGTATGCTTGTTACTGATGTATATTGAGACACCTCCTCCTTTAGTCCATGACTGTGCAGCTACTGGTCTTAAAGTGTGCAAGATACTGAAACCTTGCACTGCCAGGATGCTTTCTGCCACTTTAAACCATGACTCGGCAACTGCAGAGATGTTTATATTCTCAAGTATAAGGAGGGCTTGGAGGGAGAGTTGTTGTTTGTTTAGGCTCCTGGCATTGAGCAGTAGCACTGTGAGGTTCAGTTGAGCTGATTTTGCTATGTTGGTAGGTTTGTCAGCTTGGCATTGCCTAAAAAAGGCACTAAGGGGTGGATAAAATGTTAGCCATTATTTGAAAGCCTAGAGGGGAGAGGTGCAGACCATGTTTGGCAAAGCAATGTGGTCTATTAACCATGTCTTCCCAGGTTGACAAATTTTAGATTCCCCTTAGAATGAAACCAGAAAGACAGACAGTTTTTGAAATCAGTAATTCCTGTTCATATTGTGGTATCATCCTTGGTGATGGAAATATGCTGCTCAGTGTTAGGGTCATACCACTGTGAGGCACATAGTCTGAAAGCTCCATAAGGTCTTTCTTCATGTAGTCCAAGGAGGTACACCTCAGGTCATTTACACCTACATGGACTATGAAGGAATCATACTGGTACCTGTGGTATAATGACTCAAGGTTTGCTTAATTTGGCAGATTCTGGCTCCAAAGAAGAAACTAATAGTTATCTTTTCTTTTTTTCAGCCTGTTTAGAGGTGCATCAATATATCCTACAATGGAGTCCCCTATGATGAGACTCCTGGGAAGTGTATTTGCTTGCCTTATGGGCTCAGAGTTTGGGGCCCAATGAGAGCAACAGTATGTGTGGTGTTAGATGTTGTTTTTTCTGAGTGTCTTTGGACTTGCTGAGGCATAGCTTTGACAAGGGATAGTCTAGGTGATCTTTGTTGTTTGGGAAGATTGCTTTTATGTGCCTCAGCATAAGTTAGTCTATCTCTGTGTTGTCTGCTATGTGATTTGGGTGTTAAGTGCATGGTTTTGACAATCTGATGTGCATTTGTATGGAGAGCTTAGCCTCCAATGACATTGTGTAAGTGCACCTTGCAAATACTGTGTGTACTTCTTTAAGGATTAAGTGGTTTTCAGTAAACAGGAGACAATTGCTACATTGTCTCAAGATACCCATATCCACCCAGATGTCTACATAGAAGTTAGGAAATTGCATATCCATACTGTCCAGCCCTTTGATTTCTAAGATAAAAAAGGCTGGTGTATTGGGTGTAGAAGGCTATTAAGGGTGCTTTGTTGGTGCAGACTAATAAGGGTGCTTTATAATAGCAGATTGTGCTAAACAGTACTAAATTCTAAGTCTAATGTTTTCACAATACTGAATTTTACTAAATCTGTAGGTATTGCCACATGACTCCCAACTAGCTGCTCTAAACTTATTGATGCATAAAGTATTTGCTCTATATTGCCACTTTACAGGGTACAGTTTTATGGTCTGTTCTACAGTGACAATTTGCTTTCTATGTGTTTGCTACTGCACAGGGCACTGCTAACTGCTTTATGTCTTACAGCAGTGACAAGTTCACTCCTGAGCTAACATGACTCTGCAAACTCAGTGATGAAGTACAACAAAATTGGAATCTACTTCAACCTTGAAGCTAGAAGATATTTAACTAACTAATTAACCTTTATAAGCAATATTAGACAGTATAAAACTTAACCAATGAAGATACAACAAAACTCTTTAATTAATACCCATAAACAGTTCTGGAAAAAAGTCAACAAACTTGTTGTGTCTTTCGGCTTATCCCGGTTAGGGGTCGCCACAGCGGAACTCCGGTCCGCTAATGTTTGGTAGTGGATTTTTACATGCCAAGTTACCAGCCCTGACGCACAACCTTCAACAAAGGCACACCCATTCATGTATGCCTCCACACAGAAGATGCTCTAGCTGAGAATCGAACGGGACAATGTCTTACTGTGAGGCGACAACACTACCGCAGCACCACTACCGTGAAAAAAAAAAAAGTCAACAAACTAACAGGATAAAACAATCCTTTATCCAATCACAATACTTTAAGCACTTTCTCTCAATTTGATTTCCTCTTCAGAATTTAACAACCATTCCACACTGTGTTCTACCTGTTCTAGCACAACCTGTACTTCTAAGCCACTCACTTGCTTCCCTCTACTTTATTACAAACATATTAAAGGCAAAGAAATAAGGCCTTTTATTAAACAACTAAACATTTACAGACACCCTAGATCATATGGTCCCACCCCTGTCTCATCTTTCATTGCAGACAGTACCTTATTGCATCACTCCAATGCATATATATAATATCTGCCTAACAAAACTCTTTGACAGTTATATCAAAAGTATTAAGGATTTACTGGCTCCCAAAACAAATCAATCCATCCAAATTCTTTTATTACCATCCAGTGTCCAGCCTTCCTATGCTAGCTAAAATCTTAGAGAAACTAATCTACAATCAAAGTATATCTTATATCATAATTTACAACCTTATCTCATCCAAACACCATGGATTCTGGTCAGGTTACACTACCAGACATTTGGACCCTCAGACCAAATTCTCATATGGACAGACAAAGAGAAACTTACTGGTGATATATTTATTGATGTAACCAAGCTTTTGACCTAGTTGATCATGACTTAGTACTATACCACTTACCTGACATAGGCATTGGTCCAGATGTACAACCCTGGTTCTACAACAATCTAACCACCAAGTCTATATAAAAGAGAACTCTTCTCACATCTAGCTAAAATCAAACAAGAAGTACCAAATAGCTCCATCTCTGATTTCCTCCTCTTCTCCATCTACATACCCAAGCTACACTTGGAGCTATCCCGCCTTCTCCTACTTCCTCACACTAATGCTGTGGTCCTAATCCAGTGTAATTAATTGTTAACAATCCCTCAGAATGAAAGACAGGCTGATTGTCTCACTCTTGACAAAAAGAAAACAACTTTTTCTCATACCTTCATAAACAAAAATAATGCTATTTGAAACCACTCCAAAGCTAAACAAAAATTCCTCATCATAACTAATGCTTGATAGCAATGACACTGCTTTAGAAAATTGATTTAAATTAAAATGCCTAGGAATTTGGCTAGACCCTTCTAAGAAAGACTGCCAGAGAGCATTGGAGTTTGAAAATTTGAGACCATAAGAAAAAGAAGACAGATCTTTGTTTGACTGGGAGCCATTTTGCTTTTTGTAATGTTGTACAGTGGTGCTCATGCTTTGCGAGCATGTGATGAGTCTACAGATTCTGTTGGTGATTAACTGAATCATTCTGGACTATCTTTTTGAGGTATATAGTATTTATGGGTGTTGATATTCAACTTGAGACAGTAAAATTTCTTTGCTTACATGTGATAAGGTTGTTGCTTCAGGATTTGGCATCTTTCTCGGTTCAATGCCACTCTCTTACTTTCTTTAATGGCCAAGGCTGACTTTTACAGGACTTCAGTCATGCAATCCATCCATCTCTTTGCTGGATGTCCTTGTTTACTCTTGCTTTTTCCCCAGTCTCTCCCAAATCTACTTCACCAGATTGTTTCTATTTTCCTGCACATGTGCCTGGAGCTACGTTGGCTTCTGCTCTGATGTTCTACTTTCTTCATCAGTCTCACAGTGTGCATCCTACCATCTGTATCAGGCACTTCATCAACATCACCTCTAACTTACTCAACTGCTCTGCCTTCAATGTCCAAGTTGCACCACGTTTTTGTGCGTTACTTTATAAAAAGCAAAAATAATCCCACTAAATTGGTAGCCGGTTTAATCCTCTTTAAACAGTTGTAGGTATATCACCTGTCAACTAAAGTCTAAACCTCATGTTAACATAAGCAGTTTTTTAACGGATATATTTATCTGTCTCATATACCATAGGTCTGTAACACACGCTGAATGTGTTCTAAATGAGTATTACCAAACACCTTTTCAATATCACAAAAAAATCAATCTTCCATCTGTGTGGTCTCTGCTATTATTTCTTCAACAAAAAGCAACATTTCTAGAACTTTCAACCTTTCATTATATAAATTCTTTTTGTACAATCTGGAATAAATATTCCTAACTTTCCTTCAATTTTCATCAAGCATCTATAATCTCAATTACACAGAGTACTAGCTGTCAAGTTTTGTATAATCAACTTATCCCCATTTTTTCAAGTAAATTTGAAAAGTGTTTCCCATTAGTCTTTTATATGCATTTTAAATCAGAGCTAACCAAGCAATACTTCCAAAGAAACTTTATTTTCCTTTGTAGGCATAGCATTATAAAAATATGTGCATGGTTGCCATGTGTGATAAAAGTGAAACTTCTATAAGGAAGTGCAAAGGAAAGCAAGTGGTACAATACAGTATAAGCTCCTTCACACTTCCTTAGAGACGTTTCCTTTCTACCATGTGTGGCAACCACACACTTTTTTTGAATGGAGACTCTTGAACCTACAACCTTAGGTCAGTTTCCTTTTTCTTGGTCACTCACCTGCTGCAACTAACTCTACCACATTTATCAACTATTGCTGATTTTCTTTTGCCATTTCCCACCCCAGTCATCCAACCTTTTCTCCCAGGTAAGTCTGCATTGTCTAAATATCTGCAACATACCAGAATGGTCTGCTTCACACTTTCTACATTTGAGATCTTTCCCTCCACAATCTGTCTGCTGTATAGTGCCATTATATATAATATATCGCACTAGTGGAACCATATGTGGCCCAGCTCACTCAATGTGCTGCATACATATATGGCCTCCTACCACAAATACTTGACCATCCAATATTTTCCTTTCACTCAGTGACCCTTTCTTTTTAGTATTTCGTCTCTCTACCTTTACCTTACAAAATCTCCTTAGTTTAACCTATCTACAAACATCACTTTGCCAAAGTATAGAGAATGAAGCTGGTATTGTGCTATATATGAATGTTCAAAATCTCCTTTTTTGTAAAGCATTTTTTGTTATGTACCGATTCTTGCATAACTTCATCTCTTAGTTTTCTATACTGCACTATAACTTTCTTTACAGCAGTGTAACATCTTCCATCACCTTCCATTCTCCTCAGGATGCCACTGCCATCTTGTACATCTACTCTTCTTTGCTTGCTCTCACTCTTACACTTTCACTAATCACTGTCAGTGTGTGTGTGTGTGTGTGTGTGTGTGTGTGTGTGTGTGTGTGTGTGTGTGTGTGTGTGTGTGTGTGTGTGTGTGTGTGTGTGTGTGTGTGTAATCACTCACTCACTCTCAGTCTTCATTCTCAGTGTGTGTGTGTGTGTGTGTGTGTGTGTGTGTGTGTGTGTGTGTGTGTGTGTGTGTGTGTGTGTGTATGTATGTGTGTGTGTGTGGGTGCCAGGGATCCATTGTTAGCTTGCTCTAAATCTTCACTCTCACCCTCTGTGTTTGTGTGTGTGTGTGTGTGTGTGTGTGTGTGTGTGTGTGTGTGTGTGTGTGTGTGTGTGTGTGTGTGTGTGTGTGTGTGTGTGTGCATGTGTGTGTCTGTGTGTATGGCTGCCAGGGATCCATTGCTAGCTCACTCTCACTCTTCCACTCTCACTCTTCACTGTGTGTGTGTGTGTGTGTGTGTGTGTGTGTGTGTGTGTGTGTGTGTGTGTGTGGGGGGGGGTTCGCTCACTCACTCTCACGCTTCACTCTGTGTGTGTGTGTGTGTGTGTGTGTGTGTGTGTGTGTGTGTGTGTGTGTGCATGTGCGTGTGTGTGTGTATGTGTGTGGGTTCGCTCACTCACTCTCACTCTCCACTGTGTCTGTGTGCATATGTGTGCATGTTTTTGTGTGTGTGTGTGTGTGTGTGTGAGTGTGTGTGTGTGTGTGTGTGTGTGTGTGTGTGTGTGTGTCTATGCTGCTAACTGCTGCTTCCAGGGATCTCCATAGGTGCCGGAAGCTGTTGAAGCTTGGGGGTGGGGGGGCAGAGGGTGAGAGCGGCACTTAGTGATCTAAAAAGGGCAATTTTTTTAAACTATTTACTACCACAAAATAGGTTTACTTGGAGGACATTTTAAGCTTTGCCAATTCCCTTTTGGTGCTTGAATTAACATTTTCTGATTGGTCTTATGGAGTGAAAAGAAGAAGTGAAGATATGCAAACAAAAGCAATAAATGACACAGACTAATTGTTCTATAGTGCAGTAAACAATAAAAATGGGGCAGTGTTTTTGAATAATATTAATGGACATTAAAGCAGAAACTCAAGACAGCGGGTAAGCCGAAAAGTCAGAATCAAAAGTAAATATATTTGCTCATTGTAACAGCTGGAATGGATAGGAGTGGAAAGAAGACGTGAAGATATGCAAACAAAAGCAATAAATGACACAAACATTGTTTTCTACTGCAGTAAACAATAAAAATTGGGCAGCATTTCGGAATAATATTAGTGGACCTTAAAGGAGGAAGCCAAGACAGAGGGTAAGCTGAAAAGTCAGAATAAAAAGTAAATATACTTGCTCATTGAAACAGCTGGAATGGATAGAAGTCAAATATATGTAAGGATGTAAAATGATAAAAGTATTTCAGAAGACAGATCAAAGAAAGGGAGATGAATGTTTAGTAACAGTATTGGGAGGCAGAGAAAGAGACGGACTACTAGAAACACTGATAAAAGAAAAAGTTAACAGTCAATACTGAAAAAATCTGAATGTATAACTGTGGTAGCCTGGATTTGTATGTATGCAGTATTGGTGGCTTGTGTATGCCTGTGTGATGGGAAAAAAACTATGCAAATATGTAGGTGCCATTTCGAAACAGTCCTGATTTTCACTGCTGTGAGGTCAGTGTAGAACAAAGTACTCAGTTAGAATGGCTGTATAGGGAAAAAAAGTAACAAGAAAAAAAGTAGCTTACATATGGCTGCAATAGTACTCAAATTACTTTAATATTAGTTAATACTAAGGTATCACCGTTCTATCCATAGGAACAATAATCAGACATCCATGTCAGGAACTGGTACTGGTATTTAAACATTTTTATTTTATTTTCATTCAGTAATGCAGAGAGGCAATATAATATTACACAACATAATAAACACATCTGGCATATTGTAGATGAAAGTAAAACTCTTTACGCAGACTATTTTATACAATGAAATGTAACTTAAAAAACACATGGTGTAAAACAGTGCAAACTAAAGGACCCCAGGCTGAAACCAAAATGTGCAGCCTGGAATTAATCATAAAAGTGGTCAAACTGTAAACAGACAGATAACAGAGGGAAAATTTATCTGATCGCTTACAAATTATGCCCACCTTTAAAACTGCCTGTTTTGTATGCTGAATAGAAAGCAGAAGTGCTATCAAAAACAACAGCAAGCTTTAAGGTTTGCAATGGAAATTTAGAGGAGTAAACTCACAAGATAATTCAGTTAAGGTTATTTCTTTGTTACAGTTTCAAAAAACAGTGCTCCAGTGGATCACATTATTGACTATAGCTGCCCAGATTTACTAGAAAATTAGACATTTAAGAAGGGAAAGAACAGAAATGTGTGGACAAAGCAGGGATCTGGCACCAGCTACTTAAACACACACACACACACACACATGCACATGCACACACACACACACACACACACACACACACACACACACACACACACACACACACACACACACACACATACCACTAGCTACTTAAACACACACACATCACCGCCACCAGCTGCTTAAACACGCACAAACACACACACACACACACACACACACACACACACACACACACACACACACACACACACACACACACACACACCACCAGCAACATAAACTATTTACATAAACGGAGCACCAGCTACTTAAATTATTTACATAAATGGAGCATCAGCTACTTAAACTGTTTGCATAAAAAGAGCACACCTACTTAAACTGTTTACATAAATGGAGCACCATCTACTTAAACTGTTTACACAAATAGAGTTACGTAGCACAAGCTACTTCAACTGTTTACAAAAAAGGGGAGTACCAGCTACTTAAACTGTTTACATAAACAGAGCACCGGCTACTTAAGCTGTTTAAATAAACAGAGCACCAGCTACTTAAACTATTTACATAAACAGACCACCAGCTACTTAAACTATTTACATAAATGGAGCGCCAGCTACTTAAACTATTTACATTACATAAATGGAGCGCAGCTACTTAAACTATTTGCATAAATGGAGGAGCACCAGCTACTTAAACTATTTACATAAACAGAGCACCAGATACTTCAACTGTTTACATAAACAGAGTTACAGAGCACCAGCTACTTTAATTTACATAAAAGGAGCACCACCTACTTAAACTGTTTACATAAATGGAGCATCAGCTACTTAAATGCAAAATTAAACAAAGCACCAACTACTGAATAAATAAATGGGCAGCCTTGTGGGAAACGCATAAATAAACCTCTCCTTACTGTGGCTGATCTGCTTGATGTGATCAGGTATTTGCTTCTGTGCACGTTTGTGTTTAAATAGCATGCGAAGCACGCATGAGTCCTTACAGGTCTTGCAGCTGTAAAAGTGGGAGTTGTTCCCTACTCCTCACCCTATGGCTCTGGCGCCTATGGGGATCTCTCACTGTCAGTGTGTGTGTGTGTGTGTGTGTGTGTGTGTGTGTCACACACCACCAGCTACTTAAACACACACACACACACACACACACACACACACACACACACACACACACACATAAACGCATGCACGCGCGCACACACACACACACACGCACACACACACACACACACACACACACACACACACACACACACACACACACACACACACACACACACACCACCACCACCAGCAACTTAAACTATTTACATAAAAAAAGCACCAGCTACTTAAACCATTTACATAAATGGAGCACCAGCTACTTAAACTGTTTACATAAATGGAGCACCAGCTACTTAAACTATTTACATAAATGGAGCACCAGCTACTTAAACTGTTTACATAAGCAGAGTTACGGAGCACCAGGTACTTAAACTATTTACATAAATGGAGCACTGGCTACTTAAACTGTTTATATAAACAGAGCACCAGTTACTTAAACTATTTATATAAGCAGAGCACCAGCTACTTAAACTATTTACATAAATGGAGTGACAGCTACTTAAACTATTGACATAAATGGAGCATCAGCTACTTAAACTATTTACATTACATAAAAGGAAAGCCAGCTACTTAAACTATTTACATAAATGAAGGAGCACCAGCTACTTAAACTATTTACATAAACGGAGCACCAGCTAGTTAAACACATACTTAAACAAAGTACCAGCTACTGAATAAATAAATGGACAGCCTTGGGGCAAACACATAAATAAACCTCTCCTTACCATAGATGATCTGCTTGATGTGATCAGGTAGCTGTTTCCGTGTACTTTTGTGTTTAAATAGCATGTGACACATGCATGAGTCCTTATAGGTCTTGCAGCTGTAAAAGTGGGGGGGTGCTCCCCCCCTCACCCTATGGTTCCAGCACCTATGGGGATCTCTCACTGTCAGTCTTCACTGTCAGCGTGTGTGTGTGTGTGTGTGTGTGTGTGTGTGTGTGTGTGTGTGTGTGTGTGTGTGTGCGTTTGAAAAACTGAAGTACAGTACGGAAGTCATACTCTGCCCTTAGTGGGTGGAGTTTGATTTCCCTACTTCCGTTTCACTCCAAGTACTCACACCATCCCATAAGAAGTTTCACTTTAAAAAAGAAGTTCCTTTTCCACCTGGTCTTGATAAACTGTGTGCATTAAGAATGTAGAATACCATATCAAATTCTGATAGAGAAACAGAGTTATTGTTTTCCTGCTGTTGTTCCTAAGAAAATTGTTTCACTGTCCTGTTAATATATAACAATGCAGAACCACACATATTCCATATATTCACGAACAGCCTCCATGTGAGTTCCACTTGAATTATATGCTGTACCTTTTTTATTCCCGAGATGTTTGATACACCCTTCCATATAACACACAGTCCTAGAAAAGGTGAAACTTCTTTTTTTTGTCTTTTTATTTCCCTTCTGATAATAACATCAGCCCCATATTAATACTTTTGAGACTAATTACCCTCATAAAGTGATCTTTCCTTCCCTTGACATTCCAAAGCATTTTTTCTTTCAACTGAAATTCTTAACCATTTCCTAATAATCTTTGTAATTTATAGAATAGCTGCTCATAACCGAAACAATCTTTTTTTTTAATTACACCTTAAATCGAACTCACCAGTACTCCAAAGTTGCATAAAATGGTCTTATGATTAAATTATCACATCATATTCTCTTTAATGTGCTGTAAGTGTCTTGTGTGCGTGTGTTTGTGTTACCTCACTTGCCCGTCAACCTTTGAACTTCTTTCTAAAGTAATTTAACTGTCAGCATGATCAAAGAATCCCACTGGGTTGTTTACTGTCTTCAATTTCCTTCACACCAAAAATAAAAATGAAATAATCAATTTCTGCTTAAAGTAAAAAGTTGCTGCCTATCCAATAAATTCAATGAGACAAAAAACATTACTTTTATAGTTAATATCAGAAACTAACACAAATTCACGACTTTCCCTGTTGACACATAGAACAGCATATATCTACATTTTTAAGTAAGAGAGCATTAATGGAACATTCTGCAATAATCTTTCAAGCTCTATCCTTTACAACAGTGTGAAAAAACAATGATCTAATAAACAAAATGTGTCAGAAGTAAGAGCCATATGACATTCCAAAATAGCTCACCTACACAATCCACAGTTTATGCTCTTAATGCTTACTAAAATGTTAGTCAAATTAATCCTTTCATTTTTTGAATTATCCCCAGATGTATCTCCTTAGCCTTTAGTTTTCTTTTACAAAGAGAAGGTCTGTGTGAATGACTCCTCAGATCTAGAAATCTACTAAATGCCAACATTCACTCTGCCCTCTATCAGACTATAACCCTCCCCTCAGTGACTTGTACTTCCACTTCATAATCTTTATTCCTTCATTTTTTTAGACACACATTCTTTAATTGTATATTTTCATCTTGCTGTAGCACAAAACCTTACTCACTCGATCCCATCCTATCTTCATCCTCACATCCTTAGCAAAATTCTAGAGAAAATCATCCACACTCAATTTACTTGGTACATTTATAAGTACAACCTGCTTTCCAACCAACAACATATGATTTCGGCTTAACTGAGTATCCTGACTGTATCATGAACTTTTACCAATGAGAACCTCTTAGGGATGGAAAAAGGTCAAGTGTCATTTACCATTTTCATTGACTTTCCCAAAACATTCAACATGCTATGAGATCACCTACTGCAAACAGGCATCAGGCCGGGTGCCTTGCCATGGTTTATCTGTCAAATTATTACTTTAGTGTCAAGGTCCATTCCTCCTCTTCCCCTTTAGCAAAACTAAAACAGAATGTTGCACAAAGTTTTATACTTCCTGTGCTCCTTTTCTACATCTACACCAACAAGCTGCACCTAGATCTACTTAACCTTACTTTATAACGATGACATGGTGCTGTATTGCTCAAATAAATGCCCTCAAAGTATTACAACAACTACAGTCTATCTTCCACGCTCTCATAGACTGGATCAGTAACAGACATTATTACACAGTTAATCCAAAACAAAAACTATGCCTCCCAGTGCAAAATGCAACTTGGGCAAAACAGCCATTACATTACACATTTCTGATCACAGCAATACTGCACCATAAAAGACTACCTCTGTTAAATACCAGTGTCTCCGGCTTGATCCATGTCTCTCTTTCTCCCTTCTCTTAGAAAACACAAGTAAGATTAGCCCTCTTCTAATCTGGCAAAATACAGCAAAATAGTCTTCCCCTTCCTCTCAAATGTTTCCTGAATAGCAATACATAAAAACATTTTATTCTACCAGCTAGAATACTGCCTTCCCTTAATAGTATAGTCATCAAAAAGAAACTACATATTCAAACACTAATAAAATCTACAGGTTCATAACACTTTCACCAAAACAAGAGGACCTCTGCAAATGCCTACCAAAAAAAAGGCTCCCAGTCAAACAAAGGGCAGTCCTAATGTTCTGTTCACAACTACTCAAGCTCCTACAGAACCAAATGTTCTTACCACTGGTAGCCGAATTAACCACAGAATCCCCATCTTACAACCTTATAGACATAAATAATTAAGGACATACATTACAGAGCCCTAAAACAAAACTACATTGCACAGTTTTCCCTCTACTAGTCCTTAAACTTTAGGAATCTATCTCATCCTACCTTAAAGAAATAACCTCTTACCCAACATTTATTCTCAACTAAAAAATGCACCCCATAAAACAGTTAAGTAGCAAAGCCATGCCTCTATTCACCCAACCTAGTTAGACTAGTCTGCAGACAATCATTCCCAGTCTCTCAGCTTTCACCCTTTCATTCATAGTGATACACCAGTCTCTATGGTTGTAATATAGATAACTGTACATATATCTTTCAAATGAATGCCTATTTTGTACACAACTGTACACATATGCAAATATAATCTCAACCTTTTGTCTTTTAAAATTTTACATTTTGAATCTTTGTAATTGTCACTTTGCATGTCTACTGTATTATTGTACTCTACCCAGTTAACAAATTTGGATAAATCAATAAATACAAATAATCATTTATTTTTCTGTATACCTAAATTTGGTTCTACAAAAGTTTCTTTTATAACAGTGACATGTAGCACTTCATTTGGTCTGGTAAACTTCTGCATATGCTCAACTATTTTTTTGTCTCCGTTGAATATTCCACTATTAAACACCATTTATGTTGCATTTTGAGTAACTAGGTTTATTGTGCTGAGTGGAATTCTCCAATTTCCAGTTATCAGCACATTGTTTTTTTTTTCATAAGTGTGTTCACCAACCAAATGTTCAAAACAGCCACATAAATGATATTAGCCATAGCATAGCAGGAGAAAGCCCTGACAGCATTACAAATGACTCATGTTTAGTGTCTCAGGTACCTTTAGCAGCTGTGAAGGGAAAATGGTGGTGAGTGGTAATGCTGGCTTGCCCATCCTTGATGTAAGGAGGCAACTCTGGCTTGTCATATGGGTTATACTTAGCAGGACTACTAGTCAATTAGCAATGTTCTAAGCCTGGCAAACCCATGCCACCATTAGTGGCATTCTCAGTATACAGCCAACAGAAAATTGACATTTGGAGACAAGCCTTCCCTTGGGATACAGTGATGATGGGCTCATGAGGGAAAGGGATATTGTTCCAAAATAAGATGAAAGACTACCACCCAGGAACAACAAACTGGGCTTCAACATATTAGCTGACTAATGAAGAAAAATGGAGGATTGATAGAGATTCCTGGCAGCAACAAAATGGTCAGGCTCTCAATTATTCTGGAAATAGCTAGTTTACTTTCCACTGGATGGGATGGGCTAATTGGTTGATGGTAGATTAGCCATTAGACAATGATCTTGCGAAATAACAAAACATAAATAATAGGATTTAGCTGACCACAGTATTTTACAGTAGCCCTATGATCCTGCACTGTTATCAAACTAGGAAAATATTCAACAAGTCCATCAACTTTGCTTAGTTTATTTTATGCTGTCAAGTCTCAGTTAGAATAGCTTTTATCACATCAGCAATCAGTTCAGTTATATGAAACAGTACCACTTGCCTATGTTTGATATTAAGATTATTGGCAGTCACAACATAATTGTTTAAAGGAATGCTATTTTTCTTGTCATTATAAAGAGTCAAAAACTTTTGTACTAAATCAAACATCTCAAAAACAACTTCACAAAAATGCCCATTGTCAAAATGAACGAGGGCATGCACATCTCGTAAAGAAATACCCAATAGTGAAATCACCCTGTCCAAAAATCATAACTGTTTATGGGACTATGGTACCTATGCAGAACCTCTGCCACAGATTTCCAAAGTGAGGCAACTAATTTAAAACAGCAATCACTACAGTACACAGCAGCAACATAAGTGTTTTGTGAAAGAAATATCATGAAAATTGACTGCAGAAGTTTTCAAACTGTAACCATTCTCAGTGGAAGAAATATCTCTCAAAGGCTCTGTTTCCTCTCATGAAGTATGAGAAACTGGAGAAATACGCAATAACACTGGATGGCATCTGCCCATTGCTTCCCTCCAAGAAAGCTTAAATCCATGTTCTTGTTCTTTGTTATCTGATCTTGTTCTTTGTTATCAATCATTTTACCATATCAACACCTATGTGGTATGGAATGTTGCATCTCTTATAGCCTACACATATACTTGCATTCCATAGCATTTTCTGATAAATCAGCTTAAAAAATATAAGATGATTAAGGCTTTTTTCACTACAGGGCATCCTGGATTAATAATCTTAGTGTCATTTTATCAATAAATCATCACCCTTTCAAATTTTGCCTACTATAAGCTGGTAAGTCACTTAGTTAATAAGTTAGACCAAAGAAAGGTCTGGACACCATAAGGAACTATGTTAACTGGAAGTATACAAAAAGGCACTATAGGGTTGAATGAGCTAAATAATGCGACATCTACTAGACCACCAGATGATAACTGTGATATAAGCATGGAAGACTTAACACCTCCTTCATGTACAAATATATTAACCACAATATCATTTGCCACAAGTGCATTCTTGACATCCATTTCATAACTATTTTGCCCATTCATCATCCTTGTGCCAGAAGTGATACAATTCCTATGGAGTACAAATATGTTTTTTTATTAACACATACTTGAATACATCACAGTTATACCACAATCCATCATAATTTTAAATAATCTCAAAAAAATAATAAATAAATGAAACCATCAAAAATGCAATTCCTTATGTCTACTAAATTTATCCACTAGTCTTTTTGCATTAACTAATTCTTAACCCCACTTGCTATATCAGCTGTACCCTACCTTTGTTCTTGCTTACCAAGTGTTATATGTCATCACTGTGCACATTTAAATTAGTTTTCATGATTTTCATACCCAGGATAATATCCATTTTTTTCATTTATTAATATCATGGATGTATTCATAAATTTACATGTTTCTATCTTTATCAAATGTCCCTTAATCTTTTAGCTGTTGGAACTTCTAAGAAAATATACTCTATTGTTTTTTTTTTTTTTCAACTTCATATTTCACGTTTGGCCTTTCAGTCTGCTCTTAAGCCATTAGTTCTTTATTGGTAGTTGATGCAAAACTGGCTTCCACATAAAATCATTCCCATTTCCCACATAATAAAGATATTTATATCTTCTCCTTAATAAAAACATTAATTTCCTTACTCTCATTTTTATAGGAATCTACACAGAAGAACATTTCAATTATTTTTATAGTATTTTCTTTTATCTTTATCAATACCTTCCTCTTTCATTTCATTATCTTTCTTATAAAGGCAAGTCCAACTACTTCCTTCTGATTTTTTACTAATTGTATTTCCTATTCTTTTTAAAACTTGTTTGTATTTTAAATAAACAGCCATACCTTCACTATAAAATGATATTCCCTACAAAATCCAAAATGCATGTAATGATACTAAAACTATGGGGTTAATTAAATTAAAACCCTCTTTTTGTGTTTTATTATGTGGTATCTTTATTTAATAGAGTACAAATAGAATGCTGTATTTTGAAAACAATACACCTGTAGCAATTCATTCTCCAACATCGCTGAAAATACACTAGAGCTCTTGAATATGACAAATTTCCTAATACCATTTCATGACTTTAGTATACTTTGTTTATGAATGCTAATTTAAATACCTGCCATAACCTGTGTATCTCCCTTATCTCTTCCAATAATGACTCTTGTCTCTTTCAACTGCTACATTTTTTACTTACTACATCAGTGTTATCAAAACTCACAAATATAAACATTCATCATTCATAATGTCCCCAAAATCTTTACTGCTTCCTATTTATTCTTATTTATATGTATGGTAGCATTTTGTGTTTCTTTCATCACTTCAACTATCTATTTAATAGTTTTGCTATAAGCACCACATTGCAGACATGTCCCAGTTTTTATCATTATTCTCATCAAGTCTTTGTAAACAAACTATCTTTCCTTTCCACATTACTAATTATAGCATATACTGTCAAAACAGCTACTATACTGCTTAAAGGGCATACTTGTCTTACCACGTTTGTACTTTAATGTTTTCACTCAGCCAACCATTCAGTATTACCCTTACAGCATTTCTTTTATATGAACTTGTCATAAAATCAGTAATCATTTTAACTACCCAATACACATTCAAGATTTTCCAGAAATGTTCCTTTGACAAAATATGAAATGCTTTTTATCACATCATAGTATCCTTACTTTCTCTATTTCTAAGTTCACAGTTTATTTATTTTCCGTTTATTCCATAAACTTTTTCAAACCACACACCACTGAATACTTCTTCAAACCTAGCTTGTATGATTCTCATGAAAAACATTGGTCTGTAGTTTTAATGTCTATTTTATCACTTTATCATATTAATTAAGCCAGGTGAGACATTCAAGTACTCTCGCAGCCTATATTAATATCATACCACTGCTTATATCTGCAACAATATCCACCAACTTTGCTGATTCCTGTAACATGACTCATATAGCTTATCACTCAGCTATTACACCTCCTAAGCATGTGAAAATTTTAAGTACCTAGTCTCTAATTAATTCCTTTATCTGCTTTGCATCCACTGCATGAAGTGTCCTATATAAATGTTGCTAGCTGAAAACATACTCAAATGGAATGTTCTCTTATATATACTCTGTATTCTTGTATAATATCTTTGATTTGAGAATGACTACTTATGTAGGGCTGTGGTGGTGCAGCGGTTAGAATTGTCACCTCACAGCAAGAGATTCCCGGTTGGAGCCCCTTCTGTGCAGAGTCTGCATGTCATCCCCATGGATGAGTGAATTTAAAGACATGTAGGTAGGGGCATGGGTGTGCCTTTTTTGAAGGTTGGGTACTGGGCTGGCAACTCAATACAATAAAAATTCTCTGCCAATCATTAGCGGATTGGAGTTCTGCTGTAGTGACCCCTAACTGGGAAAAGCCGAAAGACTTATGTACTGTTATTTTTCACCAGTTGTATAAGCTGCCAATAATATGTACTAAATGTCTTTATTAATGTAAATTCTGTATTGTATGTGAAATGTATTATACGTAGAGCTATTCTCCCCGGGACTCCACTGAAAATGGACACTTCTGGCCCAGCTGGACCATCCTGGTAAACAAATGCAAATAAACTAAAACAATAAATAAAAAAATAATAAATAATTCTACTATGCATTTATATACTTTATTATTTTCTAACCTTTTTTTTTCCTTCATTCATTGAACAGTTTTACAAATATTTATTTTTGTTCCCCTGACCATTTTATT
Source organism: Protopterus annectens (assembly GCF_019279795.1). Classification (NCBI taxonomy): domain Eukaryota; kingdom Metazoa; phylum Chordata; order Ceratodontiformes; family Protopteridae; genus Protopterus; species Protopterus annectens. Next base: position 14,461,118 of record NC_056734.1, read on the forward strand.
ATGAAAACTATAACCCATGTCAGCTACTACAGGTGCAGACTTTCATTCACTTTTCCTAAAACTAATTCCATTTGTCAGAATATCCCCAGGATTCATGAATGGCCGATTTCCATGCAGGAACAGTGTAGGAGCTCTTCACTGTTCCTGCACGGAAAGCCGTGCGGGATGCAAATCACCTCATTTGCTTGTAAAAAACATGCAAATTAGGTGATTTTGTGATCCATGAAGGTGGCCCAACTCCGTGCAGGATCGGTGTCAGAGCAGAAATGTATTCAGTTAGTAAATGAATACATTTCTGCATCTGAACAAACAGAGGCAGGACAGCTCATGGAAAGTATATATTACAGTCAAACATGCATGCCAATGGCTAAATATAAGGCCATTGGCATTAATAACAAGTTTTATTTTTTTTTAAATTAAACTTTTTTTTTGGGGGGGGGGTGATCACAGCTGTTTAAGCTTAGGGCAGTGGCGCACAAACGGGATTGTGCCGAAAATAAAAAAAAAATTGAGAAAAGTCCATTTTAAGTTAATTCTGCATTTTGTCATTATAGTCAATGGCATGCAGAATGTAAACATTACCACGGATCATTGGTTGTCAAGGGGAAAGGGACAGCTTAAGTGCAGTAACTAATGACTTACACATTGGGTTATGCAAATGAGGGGAGTTTGACTGAATCACAGATTTAATCAAAGTGTCAGCTTGTACCTAACTGTGTAGTTGCAGCAATACAAGTGTGCAAGTGTAAAAGTTGAATGACTTCATAAGGGGGTGTGTCATGCCTTCTGTAAGCACATTTGAGCTCTGTGGCCTGTGTTTGTCCTTAACTAAGCACAGCTAAGTAAGGGGGTGAGTCAGATGTGCCTGAGCACTGTGTCTGAAGACTAAACGGATGTGCGCGCTGCGCACTGGAATTTAAACAAAAACAAAAAAAAGTGGAAATGGCAGCACTGTTTACATTTGAGCACTAGGTATGTGTGGCACACTTCAGGGCTTAAATAAGGAGGAACTGGAAAGGGGAAACAGCACTAGGAAGGCAATCAAGGAGAACTAGCATAGCTGGCAGGTGAAATGTATCAGAATAAGCCGATTACACATGCAGCAGCCCAGCACACTAATATAAACTATGCAAACACCCTACACACTGTTTTTTCCTACAAACTCTACACCATCGGTGTACACAGATGGAGGATTTTTAATTGGCAAAACTAACTAAAGATGTTAGAGGCTGCTGATGCTTTACTCCATCACTATGTGCCGGAGATTGAGGGTGGTGAGGAGGAGAATGCTGACAGCTGACCCACAGTGAGGAGGAGGAGAAGAGTGTACAGACCCAGGGTAACCTACCAGGGCCTACATGAGCTGGAGATAGTAAAATGCTATAGGGTGGACAGAGACATTCTACAGCAAATCAGTGAGCTGTGCCAGCCACGCCTTACACACAGAACTAATAAGAGGGAACCCATCCCAGTGGATGCCAAGGTATGTCTAGGCTTAAGAATAGTAGCCACAGGTACCTTCCAAAGACCAACTGGGGATATCATGGTGGTCTCACAGGCATCAGCATCCAGAGTACTTCGCCAGTTACTGGATGCCATGACACAACATGCCAATGAGCACATGTATTTCCCCACTGTCCGTGAGGTGCTGAGCACACGTATGTGTCTCTTCCACCGTAGAGCAGAATACCCTGAGGTAGTTGGTGCTGTAGCCTGCATGCACATCCACATCAAAGCATCACCTTGTGAGTGAGGCAGGGTCTACATAAACTGCAAGGGCTTCCTCTCTATCAACTGCCAGGTCATGTGCAATGCCTAGGACATTATTATGAATGTGTTTACTGGAAGCCCTGGAAGCCATCATGACTTCCACATCTGGCATTGCTCACAGCTGTATCAGGCGTTTGCCAGGGGGGACATCCCATATGGCCATCTAGTGAGGGATGTTGGCTATGTCCTGGAGCCGTGGTTGATGAAACCGATCAGAAATGCACACACACCTGAACAAGAACACCATAATGAGGCACATGCACAAACCACTATCATTGTAGAGTGTGTGTTTGGGATGCTCAAGTCACAGTTCCGCTGCCTTGACATATCCGGTGGAGCCTTGCAGTACTCTCCAGCTACATGTACACAAATGTTCATAGTATGTGCCATGCTACACAATATGATCCTGTAGAAACAGCTGCAGCAGGAACAGCATGGGGCAGAGCCACACAGCCCCCTACCATTGCCAAGGCCAGAAGTGGCACAGAGGAACTCGGAGGAGGAACATCCTGAGCCTGTCTCTGTAGGCAGAAGGAGGTGTGCACAATATGCCCAGGCCTTGGCAAAGAGGCAACGTATGGCACACACACTGACACTGTAGGGACCCAGGAACTTATACCTCTCTCCGACTTGTATATACAGCAAAGGGTATGCCAAACATGATACTACCTGAGCTTTACCATATATAGGGAGTATACTATGTGCATCCAACATAGTCAGCCCTCCAGCACTGTCCTCAATACTGGTCCAGCAACAAGGTAAGTCACTCTACCTGTCAATTACTGAATTGAGGTGCATGTTCTCATACTTGTATGTATGATATGGATGCAAGCATGCAAGGGAATTGGGTGGCTGAATGGGATAGCAGCAGACAGCTATATGGGACAGGAGGAAATTCATAACAAATACTGGTGTCTACATACTAGACAGCACTACACAAGGTGACAACCCCCACTGCAGTACATGTGATGGCCCAAAGAACTGCGGGTGAAAATAGGTCACACACATGGATGTCAATGAGGGTCACATATCCACCACCAGCCTCACCCAGCAGGACAGGTGTAGATGACTATGAAGAAAGCCTAGCTAAGGCCCACAAATGATAGCAATGGTGAACACCCCCCACCACCACCACCACCACCAGACCTACACAGACATACAACAACAGGTCTGGCAGTTGCATTCCAGTTCTGAATGGTAAGAAGTCTGAAAGTGAAATGTATGCCATTAAGATCTAACATGTATACTCTACTGATATGCCTCCTGTTTGCATGATAGGTCACAATACAATATAAAATGGAAGCCAACAGAGTAGCTGAAATATCAGTACAGTCATTTCAAATGTTGAAGTCTGCAGGTGTGCACATTTCCCCCCACAATCCCATATAGAAATGCAGTAACAGATGGCCTGCAGTACTCTCAAATGGCCTACAGTCCTCTGGCAAAGGCCCATGCCTCACCCATAGTGTCAATGTACAGAATGTCAGGGGATCCCAACTAACAACCTAACACAGTAAACAGAAAACAAATGCAAGCCCATGTTGACAAACGCCAGTAGCATGCCTCTCCATGTCCTACTACAAGGACTGTGGATCAGGCCATAAATACTACTGGGATAAAGGCACAACTATAAGGATACCTCTGAGATATTGCTTACATAATGTTAGGTGGAGGAGAGAATAACAGAGTGGGGGTATAGAAGCATGGATGTCATGGAGTGTGTGAAGTCTGAAACTCTAATGTCCACCCATACTACTCTCAAATGCAAACCCATGAATGAATAGCCACAAAACCACTGGTAAACCACAATTTGAATGTAAGCCGACCAGCTATATGAGTCCTGCCTCTCATTAACCTGGGTGTATCTGTATAGCTGAGAGGTATGACCCCAGCAGGATATGGCCATTCCATGAAGTTGAGAAAAGCAAAAGGAGGGGAAACCTCAGCCAGCATACAAACAAGGTGCTGGACCATTTACACAGAACCAGCAGTCTATTGTCTGTAGCTAGCCCTCCACAATGGCAGGTGCGTGGCAGAATGTGTAGTATATATGCCTCAGAATATTAGTCTCAGCTTCATTCATCTTGTATTTCCTGGTAAATAACTGTGAGCAAAAAATGATAACTATCAGTAGTTTATGACATGACACATCACATTATAAAACAGTATATATGTCAGAAAATCTATGCTACAACCAAACATGTCACACAAGCAGCACAGACTGCAATAGTTAAAGTATCCTACGCATGTTAAGCCCATTGTGTCTCCATATTGTCAACCTATCTACAGGTATCCTGCAGAAATAGTTTGCTAGGTGTAGCACACAAAATCCTGAAATGGAGTCCGACCCTTCCTGGAATGGATGCACACATTCAATATAAAGGGTCATACTGGGCATGCTCCTACACTTAGAGAAATGAAGCTCATGTCTCACAACACAGTGGACTAGAGATATTGGTTATTCTCAGCTCAATGTGCACACACACCTAATTGTACACCATTGATACTTCACACACACATTGGATAGGAATACACAGACATATCTAAGGCCAACATAATATAATATGTCAAACACGCACACACAGAGACGTGGGAAAGAGAAAGACAGACAGCAACAGAGAGAATCCCATTATGAAGCCTGTTACACACACTACACATCCCATAGGCTTATATCACATGACGTGCTGATATCATTCACTGTAGAAATACCTTTGGTTAGCCCTCAGCCCTATAGTGTCACTGGTGCTTGTGATAACTGTGTAACACTACATTACAAATAGGTATCCATGCAGCAGTTGTAATCTCAGCCTGTCAAATGTAAATTTGTGTGTGAGTGTGTGTGTGTGCTGTGTGTGTGTGTGTGTGTGTGTGTGTGTGTGTGTGTGTGTGTGTGTGTGTGTGTGTGTGTGTGTGTGTGTGTGTGTGTGTGTGTGCTGTGTGCTCTGAGTGTGTGTGTGTGTGTGTGTGTGTGTTTCTAGATGAATGTGGTTGAGACTATTCACACTCACTAAACCTCCCTTAACTTTCCCTCAGCACTGCTGCTGATGTCACTCACCTTCAAAGATACCTTTGCACAGCTCTCCAACATATAATTTCCATGGTACTTGTGATAACTGCGTACTGCTATAGTGTAGCAAACTAGTTAGGTAAGGGTTCTACTCCTAATCCTGGCAACTGTGTAAATGTGAGCGTTTGTGTGAGAGAATATGTGTATTCTTGTAGAGACCTGATTTTGTGGTCATTCACATGTACGACACTTCCCTTATCCCACCTTTAGCACTGCTGCTGATGCCACTCACCTTAAAAAATATCTTTCCACAGCTCTCTACTATGTAAGCTCTGTGGCGTGTACGATAAATGCAGAGCAATGTAGTAATAATAACTACATAGGTAGGGTTTTGCTAAATTATTATGTTGAGGACCTAGTAGGACCTAGTATATGTCTCACTGTCCATATTACAAGGCCAACAGTTGTCAAAAACCATAGAGGTTGCTGTAGGCAATCCACAGCCCTAAATGTCTAGTGCCATGTGCAATGACTACGTGACAGTATGGATTAGTGAACAATATAGGCAACCCTTCTAATACTCAGAGACCACTTTCCACCCACAAATCATACACAAACACACTTGGCTAGGCAACAACCACTATATTGGTAGTTCCCCTGCATACTGCCTCACAGATAGAACCCATGGTGTGATTGCAGTGGACTACATGCCTGTTTACCACAACAGTACCACTGACAACAGAAAGTACTTTGATGTGTTACATCTCCTGACTGAGTGTGTGTTATCTAGCAAGTTAAAGGACATGGCACCCTGTTCCTTCCCCTCAGTAGCCCAATCAATGTGTACAGTGGCCTTCTTGCCATGTTCCCCACTGGACTCCTGCAACAACTGTAGAGTCTACAAATGTACCCCACAAAGGGAATACCATGCCTTATACACATGCCCTGTATGGACAAACGCCAATAACTCCAATGAATACCCGTATCATACTGTCAATGTAGGTGCAATTACTACCTCAGTTACATAGTCAGGTCTCACCAAACAAGGTCAGGAATGCTACATCAGAAGATTCCAATCTGTTCACACAACATGCCCTGGAGGCCTCAAGCACACTTACACACATCAAAGAACATGCATGTGGGACATGTGCACAACACAGACGCTGTCCATGTTATGGAATATAAATCACATACATGGGAGCTGTTGGCTCTGGTTAGTACCATGCATTCATGTACCTGTTCGTGCAGTGCCTATGTGTATGATTCCATAATCATGCAGCTATTTCCCATTGCTATGGGTGCAGTGAAGACATCCACCCCTGTTTTCATGGCTGCAAAGTCATCTTTGCAGAGGTTTTGCCAGGTGGTCATCTTTGTGGGGGGGGGTGTGGCTGACATGTTGAGTTCCATGTTGATTATGGCCTGTGTGAATCTCACCATGCAGAGATTGACATCTGTGGATGAGCAACAGTCCCATATTTAAGTGGTCAACACAGGTCAAGGTTGTTGCATCCTCTACCAGGGGTCAGTATGAGCTGGTCTAGGGCGATAGAAATGATGAATCCCAAAAGTGTTTGACCACTGTACTGGTGCTTGGCTACATTCCCCAGGTGATGGAGGGGTAGTTGAAGACACATGTACTATGTCACTGTTGTGTTGGACCATAATAGGTGGCAGGGTGTTGAGGAATGTGCATTGACAGTCTAGGGACATAGATGTGGACATATAGCAGGCTATGGTCTGGATTGCACTATTACCCCAAGGCAGTTGAACTGAAATTGTCTCCAATGCATTATGATGGGATACTAGTCTGGAGGTGTTTCTATCCATAATGAATATGGAGACAACACCTGTGGAGGTGTGGCATGGTCCATGTTTGGGGGGCTGAAAGCTGTGGAATGCGTCATAGCCTGATACTGCAGGTCTGCTGTCTGCTGCTGTAAACCACCTCTCCATCACAGCAGATGTGTCCTCCACTCTAACGACTGCTATGAGTGACTGCATCCTGACAGTTAGATGTTCACTGTTGAGCAGCATGACCCTCAGATTGCATACATGTGTAGCTGTTATGGTGGTAATAACATTAGGAACACTGCCTAATAAAGCACCATGGGGGTGGCAAGACACTTAGCCAGTACCTGGTAACCCAGTGGTGACAGATGTAGGACATCCATGGCAAGTCATTGGGTTCTGTCAATCATGTCATCCCAAGCAGAGAGGTTCTGGATGCCCTGAGAATGACACATAACACATAAGCCAATGTTGCAGTCAATCATCTGTTGATAGTATTGCAGCATCATTCTGGGAGACAGCAGTACACTGCCCAGGGCTACTGTCACACTTGCTTGGGCCGCATATTCAGATATTTCAACCATGTCTCCTGTCATTAAGTCCAGGGAGGTGTGTTCCAAGTCATTCACACCCACATGGATACGGAGTGATACACGTAGTTGTTGTGGATTGACATGACTGGCTGTGTCATGTGTTAGATGCTGGCATGTGATAGAAATTTGGCTGTTACTTGCTACATATTCAACTTATTGAGTGGGATGTGTGTGCCTCAATATTAAGTTTTCCATGATCACTGTATTGCGCAAAGTGGTTAGCCATAGGAGCTTAGGATGGGAACACACTGTGTAGGTTAAATATGTGTCCCTTGGCATGTGCCATGTTGCGGTGTCTGAGTGGGTGTCTGTCTTGCTGGTCTGTGCTGCTTGGGTAAATGTCCATTGTGTGCCTCTGGGAAGGGGTGTGTGTGGCTTTTTCACTGCATATCATGGCTGTCAAAGTGGGTGTCATGGTGAGCTACACGTTCCACATGGTGTGGTGCAGGTGTTGATCTTATCCTTTTGACCTGCTAGTCCAGTCTTTGCTGGAGAGTGCATATGTCCACATTGGGTGATATATAGGTAACCCTCACAGGTCTGAGTGTTTGCAGTTTAGAGATGAGGGTTGTCTGTGTACATGAGGCAATTGCACAAGTGCCTCAGAATGAACAAGTGCACCAGATTAATGGATAAAAGCATAGATAACTACCCTTCAAACATGCCAGGAGGGGTGGACATAACTAGTAAGTACTGGGGCTACATCTGTGATGAACAAGTAATACTGATGGGTGCCAGGTGTGCCACACTTCTTGATACAATAACCTGGTGAAGTGCCAAGCATTAATGCTAGCTGAAGTGCAAGACAGAAAGAACTAGCATAATGTATGGGTGGAACAGAAGGCAGACTGTCTGCCACTTGTAATAATTTACCACAGCTGAGCAGTTATCAGCCGCGTTGGCCATATGAAATTTCTGTAAGCTGTGTAGTGCATGTGGTAACTGCGTAGCACTGTAGTAAACATACCTGGATAAGTAGAAGTTCTGATCCCTGTACTGGCAAGTGTGTGTAAATCATGTACTGTCTGGCTTATGCCATTTTTAACCTGCACACTACCCTTTACACTTCCCTTCACTCCAATTTAGTAGACCTGTTGATGTCATCCACCTTTGAAACACCTTTGGAAGAACTGGAAATGTATAAGCTCTGTGGCACATCTGGTAACTGTGTAGTACTGTAATAGGGATATCTAGATAGGCAGGAGTTCTAATCCTAATGTTATCAACTATTTGTGTGTGTGTGGGGATCATATTAGGTGTGGCTTATACCATGTTTTTGTGTATACCATACACAGCTGGTGACTACTTCCCACTGCTATTACTTTATATAGTGTGGTAACAGCATCTGCCTCACATGCAGTAGGCTAAACCATTGTACAGTCTTCTGTACAGATGTGTCTGGAATATCCATATTTTTGAAACCTATACATGTTTGAAAGTGGTCTGTGTGCCTTTACAATGCTCATGTATGTAATATTATAGCTATATAGGCAACAATGGTGTACTTACACACATGGCAGCATGAGGTTTCATTACTGACTGAAACATCGTGCTGATAGGATGTCTGCCACCCTCACATGTGGCCAGCCTTGTAGGTGCAATGCATGTGTCCAGATGCTTGGTTTTAAAAGTGAACTGTGCCTGTTTTGGGTCACATTAAAGGCTGGAAGAGGTGTGATCTGTCATATGGTGGTCCTAATTTGTATGTAACAGGAACACCTTGCATTTTAAGAGGGGTGTGTACACAATTTATATCCACTGTATACCAGCAATGTGTCATGAATGACATTACCTTAGGCCGTTTGTCCAACACAATTTGCTGGCTCTGTCCAGATGTCGTGGCACTGACAAGTTATGAGGAATTCTACAGGAATGTTGAGTTCACATCAGATAGGCCCCAGTGGTGACCACAGTGATGCAATACAGTTAACCCCAGAACAAGTGAACATGCACAACAAGCAATATAGCTATTACATAAAAAAATATACCTATTACTGTTGGTTATGTGTATGTGTGTGTGTGTGTGTGTGTGTGTGTGTGTGTGTGTGTGTGTGTGTGTGTGTGTGTGTGTATGTGTGGTAAATTGCATACACTTCACATGCCTGGGGTATTGCCAGGCAACAACTGAACAATGTCATACTCAGAAGCTTCAGGCTGCTGTCCCATATGCAGACCAGAGGGTCCTAGGTAGTTGTGAGAGGGAGTTATTGTCAGAAGTCGCATATGTGGCTTAGGTACAGGATGGATGCAGCATGTCTGCGCATCTACAGTACTAACCACAATAATGCACAATGTCCTGTCCTTACCATAGATGTGCACCTCTGTGCATTAGAAAACCCCATCCACAACTGCAATTTGACCTGACACATGCATGTAGATACAATACAGATACATGTATGTCTGATACATTAGTGTACTAATCCCCACTGGGCCCTTACCTGCACACTCCTCATCCAGTGTGTGTGTGTGTGTGTGTGTGTGTGTGTGTGTGTGTGTGTGTGTGTGTGTGTGTGTGCAGCCCACCTCCACAATGCTTCCCTCAGCATCATGGCTTGTACATTCAGCATGTGGGCCAAGTGTGGTGAGGAACTCCTTGGTCGGTGTCAGTGGGGGCTGGATGGCTGGGCCCCCACCTGTGGCTAGCCGGTCCCTCACTACAGCAGCAGCCCATTGACGAGCATGGGATTTGAGGTTGATGGCCCGATGGTGCACATGCTCACAAGTTCTGCTGTGCAGGCTGGCATCATTTACCCTGTGGACCACACTATTCCACAGGGCAGTTCTCTCCCACACATCTTCTACTCACCATCCAAATGACAGGGCATAATGCCCAATCACATATTGGGTGATGATGTCTGTTTCCCCAATAGAGAATGCTGGTAGGCGAGCACTCTGCATGCTACCTGGAAGCCATAAACAGGAAAAAGGTCACAGGACCTCATACAGTTGACAAAATGCACAACAACAGTGGATATTACTTGCAAAAAATCCACACTACACTGAAACCCTCCAAGCTATCATGTCTATAGCAGCTTGCATTACACACCTGTCCCTGAGCTTTTTTATTCCCCCTGATGTTGGACACTTGATTGCATAATCCTCTAACCTCCATTCATTTTTGTGTCGAGGGTTGACAGTGGACATCTTCCATGTGGATGGTGTGTGGATGGTGGCAGGTCTGTGTTTGACTGAGGTGTGTGATGGAGCTCTGAGCACATGCCTGAGGTCATGTAGAAGGCAGACACTGATGTTATTATGCCCCATGGAGATATGCTGTTGTTGCCATCAGTAGGCAATATGCACATGCTCACCATTGCTGAGGGGAGGAGTGCGGTTGAGGTGCATATCTCCCTGTACAACTAGGTTGGACAGGGTGGTGATGCTCCCACCTAACCTGTGTGATGCAGGTTGCCTATATACACATCATGTGTGTATGGGGTGTTCTTTATCCCCAGTACAGGGTGAATTGTGTTTTTTCATCTGAGACTTACAACATATGTGGAGACATGGTTGCAATCATCCTTGGTAGTGTGGATATGTCTGATTCATAGTCATAATCATAGTCAGCCTTACAGGATGACACCTGTGAACTTACATGCTTGCTCAGATATAGTTGGACTTGCTTAAACATTGCCTGCACCTATGTGTCCCTGTACAGCCAAGGTAGCAACCTATTATGTGGTTTGTGTATTGCTGCTGTCCACCAAAGGGAATTACTCTACCTTGTTGGAGGCTAGATATACAGGTCAGGTACTGCTGTGTCCATATAGCTACAGTGGATATAAAGGGTACACACCCCTGATACACTGCCTGGTATTTGTGTAATTGGAACATGACACCACAATAACTCATTTCATAACAATTCCCACCTGTAGTGTGACCTATAGCCTGTACAATTTAATTGAAAACATAACAAGCAGGTCTGTGAAAACATATGGAAATAATACTCAGTACAGTAAACCAGTTGAATGAGTGTGCACACCCTTAAACTGATGTGTTGTGTATGCACCAGTTGAGATGGTTACAGCATTCATCCATCTTGGTCTGGACCCTAGCATCATGGCACATCTTCACTTGGCAATAGTTGCTCAACTTCTTAGAAACACCTTTGATTATATTTCAATGGACTTGTACAGGTTAGGGGTCACATAAATATGAGAAATGTTATAAAATTATCTTCTGTGGTCTGATTATCATACAGTGCACATACCTGGCAGTCTAACAGGGGTGTGTATACTTGTGATATCCACTGTATATAGCTGTGGATATGGCTGGTAGTGGTAGGCATAGACAGAAGGTCATAACACAGGTGGACACTTCTCTGATTAATAGCTGAATATCATGCTTACTCTAGGACCCATATCAGTGTCTGGGTACTGCAATAACCAGTAGCTGTACACATTTATGTCTGTTGTATGCACTGACACTGATATTACACACATGTGCAACATGCACAACCTATGTACCTGAATGCTTGAAACCCATGTGATTTAGTATTGTGCCTTCTAGCTGAACATAAGCATATATACATGTGCTCAGGGAATGCCTGGTATACATTTCTGTTGTATGTTAGTATGGCACACTATTGGTACAGTCTTGCCACTCAATCATACATCTCAATCTGTTACAGCAGTACGTCTGGACAATGGCACACATAAATTGGTGTCAAAGGGGACATCAGTATTGATACTCTATTAATATAGCTGCACCATACATTAGTACATTGATTGCACAGTAGGGTTTGAAATCACTGTGATAACCTGGAATATGTCCAAAAGTCATAAGTAGGCTATTATGTTACAATGTCATTGCTCACAGACCTGCCATTGGTTTGGCTGACATAACACAGGTATATGTGTATGTGACTACAGATAGTCACAAATGTGCTTATTGTCCAGTAGAACACTGTACAGTTGAATGCTATTAATTCAGGATATCACATGCAGTTCAACACACATGTCTGCAACAGTACTTTACTGTGCAAATACCCTCTATAGGTCTCTTAGCTTTACAAGGCAAACATGTGTCATACTCATAATCACAGGTAACATGGATATAGAAAACATCTCATTAACTAGCCTAGCAGTGGCACAGTCACAACTGTTTGACAGACACCCCTGCGGTTTTCATATATGAGCTGTCCTTTCCCAGGGTGAGTCAGGCTCCTGAGCTGTGATCCCACATCACAACCTCTCAAAGAATCACATCTTGACAATGCCTAAAATGATGGGGGCATAAATAGGGACAGACTTGAAATATTCCTGTTATAAACATAAGATGTTTGTAGAATGATACATTTTGCATTATTGTGAATATTCTTAAGGATGTGGAGTCTTAAAACTCAAGTGTTTGTCATTACCTGATTAACTCAATCATCACCTTTTGCCAGAAAAGTACAGATATCAGGAGGAACAGACAAAGATGCAGGATGGTAAAATGTGGACATTCTGTGAAGATCTGTACAGTTGAGAGGTATGTCTGTGATATCTCCCACTGCAGATAGGGTCAGATGCTATGGCCATAGCAGCTGTTTAGCAGGACATTAGTACAGCATGTCTTGGGACATATATTCCTCCAAATCATATTTCCCATTATTACAGACCAGATACTACATTCAATTACTTGCTGACATGTTCCACTTACCTTTTTTCTTTCTTCTCTTTTCCACTTTATGTCTCATTTGTAATTTCTCTCTCTCACTCTCTGCACTACAGGGATAGAGCTGGTTTGAATAGGTGGCAGCATGACTTTTGTAGGTGATGCTCATGACCAGGTGATGGCCTGTGCACCTATTGGGATTCCCCACATGCTAATTGCATGTAGAGCAGCTGTGTAATTCTTCCAATAGCCAATGTCATGGCAACACACTCCTATAAATGAGTACTCCATGTGGGCGTTGGCCCTTTCCCTTACTTGTGAGGAAGACATCCTGGAGTTTTGTGAGCTACTACATCTTACAACAAGACTTGTGGAGACAAGCTGACTAAATGGTGGGGAAGGTTCAAGACTTAGGTGCAGAATGTGAGTATTGCTGTTATATGTTTGGAATACTGCTAGTTTAACAGGGTTTATATGCACATACTACTTCTGCATGGGTTTCAGTCTGACAAAGTTCTGTTTCTGCATACAATCAACTGTAAGGCCATCCACATAATTGCCACAGGTTAGTCTGTTTTGTATGGGCTGTTCCCCAGACAGGTGTTGTCCTTGGCAAATCAATAGCATACTCTGGTGATTGCATTACGTAGATGGTAACATCCATTTGTTTTTTTTACTTTAAATCCCTCCGAAAAGATATGTTACAACAAACCCTATAACACCAGTAACTTTCTCATTGTATAACAGCAATATTTCATGCATGGCCATGTATTTGGGCTTCTGTCTACCAATTATGTCAGGCTTTGTCCAGATGCCATACAGTAGTAGGTGGATAAGTATACTGGTCTATCATTCTTTAGTGCTGTAATTCCTGCTGAGGGGAATGGCTGGGAAACATGTTGAAGTCTCTACATTCAAGAGGTTGGTGTATAGAGAATGCTCTTAGATGGCCTTGTAACATATTTTATGTGGGGGACAGTAACACATGTTTTAAAACTAGGCTGTTAGAAAATGTCAGATGCATTACTGATAAGAAATATATCAGTTATATAGTTGTACATTTGAATAAATCTCAGCATGGGGACAATAGTGGGTCTCAAGGTACTGTTTCTGAAAATGTCTGTTCCTAAGTGTGATGAAACATGCATAAAAGGACAATTGTTATGTACAGAATCAATGTATTAATATTAACTGTGATACTTTATCACGTAGGGGGTTAAATGATGAGTGTAATTGGAGGCTGTGTATTCAATTAATAATAAGGTGTTAATTGCTTCTTCTGATTAAGGCATGTATTTCTGGTAATGTTTACTCCTTGAAGGCTTTGGCCATGGCATCAGAGTATAATAAACATGTGTGAATTACTGTCTGGTTGTATTTTCCTTTGCTTTGCTATGTTCAGACATTTTATTTGTTTGCTAAGAGGTTGTTGTATGTCTGGCCATTGTGTATGGCCTACCATGATTTTGTAGCAGTGTACTGTTCACTTATTTATTTGGACTGTGTGGGGGGGGCAGATGTGAGTGTCATGGCTGCTTTTGTATCCAACTGTGCATGCTGCCCCAGTTGTAGGTGGTCTATCAGCAGCATATGTTTGTATCAGCATTTTGTAACTTTCATTGAAGTGCACTTTCGCTGAAGTGGGGGTTCTACTTTTTGTTTTCAGTTAAGTGAAAATTTGCTGTAAAGTAGTAGATATATATGTGTGTATATATATATATATATATATATTTTTTTTTTTTTCCCTACTGTTCAATAGTGCTGCATGATATGTTTGAAAAAACATCAGCCATTTCTACAGCTCAGATGGCTTAGTAGTAAATTGCTGTGACTATGGTATGCAGGGTCCTGTGTTCAAGACTTGTAAGGGAGGATTATTTTGTTGCTGGGCAGAACAAGGGCTGTTGGATACAGAATGATTGAGGCACTTTTAAGCATTTGTAAGAGGTTTGCACAGGTTTGCGTGGTTGTAAGCAATGCTAACTTCTGGGTAAATATGCTTACAGACAGCCTTAAAAGTGCTTAATCTGTGTAGGCATTGCTTTGCACCATACATACAGGCTTAATCCTGGTTACAACTGCTTAAAACAGCTTACTCCCACTCACCCCCATGCTAAGTTCTTTAAAATAATAGAAAAAAGGGGTGATAATAAAGTGATGAAAAAGGGGGCATGCAGAGGGAAAGAGAATAGAGAAAGTAGCTAGGGATGTGCAGAATGGGTGTAGGGAAGGTCCATAGTTGTCCATTTTTTCTACAGCAACAGCTGTGCATATATACTGAATTTGGAGGTATATTTGGACACTCAAACCCCTGAGAGAGGGATGAGAACAACAATAATGTGCTGTGACGCCAATTAGACCAGATTACTTGTGACCAGTGGACACATGTTTGAAATGAACAGCTATGTATGGGGCGAGATTTTTGCTTGGGAACAGATTGCCCTTTTTTTTAAGGTGAGAGTGGGATGTTGGGGAAGGATAGTAGGTATATTTGGGGAGGTAGGTTGGGTAGGAAATAAGACATGACAGACAAGACAGCATACATGGGTGGTATATGACACATGTGAGGGGTAAACACCTTGGACAGGGAGGGGTGTTTGGAAATCAGAAGCCCATGAGCCCCCAAATGGAAACAGTGGGACTGAGGTCCCTGCCCGTGGGCAGCCATGAACTGCACCTTCACGGCCCCAAAAGTGGCTGTGCTGGGGGCTGAGCAGGAGGGGCAAGCTGACCCTTTAATTGCACCATGAGGCCCTCAAGCTGGCATAGCAGAACTCCAACCTCCTTTTCGAGCTCACTATGCACCAATCCCTGGACCTGGCTTTGGGTAATTGTATCCTGTCCTTGCCCACTCCTGGGGGGAACGAGCCCCATCCCCTGAGGTGGATCAACCTAAATGTGGTGCAGGACCAGCAGACGAGGAGGTCCTGGGGTGGGTCCCAGATGTGCTGGGGCCTGGTGCCATGGCCAGATGAGGTGGGAGAGGTGGGTCCACTGGGACCAGCCTTCCCGAACGTGCTATGGTGTTGCAGTTTTAGAACATATGTGGGTTAGTAATAGTCAACACAATCCAGGATTAGTTATAACAGCATGCATAAATATTCCCATTAACCCAAAACAACAGATTTGGAACAGTTGCATAGCAAACAGAACACACGCATCTATGGAACCACAGTGGCCATTACAATGGCATGCAGGTTACATTGATAGCAACAGGCCACCAATGATAGTATTCCAACATGGAACATTAGTAGAAACACATTTCAATATTTGTTGAACGATAGGATATATGTCCCAACAGTAGGTTTGGTATAAAACATACCCATTGATTTGTGTGTTTAGATTATTGTTACAGATATGGTGGTGGGGGAGAGAGAGATGTCAATTAACAACTTGTATATCCTTGCAGTACTCACAACTTTAATGATCATTGCTCTAATCATTACTCTACATGTATTATTACAATACCCTATGACCTTGGTTTGGGCAGTGGTATGTTTGTACACAGTGTGCAAGTCAACCTTTTTATAGCTACTTTCTGCTTCTCTTACCTGGAAGACCTGTGAGGGGAAAGGTTGTTAACACTACATGACTGTTTCTACACATATTCACAAAATCCTAGTTGAAATTATGCATACAGCTTACTACCACTCCTGGGATTCTAACCATGGGTGTGTCTGCTAAAAATACAAACATTTGTGGTTCATCAGAGTGAGCTATTGAGAAACTGTTGTCTTTTCCTTCAGTGTTTTCTGTCCAAGTCTCTCTTGGTTGTACAATCTGACTTTGTAATCACAACATTCTTATACAGACTTTCCCAGACATATTTTTTTATGTAGCACAGTGTGGGAAACAGTGGTTAACTCCACATTACTATTCAGATATCAGATCTTGGTGAATGCAACATTTCATGCCATACAATACCAGAGTAAACACAACCAGTCCAGGATTTAAAACTTTATTACCAGGGAGTTACACTTTTATTTGTATATGACCTATATGGGACTATTGCTGTCATATTGTCTCATTTATTCTGTACAAACCATACACGTTTATTATACTTCCAGATGAAATTTTACTCTTTGATATTTATTTGGTATGACTACTACAAGCAGGATTGTTACTCACCAGCCTTACGATGCAGCCTTTGCAACTTACTGGCATGGGCTTCCTGGTTCACAGCCCGCTCAGCTGGAGCTGTAATGTAAATAGAGAAACATTTAGGCATACCTATCCATCACATACACAGACTGGACTTTGGTAAACAGTTATTGCTATGAATACTTACACACTGTTGGGACATCACCCCTCTCTCTTGCTTCTTGGACCCACTGTTCCAAGAGCTCCCTCTTCCTCCGTTTCAAATTGGTATAGTGGTGCCGGACATGCTCACCAGTCTGTGGGATACCAGTGGCACTGGTGATATCATGGGCAAGACTTTCCCAGGCTATCGCTTTGTATTGGGAACCCTGGTAAAGGTTCTGCAGTAGTCTCATGACATGTTTTTTTACCTGGAGTCCTACCATGACCTTAGACTCCTGTATGCCCCAGCTCTCCACCCAAAAGCACATGTCCTCTCCAACACCTGCCATACTGCCTAAAGTGGGGAGCTACAACCAGTTATGAGCTGTATTCCTGCCTGCGGGGTTTAAATATGGCCAATTTTCTACCCTTTTCTGTGAATAGGACAGTTTTGAATATGTTGAGCTAAGCTAAGCTATGGGCAAACCTGCTTAGCTAAAGTTGGTAGTGCTTAAAGGTGCAGGTTCAGTACTGCTTACCAATGGGCAAATCCACTTAATTGGGCTACTCATTGCTTAGCATTCATATGTAAACAATGCTTACACTTGGCTAGCATGACTATGCATTGCTTATGTTTTATTTTATTGGACTACCATCTGTATGGGATTGATTCATCATTCATTACATATTATAAATTTGATTACCTTCCCTGATATCCCCTATGTGCTGTAATTACATTTATTCTTGTGTGACTATACTGTATGGGGAACTTGTGTTTATATGGGGGTTTCACTACTTTATTACCCTGACACCTTCCATCTGGGCCTGATACACTACTCTGATTGGGAAATATAAGTTACCTCCTACATAAATATACAAATAAATTAAAATTGTAATAATTGCACATACAAAATGGAAATGACTTTGGGGAGGCTTGAACTGTGAATGACTAATAAAAGGCATATGCTTTGACCACTACACTATTGCATGTCAGATGTCTATTGCTATTTAACTTATTGTGCCGTTTCAGCTGGGCTAAGCATATCTAAGCAATAGGAATACCCACGCAACTATGCTTAAACATTTTTGCACATGTGAAAAAAAAAAGCATTTGTTGCATTTTTTTATTTTGTACCCTTCAAAATATCCATGCTAATGCTAAACCTGTTATTCTATCAACTTTCTAGGTTTATAGAAAGTCATGGCTTTGCCCAGATTTCTTACTCTGACGAGTTGACAGGTGTGCATCATATACTTCATAAGCTGCCGAAAATTCATGCTAATGCTAAACCTGTTATTCTATCAACTTTCTCGGTTTGTAGGGACAATTGTCCCTTATGGCTTTGTCCAGATTTCTTTCCCTGACATGTTGGGAGGTGTAACAAGTGATCTCACTCTATTTACATTGCCGTATGGCAATTCTGGTGTGCAGGGATCCGTGTATTGTGAGTGCACTGCTCTCAAACACATGCCCTGCACTTGTACATAGAACCATGTCCATTTTACAGCATGAGAGCATGCCTTCATGAACATGCATAGTGAGCTGCTGTGCTGCACAGAAACGGTCCCTTCCATGCAGGAATAAGCTATTCCTGCATGGAAGTTTACTGAATCCAGGGGTATGTCTTTCAATAGTTTTCTGTTCTTTGTTTCTCTACTCTTTTTCAACTACAAATCACTATTATATTCTACTGCTTCCTTCATAAATAAATAAGGTCACCCCTTCCATTATTTTTCTGGTGTTCTTACTCTTCTCTCTTCCTGTATCACAACTTTTTCAGTCATTACATATTGTTTTTATAACATTGTTCCTATAAGATGATACCACTTCCATTCCACCCTGAGCTGTGCATAGCTATCTCAATAATGTCTCTATCCTTTTATGTTCTCTTCGTACAATTCTTTTTCTTATCAATATAAAAATCTCAGATTCATTCTGATGAACATATTGTTTCCTTGAACATATTGTTTCCTTAATTAATTCATCATACTGTTTTTTTCTCTCTTCATTATAATCTCCTTTGCATTCTCCTTATAAACCTTTTATATCTTTTTATTCTTTGCACCACTCTGACCATGTTCTACACAAAAGAAAAAAAATCTTGGTATGTACCTTTGTGTTTCTTACATTACATCACTATCACATCCTTATTTACAATCACTTCTGATTTTAACAGCTCATGCAGCTCTATATCACAATCAGCCTAAAAACAGATTATTGATTTCTAATACCCACCACCAATACTCCACCCACTATTACTGTAATATGATCTAGTACTTCATTTTTAGGATGTTTAAACATAATTGCTACTCATGAGCAATGTGCCATTTCCAAATTGTAAACTATTTTTTTCATTCTGCAATAGATCAACTAGTTGTCTCTGTCTCCCATCTAATAACCTAACTTCTAATGAACAATCAAATTAACTTTACTCTTTTACACCATTACAAAGCTATTAATGTTCTATCGTAAATAATATTATTTACATTTACAAATACTACTTCTGAATTATATTTACCTTTTTTTTCTCTAAAGGCTAACATATTAATTTTCCTTTTCCTAACTCTAGCAAGTTTACTTATATAATTTATGACATCTGGTAATCCTCCAAATTAAAGGGCTATGACATCCACCTTATTTAACTGCAAAACATCATATATCAGAGATTCACTCTCTAGGAAAGAGATCTTCTGAGAAAAATTTTCACACCCCAGGATTTAATAAAATCCATGTAGGCACAGTGTAGAGCCTACATGGAATATATCCATGTACATGGCCATGGTTCACCCTTGGCAGCACCCCATGCATATTAATGACAGTGAGCTGCTGATGGAGATCTGAGGAATATGGATATTGAATCATAGTAGACAGAGGAGTAGTGGCTACCTGTGGCTGTGGATGAGTGTGAGGCTCCCCGTAATGCTCCCTGCCAAAGTTGTAATGTTGTGAAGTGTGTCAACTGTATAACAAATCACTTTAATGATGTCTTATTTTTTTTCCTGCATGTTTATGTGGCATGGCATGGAGCACAGCAATGCCAAGGTGTGCTCATATATAGACAGCTGACACCTGGCAAGCATCTAAAAATAGACACCGGATGCAATTAATTATCATAATTCATTTTTTTTACTTTACATTTGAGTGGTGTGACACGGAGCATAGCAGAGCTAAGCAGAGCTTATGCATACATGGCTGACACCTGTCAGACATCCAAAAATAGAAACCAGATGTAATTAATTATAGTTGTGTTCAAACATGTTTACACCGAGTGACATGGTGCTCAGCAATACTAACAGGTAGCCTAGTAGTATATAGGTTTGTACTAGGCTAACGGCCTTTGTGGGCTATTTTAAGCCTAACCAATTACCCCATATGAGAATCAAACCCTGCCCTTTGTGGCTATAAAGCAAACACCTTAACCATTATACCATGTGAAGGTAGGTGGGACATTCAGGAGTCCAGGGTCATGGTCAGGGTCCTTGCTAAAAACCATGAACCCTGACTGATGCAGGGCAGATTCCAAGGCTCAGAGTGTAAGGCAGTGGCCTAGGACCATTTGGCCAGGGCACTCACCAGTGTTACTGGCATCCCCTGCACAGATAAGCAATGTTGTCACCATTTTGATGACCTGAAAGGAGGAAGAAGGAAACCCTGGACATCTGGATCCAGGAAGCTCTAGCTGGAAATGCTCCACAAGTATGTAAGTATGTCTTCCTCTGTCTAACCAAAATGCAAGCTGAATGTCTGCAAAACAGGTATGCATAATGGTGTGCTTCTCTCCCAAAAGCTGCAGGTGAAATGGCTCACAATGTCAAGTCCCATGCCAGGCACCTGGCCAGGTTGCACCATGAGTGTGGCAAGTATGGATTTAGAATGCCAACTGTAGTGCAATGAGAAGGAACGAGTAAAGCATTTACTGCAATAAAGTATACACAAGAAAACTGTAGTGCAACAAATGAGCATGTAGAACTGTAGTGCAATAAATGGGCAATTAGAGCTGTAGAGCTGTAGTGCAATAAATGAACAATAAATACTGTGTTTCAATAAAGCAGTACCAATACCAATAACAGTAAGCAAAATGTTGTTCAGCAGGATTGTGTTGCCAAAACCATTGCAGTAGAGCTGTATGCATTGATTGTCTGTGCTAAGGAAGCTGCAGTTAAGTGTAACATTGTAATAGCTGTAGAAAGCAAACTGAATTGCATAACTCATAGTACTGTCCAAGGCTGTCTCCAGACCAATATCGGTCACATAATCCTCTCTCTTTCTCAGACATCAGGTAATAAAGGTATATGAGTGAGGTAGCCCAGTCCATGTGCAAATATTGTGTGTGTTCTTCACAGACATTTCAAACCAATAACAATAACATTTGTTCACTAGCATTGTTGATTCTAAACTACAGATATTTTAATATATGCAGCATGGTTGTATTCCATGCATGTTTGTTCTACTGTCACTGCAGTCTAGTATAATACTGTAATAGTATTAGAATGCCAGAGGAATGTCCTGTAACTTGTATTGCTCAATTCATATCTCCAGGCAAGTATCACTCACTTAACAGTAATGACTCAGTAGCTCAGTCTGTTAAATGCTTTGTATACAGTTGATTTTGCCATAAGCAGTCCTGGCTTTGAATCCAGTGGCATGTAGCACTAACTTTTCAGTATCATTCATGTAATGCTCATATTTTCTCTCTCACCAGGAAAAACAACAAATATGTTGGTGAGGTAGCCCATATTATGAACATATATTGTGTTTAGATTTTACAGAATGTTAACATCAATACCAAGAATGTTTTCATCAGCATTATTGACTCATAAATAAAGCTGTGTAATTTGAGTATGGCTGTATCCCTTGCATGTCTGTACTAAGTTGCTGCAGTCAATTATTACATTATTTGCAGCTGACCCCTGTAGTCGCAGCTGTTGGATTCTACTTAGGGTTGCCACCTTTTCAAATGCCCAAAGTGGGACATTTTTTTTGTAGAAATGTCAGATCTTGCAGGGCAAAACATACCCACGGCCAGTACAAAGGACAGAAATTCATGTTTTTGCCAGAATAAAAGCTTATTCTTATAGCATTTGAGTTGCTTATTCTGTTTATTATAATATTTAGGTGTTTCAGATACAAAATAACTGTTTTATGCAACTATTAAAGAAAATATAGGAAATATTTTTGTCCTAAAATCTCAGGACATTTGCCATTTTTCAATTTTTTTGCATGACACAACTGCCCAAAGAGGGACTGTCCCTCGCAAAGTGGGACAGGTGGTAACCCTAGTTCTACTTCCATGCCTGTCAGCTAAGGCATGACGGTTTTCTAGTTTACTTACTGTACACAAACATGCCTCTCAAGTGTCACAACTTCTAATAAGGTAACTAAAACTGCCTAATTCATCTGTCACATGATAAATGATTACCTGGAATGCAATGTATTATTAAATCCATTTACAGAACACCTGGGTTGTTATGTAAGTCCACATTATGTGAAACTGTTCTGCGTAGTGGCGTACCTGGACTGGTCACTGCTTGGCAGATACTGACTCATGCTAACAGCTTGAGAGGTATGTACATGCAACATCATTTATAGGAGAATTGTAGTCACTGTATCCAGACCTGACACTACACACCTGTAGAGTGTTTTCAGGGATATAATCTGCGATGTCAGTAATGGAATGTTTCTCTCTCTCTCTCTCCCCACTCCTTATCTTCATTTATTTATTACTGTTATTTATTATTATGATTTAATATTAACATTTTGTTAAACTAACTATTTTGGAAAAGTGTGTTTCATTATTGATATGTTTTATTATGATTTAATAATAATATAGTTTGTTAAACTAACTATATATTGGAAAATGTGGTTGATTATCATGTTTTATCATGATGCAATATTAACATATTTGTTAAACTGTTTTGTTGGCCCTATGGTTTACTTTGTACTGGCATGCTATTACCATACTGGCTGTTATGTTACTTAATGCTGTGTTGCACATAATATACTTTAATATGTATTTGGATGAATCAATATGATGTTCAATTCTGTTAATACTAACATTGATTTGGTTATTACTAACCATAACTTATTGCTATACCTCATTTAACACAGCACATCAAGGTAAGCTGGTTCCGGCTGATCACCATACCTTGCCTGAACTGGCCATGGCACTGGGTCCAAGCACATCTGGGACCCAGACCGGTGGTTCCCCTTCTGCTGCCCCTGCACTACCTGCGGTGTCAGGTAGTACTGCCCCAAGGGACGGGGCCCGGCTCTCACAATGGGAGCAGTGGTGGAGGAGGTATTGTCACCTATGTGGAGCTGCCAGTGTTGGTGTGCAGGATAGTCTACTGTGGCTATGACCACCACCTGCAGCAGGTTGAGGGCATGCTGGCCACCCTGGTGGAGCAGCCTCGCCCTGGTGTCCAGCTTCCAGCACAGCCACCCATGGGGCAGTGATGGAGCAGTGTCAACAGTCCCATGGGTGGGAAAGTGAATCACAGTGCTGCCATCTGGAGGCACGTGGGACTTGGATTCCATAACACCCTCCCTATCAAAGATGTTCAACTCCCCTCATGTGTCACACACTGCCCCTGTCTGCTGTCTTGTTTGTCTTGTCTGTTTGCAAATATATCCTCACCTACCCACACCTCCTCCACATGTACCTATGTCCCTTCTCCAACATTCTACTCTCACCATAAAAAAAGGGACACCTGCCCCCCCAAAAAAAAAAATTGTCCCATACATAGTTCTCTATTTCACACACGTGTCCACTGGACACACACAATTTGGTTCAATTGAGTTGACAATGCAGTTATGTTGTCCTCACCTCTTTCTAGGTTTTGAGAATCCAAATTCATCTACAAATTCTGTCAAAGTGCACAGTTGTTGCTATACAAGCAATGGATAGCTATGGTTCTTTCTTACACCCTTTCTGCGTATCCTTCCTTGCCTTTCGTTATGTTTTCCCTCTGCTTGCCCCAATTTTACCACTTTCCTATCTCCCCTTTTTTTCTTTATATTTTTTCTAGATTGGAGCTGTGCAACACAGAGATAAGCTCAGCTAAATGTAGCTGTAATGACTACATGTTTTTCTAAGATTGTAAGACACATATACCAAATAACCACCTCAGCTATGTTTCAAACCTTAACCCATCACACCTGTAGCATATTGCATTAACCTGCCATGCCACACAACTCTTACTTACAACAGGTGGTTTAAACAAAACATAGTATTTGCCAATTACAGTCATTAAGAGTGTTTCAGTGGAGCTGCACGCCTCGCCACACCGCACAAACTGGAATAAAAAGTAATAGAATAAATGGCATTGTACCTTGGACTCTGGTATAATAGTACACCACCAGACAGCCAAAGACATGCCAATGGTTGTAACTGAGGCCTGTGATAGCAGGTAAATGTGCCCTGCTATCATCAACATGTAGAAAGTCAACTGCTAAGGCATTCATGGCAAAATACATATTCAACTGGGCCTCTGGTGCAAAAAGACATCCATATAAATCCATGTACATACTGATGGATGTAGTATGTATGTGTGCATATATTTCTTGCAAATACACCCACTGCAGCAGTGACTTAGTAGCTCAGTCGGTTATATGCTTTGCAGTACATTTTGCCACACACAAACCCGGGTTCAAATCCAGTGTTGTGTTACATTTCAATTACATTATTGTGATCTTCTTCTTTCGGCTTTTTCCTGGTTAGGGGTCGCCACTGCTGATCACCTGTCCACTCATGATTGGCAGTGGAGTTTTACAGTGTCGAGTTGCCAGCCTGGCACCCAACCTAGGGCCAATTTAGAGTGTCCACTCCACCTACAGCATGTCTTTGGGAGGAAACCGGAGCACCTGGAGGAAACCCATGTGACCACAGGGAGGAAATGCAGACTCCACACAGAAGGCACCCCAGCCGAGGACTGAACCGGAGAACCTCTTGCTGTGAGATGACAATGCTAACCACTGCACCAACATGGCCGCCCAATTACATTATTGTGATGATAGCAATTAATGAATGACTCATACACTCATTAGCCACACAAAGCATTGCAAAGTAAATAACTGCTTTTCACTGCTGGAAGTCACAAGCCTGCAGGAAGGTACACACATTACATATTAACATAGCATTACTATATGTTCCCTAGTACTCTGTTATTGACACAGCAGTCTAACATATGTACCTTAAAAGCATGCCATAATTGGAGTGTAAAGTGTACTTTCACCCTGGCTCTGCCTCTGCAACAAGGCTGACAAAGCTGACACAGATACACCTATAGTTTGTTATCCTCCAAAGTGTTCATACTCCCTGCCTATGTCTATTACCTGCAGCAGCTGCTGCAGCCTGTGGTACACACAGCTCTAAGTAAAGGTTTCTGCTACAGACCTACCCTCTGTGATGATGTAGTCTCCTCACCCCAGAAATGTTCATCTCAACAGCTAAGAAAGGGGCTCTGTTCTACATGGAGGCCTTATATGTTGCACAGTGGTTGCATGTCAATGGCTAATGATAGTGCAACTTAGCTGTTTTGGCTGAAATTAGCATATCAGTGTCACAGACTGGTTTAGAAGCAATTACCTGCTAATGAGTAGCATGTTAAAATGCAGCCAGCTGGCTATGGGCAAATATTCTGCATGAGACTTTCCTCACACAGAGCACACCTTTGCGAAACAACATTAGTAGCACATTTCAACAAAGTAGTACTGCACTCCACCAGCTATGTAACTGTTTTTTGTATATAACAAGATACAGATGGGAGGATAGAGGTATGGGGAATAAGGAGTATAGCAGTGAGCCTGTCTTTGACCTGTGGTAATGACATATCATTAATAACCTGTTGTCTTTCACATATATGGGACATACAATATATCAGGATTGCATTGCCTTTTGTCATTGTGGCACACTGGTGTTGTTGGGCTACCCAAATACAGTGGTCATAATAGCACACTGCTATTTGTCTGGCACTGGATTTATGACATATTATTGGGTGGCTGGTCTTTGGGGACAGACCACAGTGGACCGGGATGTTGGGTGTATGATCATACAGCAGACTTTTTCATGGCACACAGGGAGCTATCTCAGTAGCTATACTATATCGGTTGTATCCACACATGCAGTATGTTGTTGCACTGTGAGATATGACATGTGTGAGCAAGCAGTGGATAGTGCAGGCCATTTTATTCTTGCTGTATCTGTACATAGTGGACATCCATGTATTTGATCATGTAATGTGTTTCCCTTTTGGCGTGTTTCAGGACTAATGTATCACAGAAGGCATGCCCTCTTCTCAGATGCAGACAATAAACTAATACTTCAAGGATTATGACAGCATAATCACATCCTCCTATCCAGGAGGAGGCATAACAGGGAACAGCAGGCTGTATTGTGGGCAGACCTTGTCTGGGATCTGAATGAGACTGAGCATAAGGATAGGACATATGAGCAGGTTCAACATCATGCTACAGACATGGTGAATGCTGCATGATGAAAGGCAGCTGATGTAGCCAGGGATTGTGCCATCACTGGTGAAGGGCCTGCAATGGAACAACCACTCACAGCCACTGAGGAATTCCTGGTGAACCTAGGGACACATGACAGCTCCCAGGCATCCATCACCCATACATCATGGAGGTGGGTACCACCTTGTCCACAGCAGAAGAGCATGCAGGTAAGCTTACTATGATTACTACTGTAATACTGCAGCAGTCAGTCTGTCGGGCTGTACATACCTTTACATGGATGTTAGGTCTATGTGCTGTGGAGGGGTTCAGCCCAGTTGTACACTCATGCTCAGAATGTCAGCAATACATCAAGTAACAGTAGCTACTGTACATGTGAGATATATGCAGGTATTACCTTGTTTTGCATCAACATGTGGTGGTACTGAAATTACCTCACTCTCACCTTTTTACAGGTCCTTCAGGAGTTGTCCAAGGCCATGGTCCTGCCTCTGATAAGCTTGAGACTGTTTTCTTATGGAACATACATATGCTATTATGGGTAAGGGCCAGGATAATTCTCTATGTACAGGTAATGTTGTGTGTGTAACCAGAGTAGAATGTTTGTATGTTCCAGTCTGGAATAGTTATATAAGTTTCCTAGAGTGGATAATGACAGGAGTGCAGTTGAACAAGTAGAACATACTTTACAGTAATAATTCAGAGGGAATAAGCCTCCTGGTGCACATGAGGCAATTAATCCAACATGCCTTGTACATACCGAATGGTCAATGGTACATGCCGTAGGCACTGAAACTTGTATTTGTATATATTTGTTAAGATAGGTGTACTGGGCTTTATGTATTCTTTTATCAGGTATAGTGTCATATTGCATACCTAAAAGGTACATTGTACTGATCAAGTGTCACATGATTTACCTGATGTTCTTGTTACAAAGGCCTTGAGCTGAATGTGTATTTTGTTGTGAAGAAGTCTGTTGTGTATGGAAGCGGAGATGAGAAGATTTGAGACTGGATAAAGCAGGGCTCCTTACGAAACGCTCTTTAATACTTGAAGTGCGGTAATTACAATACACTTTTCGTTGGGACAAACCCAACTTCTTCAGAAGGTAAAAAAGTCAATCAACTGTGCCATAGTACACTGAGCAATTTATACACTCTGTTAAAAAACTGAACACATCCTTCCTAAATCTTGATTGAGTAATTGGTGTGTTGCAAACATCAATTGACTAAAAATAATGAGTTAGTTTAACGAAACAAGTTTCACAATAAAATACTTAAAATTCCAAGGATGGTTATCTTTATTACAAATGCCCTAAACTAACACACATTTGTGGTTGTAGGGAGGTGTGAATGACAAAATAAAATAAGTGAGTAAAAATAAAAATATAACATAGGTCTATACAGAAACGACCTATTTTTGCATATTTAAACCACACAACAGTAGTAACAAGTTGTAAGTAGTGTACGTGTGTGTATTTTTAAAACGTGCCTCTTTCTAATATTTGAGGCATAAGTTGAAAAGATGGGGACCAGTAGACTGTGTCCTATGTAAAGTGTTGAGACCAAGTTTGGTATCGTTATCAATACCAGTTGGTTTTAGTACAAGATTTGAGACTGGTAATGCAGTTGTGGATCCTCATTATTATGACTCTTTGTGGATTTTCCATACATGATAGTGCAGGTGGTAATGTACTGCTTTTGTCTTGGTTTTCCACAGGTGACTGAGGGGGGTTGTGTCTCTCCCCCACACAACCTGATGTCAGTGCCTCTTCAGGCTCTGATGATTATGGAGGCCACAGTGATGCACAGGTGGGGTTGTTGGGGGTGAATCTGTCCCAGAGGTTGACATCCTGCTTCTGCCCCCATTGCAACTGCACACAGTCAGTATGCCCACACATAACCAGTCCCCGCAGGCCTCAAATATGTGACAAAGTGTGGAGACATTGAACAGACCAGTGTGGCAACTATGGCTTCAGTGAGTGTAGACACTGGCCATAGCCAGAGACCTGGCAAGGTCCCTCACAGGTGGATTTACAGGGGTGCTCTTAGGAGGACTGTTGTCCATCCACCAACTGTTGCAGGTGTCATATCATGTGTCACTCAGCGCATGTTTCAGGCCATCAATGCAGACAGAGGCACGTTCTGAATGGAACACCAGATGTATGCTTAGGGTTATGGATGCAGCACAGTTTGGCATCTGTGACTGCCTCCACCACACTGGGGACACCCTGGATCAGTTCACTGATGCAGTGGACAAATTGTGGTCTGAGTCAGTGTCTGTCTTGGACTGCACATTGTCTATGCTGAAACATGTGGTTGGAGTTGGGCATCGGACCCATGGACATAGGTCAGCAGCACCATCTTCTGATAGTCCATGTGGCCATACACAGTTATGTTCCCATAGTGGCAGTACATCCAGCATTACAGAGGGGAGTGTGCTGTCCACACCATGATGTGGCAGACCATAGCCACATGGTCCTGAGTGGTCCAGTAGGGGACATGGTCTCAGCAGACAGCAATCACCATCAGGTACTAGCACCATGTCTTACTTTGGGCATGGTGGTACCAGTGCAACTCCTGGCAGAGCCAGTTCCAGTGTTCAGGGCCATAGATGGAGAACTGTCAACTCTACCATGTGCAGTCCACAGGTGTCCAACACTACACATGTGTAGGGCTAGCAGTGAGCTTGACTCCTTACATGCATACATTCACATACCACTATCACATGCAGGTCACCTAAAGACACACACAACACTTCTTCATGCTCCATCTAACCCATGCCTCTTCCTGACACACACATACTGTCAACCTTTTGGGGCAGCCTAGGCTTCCAGCACCCTCACACATCACCCTGTGTAAGTGACGATATCTGTGCCACATCCATGTCATCCTTCCCATCGATGCAGGAGAATGAAGCTATGTGTCTGATGCACAGGGTGACTATATTAGTTGACATGTACTTGCATAATGCAGTATTGTTTTGCCATGCCACTTGTAGTAGTCACCAACAAACACTGTATGCTGATATGAGTTCGCAACATAATTATGTGGACTTTATGTTGTATGATGTTGTACTGGTGGTATTGTTACACAATGACAGGTATGTCACAGACCCGTGTATGTTTCTGTTACAGAACTCTGAGGGGATAACCTATGGTCACACAGATGCAGAGATGTGGTGCAGGATGGCATGTAAGCACAGCAGAAATATGACATCAAC